>NC_054388.1:37000508-37316483 GCF_017654675.1 Xenopus laevis
TTTGAGCACATCGACTGGGCAGCAGTGGAGAGACGAAGCCTGAGTCCACCTCTACCTCCGGAAATAGTAAGTAATAATTAAGTCAGAAGTTGCATTTCAGTGTCTATTAAAATGACAAAAGGGAAAAATAACCAATCTCTGTAGCGGTGATGTTTGAAGGGAAATCCACTATGGGATGCAAAATTGCACCAATGCAAGCTAATTTTCACAATTTAGTGCCATAAGTACATTGTACCTGCACCCAGTATCTGATCTGTGAATCACAGAATATGGAATCCTGGGAATGTGACTAGAGGAGATCTCACTACAATACAATGTTACAGAGGTGTGAGTAGTAAAGAGGAGGGAAGGAAAGAAATAGAAGCTGCTAGCAATCACATTTACAAAACACTTTTTTGCAATCCATGTATATTGGAAATTTACATTTTATTTCATAGATTTTTTATTTGACTGGATATCCCTTTTAAACCTAATAGGTACATATCAGTCCACTATCCAATACACTGCATAGACTGCAAGTATTTAACGGCATCCAGTGAAATCTGCTAATTAGCCATACAGTGCCTGTCTGCATTTAGAGTTACTATTGCCCAATACTTTGTACTAATGTTACAATTGAACCAAAATAATGCTGTTCTTTTGTCATCCATTGGCATCATATCAGCCCACATGAAGCTTTACCACCGTGTGCTTCAAACACCTGGCCCTACCGTCAGCGATGTTTCCAGCCCTCCCTACCATCAGCAGCATACAGCTCAGCCATCGATTCCATCTGCAGAATCATCATTCTCCCTTCTTCAGCCCTACCAACGGCTTCATCTGTGACCCTTCCACCGGCTCAAATGGCGCTACAAGCAACATCATTTTGGGATCTACAGTGCCAAGAACTCCATCTGCTTCCCTCCCATTGGACTCATCTCTCTTCGGCTGAAGAGAGTTTAATATATAGTTAATAAGTTTAGATATTAGACAATAGAAAATTAGTTTAAAATTTATTAGTATAGGCTATTAAATGACACGATTGGATGATTAGATAAGTTGAGGTTATTGCAGTTGAATAACATAGGGATATAATGAATAGTTGTAAGAAATCTGCACATCCAGGGACTTGTCCGACTGCCAAATTTGGAGTCAGGAAGGAATTTTTTTCCCCATTCTCCGGCTGGAGCAATGGGTTTTTTCGCCTTCCTCTGGATTAACTAGGAGACAAGTTCAAAAACATATATATAGAGTTAAAAATTGATTATATATAAATATAGTTATGAAGTTTAGAATAAATAATATAAGAAACACAAGGACATATAGAACATAAATACACAAGACGGACGATAATAAGGACAGACCAATACAATAAGACACTAAGGTTAGAATTAACAAATAAATAAAAGTCATTAATAAGAAAATAAACTGATATGAGTATAGTTCCTAGATAAATAAGAAATAGATGACATAAGACAGTTAGTAGAACCAAATGGATAAAAAGAATAAACTGGACAGAATATGGTAAAACTAATACATAAAATATAGAATAAAATTTTACTTTAAAAGATATGGGTAGAAAGTTAAGACAGAATGAGAAGATAAATAAGTTTGTCAGTGATAGGAATAGAATAGAACTGATAAAAACATAAATGTAGATGATAAACATAGATTAATCTGATAGTATAGAATGAAAATTAATTGTGAATTACATCAATAGACTTAGAATCATCAGACCTAGAAGTTACTAGAGACAAGATAGAATAATTAGAACAATACGTTAATAATAAGAACATAAAAAAGAACATAATAAGAGTATAAGAATAGATTTAATTGATAATATAGAATATAAAATATGAATTAGACATAATGATAAGGATAAAATAAATTGTAGAGGACAGCAATAATTAGAAGTAAACAGATCAATAGAAGACAAGAATGGATTAAATTAATAATATAGAATATAAAATATGGATTATACATATAATTGTAAGGATAGAATAAATTGTAAAATTAAATTAAATATAATTAGGATAAATAGGATAGGTTAGGGACCTGCTCCAGAGCCTACCTTGACGTGGTGGCAGGCTTGATATCCTTTGGCCAAACAGATCACACAAACCCATAATGTGGCAACTCACAGAGCCTCTGGTTATAGTGAATAAGGAACCAACGTGGAAAGATTTAAAGCAGCCACTGTTTGTAGCTGTATATTTCAGGCCAGTATGGTTTCAATAATCACTTATCCACAAGCAAGAGGACAATGTATAGTCAAGGAAGTAGTTTTGGTGGGGTCCCTGCCTTATCTTCCACCCACAATGTGACTTGGACCCCACATACAAAATTTCTGCCTAATAGCATTTTACCATTTTCAGGGTTTCCTATAGATTATTACTCGACTATCCCAATTGGCCAAAGGATATAACTAAAGGGCTCTCTTTAAGGTAGATGATCAGATACAATAAAATTGTTCCAGGTAGAGCAATTCAGTTAATCCTGAGGATGCCTTCAAATGTGCTTTCTAGATATTTTTTTTAGGTGGAAAAACTAAAATAAATTGCAGCAGTTCAGACACCCTGTGATATGTATATACTGTATGTGTCTGTGCCTTAAAGTTTATCATTCATCTGAGTAAAATGGATTGTTCCAGACAATGTTTAGAAGAACAGCGTACTTTGATTAAAAAGTTTAATTTTGCTTGTGAGAGGTGATAAAGACTGTTTATTTCAAATTCCACTATTAACCTTATGCCCTCCCCCTGTCCATTTGTTACTTGTTCTTCTTCCCCTCTAGATACTTGGGGTGAACAATAGGAGAAGCTTATCTCAAGATAAAAATGTGTACCCGTGGCACGAAAATCAAATATTTAAAGCCCACTGGTGCCAGTGGTCCTTTGCCTTTGTAGGTCCGCTCTCCCTGAACTCAGAGTCGGATTAAAGGAGAAGGAAAGCTACCGAGGCATTTTATTGCCAATAGATCAGCTGCAATAGTGCAAGCTAGAATGCTATATTTATTCTGTAGAATGTTTTACCATACCTGAGTAAAAAGCTCTAGAAGCTCTCTGTTTGTGTAGGATAGGAGCTGCAGTATTACTGTGGTGTGACATCATTTCCTGCCTGAGTCTCTCCCTGCTCTGGGCTCAGATTACAGCAGAGAAGGGAGGGGGGCGGGGAAAGAGGAGCAAACTGAGCATGCTCTTGCCCAGGGCAATGAGGTTTAAGGTGAAGGCAGGAAGTCTGATACAGAAGCCCATGTGTACACAATAGAAGGAAAGAAATGCAGTGTTTCTTTTGAAAGGGGACTCAGAGCAGCATTACTTTGGGGGTTTACTGGTATATTTAGATGGACCTTTCTGATAAGGCTTATTTTGTTTTTTCCTTTCCTTCTTCTTTAAGACTAAACAGGGCCCTAGGCAAGGTAGTGCTTCTGGGCCGTCACACACTGACCCACAGACCCTTTTCAATTTTACCCCCAGATCACTTTCAAATGGCTACAGTACAGCCTGGCCAGACTGCCCCATCCCCCCCCTCACAAGCCAGTCAGACAGTCCCATTCTTCAAAAATATACTAATAAGTAATTTAAAAATTCAGCTTACAGCAGGCACTGCCACACACTTGCTGCACATACCAATCAGGCACTGAAAGATAAATAGGCAGCAAGGCAAAACACAGGTTTATATAGTCAGGAGTTCCTAACAAGATGAAGTTTGGCGCCAACTGCAGCTCTCCCTGCACACACCCAGGCTTTTATTGCCGGCTTTGGTGATCTTCCCTCATGTGATGCAATGGCGCTGTGCGTGCTGTTAGGCCTTGGTAGGCCCTGGGCAAAGAGCTGACTGGTGGACCCCCAAAACCTGGGAGCGCTCAGTGCGCCAACATTTTTTTGTGGAACCAAGCCCACTTTTGGTCACACCCCCAAATACCACACCCATTTAACACAACATAAATCAGTCCTGCCAGTATTAAATGAATAATCAGAATATTAAACGCAGATCTGTCAGTATACGACATAAAAATGGATAATTAGCATATTAACCCTAGCTGTGCCAGTATAATCACTGTAGAAACTATGAAAACTGAAGGGTGAAAACAGTAGCAGTTCCATGTATACATGATCCACTGAATTCATAGTAGGAAGGTACAGGGGCAATTCCATGTTTAAATACCCCCAGAATTCACAGTAGGATGGCACAGGGGCAATTCTATGTATAAACACCCCCCAAGGCCAGAACCCACAGCAGGAAAGAAGACAAGTAGAATTGACTCACAGATTGAGTGAAGGTGTCTGGTGTTAGTGAGCAAGTGGGACAGTCGGGTAGCGGCGCAGATCAGGAGGCACAGAAAGCACAGGCCAGAAGGGCCGCACGCTGCAACATCACCAACCTGCGATGTTAGGGGGGCCCGGCCGGAACCCAGAACAATCAACTGGTGATTTTTTTCAAGTTATCCAGGCCGGGCCCCTAGAGCTAGGCAGGTGCCTAGGGTGCCTAGCGGGTAATCCGGCCCTGATCTCAGTAAATAACTCCTACTGCTTTGCTAAGTGGAGACAAATATCGCCGCCTATGTCAAACGGGTTTTATTCTTTAATGTAAATCGCTTAGATTACGAGCAGGGAAGCGGATGCATATAGCTCATTTATATTCAAAGGGATTTACATAAGGGCATTTAAAATAAATACAATCAGACCGCATTAGAAAAAAAATGCAATTTGTCATGGCACCTGGTGACTATACCTCGTTTAAATCAATAGGTCGTCTTGTGACATAAACACATTACAGATACAAGGAAGCACTGTCGCATCTTTAGCATTTATGTAAACAAAAACAACTCCAAAGTTGTGCTTGAATGTGTATCTACTGAACAAAGCAGGTGTTTTGCTTCCATTGTTGTTATTAATCATTTTTTTTTTCATACGTTTAAAATGTGATGTGATTTACTTAGACTTTGCTAAAGCATTTGATACAGTGTCTTCAGACTAGAAGAAAAGAACTTTCATTTGAAGCAACGTAGGGGGTTCTTCACAGTCAGGACAGTGAGGTTGTGGAATGCACTGCCGGGTGATGTTGTGATGGCTGATTCAGTTAATGACTTTAATGGGGTGGTTCACCTTCAAACAACTAGTTGTTTTCAGATAGATCACCAGAAATAACGACTTTTTCCAATGACTTTACATTTTCTATGTATGACGATTTTTTCTAATATTGAAGTGTAGTGTCTTTTTTCACCTTCTGAAGCAGCTCTGGGAGGGGGGTCGCCGACCCTGTAAACTGTTCTAAATGGATACATTTAGTTGATACATTTCTTATCTTTGTCCCTGCTGAGCAGAATCCCTGGGTTTTATAACAGGCAGCTGTTAGAATTGATACAATAGTTGCTGATACTCCAGAGATGCTGCTGAGAAATTTATCAACTTAGGGCAAGGCCAGATGTGGCGTTTTTGTGGCGTTTTTAAAAATGAACAGCCAGGCGTAAATACGCATAAACTGCATTACCCCTGAAACTAATGGAAAACGCACTATGGCAATTCACACAGGGCGCTTGCAAACTAAAATCCGCCACAGGACGCCAGTATTGGCGTTTTTTTAGCAGAAACGCCAATACGTCAAGAAACTACCAAATCAATAGACTCTATGGGATCTGCACGTTTGAAACCACACTGTATGTAAATATGCAGCGCTTTTAAATATGGCGTCCAAATTCAATGAGAACAATGAGAAGTGCATGTTGGGAAAATAACCGCACGTGCTGAAAAACACATAAAAAAACGCATGTTGACGGTCGTGTGTGGTTTCAGTAGCGTATTTACGCCTGGCTGTAAAACGTAAAAACGCCACGTCTGGCCTAACCCTAAATGTTGCAAAAGTCTGCGCCTGAATTACTGAACTGCCAGACTCAAACACCAGAGACATTCAACTTTAAACTTAGATTTTGGAAAAACAGTAAAAAATAAAAGACGGAAAGTAAATAGAAAAAAGTCTTTATTTCTGGGGAACAATCTAAAAACAACTGAATTAAAAAAAGTGTTTGGAAGGATGATTTATTGAATGGACATAACATCAAAGGCTATTGTGATACTTAACTCTACAGTTTTTTTTTATCATTCTTTATTTAGGATATTTAATTACAAAACAACATAGAATAGGGAGGAGAGTACAAAAGGCAAAAAGGGTAGGGTAAGGGACTCGGGAATCTATTTACATAATCATACATATTCATTTGGAGGGGTTGAACTTGATGGACTTTGTCTTTTTTCAACCAGATTTAACTAAGTAACTAAGAGCCATGCCAATTAGTTTTGAACATGTGAAAAAAAATGTAGTAAAGGAAAGTACTTTTCTCTTTGGCTTCACTTGGGACTCCGGCATGATGGGGATGAACAGCAGAAGAGTGCGCTGGAAATTACATAGAGATGGGATCATGGAGTTGAGGTTCTGTGCCTTGTTAGATAAAACCAAAGGACCAATACATATACTGTATAAATATGTTGGTAGTATCTGTCAGTAATGTGCCAGTTTATGTTCTGGTGCCACTGTTATTATGAATGTATGTATTGTTGGTCTGTGCATAGGGTGACCAATTTTCTAGGGAAAAATACTGTTCTCCATCACCATCCTACCACCTGCTGGCTGCCTGTTAGCTGTTTGTGGAAACATTAGCTGGCAGAAGGGACTAGGAAGATGGCCGTATGGTAGTTATGTTACTGGAGTTTGTTGTATTGGATTGAAGGGCCTCGCATTTCATATTCACCTTAGGCCCCATAGTTTGTTCATATGGATAAGGGAAACAAAATCTTGATTTAGGTGAAACTTTGAAAAAACGTTATAAAAAACAAAAACAAACAAACCCGGAATTCAGAATTGCCATGTCTTTTTGAGAAACTGTAAACAGAGGCACGTATGACAAATGGCAACACAAGTAGGACCAAGGCTTAGTCTCATAAAGTTCCCACACCTGCAGGACTGAGCACCACATTTAGATCTCATGAGAACTGGGAAGCTGTCCCAGTGACCACTTGCAAAGATGTTTTACATCTGGACACATTGGTAAAGGAATGAAGGTGTTGAAACTAGAAATTAAAGGCAGCGAAGCATCAAGTCCTTCTTCAAGGAAGTCTGTGAAATGAAGCTTGCATAAATCTGGGTGGAGGACTAGACTCTCTGCAAGATCTTGTTGTAACAGAAGGTGAATTTAATCATCTGTCACAATGGGTGGCTCCTGTTTTATCTTCCGGTTGGCCCTGATAACAACAATATACACCAGGTTAAAGAGACAGAGTAGTACTAAAGCAAATTATTTGATTATCAGTAGATCTGTGCTTCTTGCCTTGAGCTTGGGAAGTTTTTAATTGTACAGTTTAATGACGCAACGAGGGACAACCTTCATTATTATAACAGTGAGAAATACTTTTCGATAGAAACTGTATTGGGTTGTGGGCTTGAGTTTCTTAATAAGAGTCAATCCTGCTGTACTACCCATTTAAAAGGATGGGGTCTCCTTTATGCATTAAGCAAACAAGAACCAAAGCATGCCAAAATCCAAACAATTAAAATGAACTCTATAGTTACAAATGTATTTGCATGATGCATTGCTTAAGCATTGGGGAGTGTTGTTCACTTGTTGAAGACTAAACATCAGACAGAAAGTCCCACAGACAAACAGTAACTGAAAGCCGCTGCAGTAAAGGTCTGGCAGAGCATTAAAAAGGAGGAAACCCAGAATCTGGTGATGTCCATGAGTTCAAGACTTCAGGCTGTCATTGCCAGCAAAGGGTTTCAACCAAGTATTAGAAATGTACATTTTATTTCCAGTTTTTTTAATTTGTCCAATTGCTTTTGAGCCCCTGAAATGAAGGGATTGTGTTAAAAAAAAGGTTTTAGTTCCTCACATTTTTATGCAAAATCTTTTTGTTCAAACCACTGAATTAAAGCTGAAAGTCGGCAGTTCAACTGCATCTGAGTTGTTTCATTTAAAATTCATGGTGGTAATGTACAGAACCAAAATTAGAAAAACGTCTGTCCAAATATATATGGACCTTAGTGTAAATAGAATGTTGATGGGATAGTGGGATGTAGAAATGTAAGAAATAACTTTAAGCTTTGGTGGAAAGGTTGAATAGGGTGACAGTACATAATATAATGCTTGTTTTTATAGCTTAGTAACAAGAGTTTGAATTAAACATCAGCAACTATAGCACGAGGACATTCTCAATGGAAACATTTACAAAACTGCAATAGGATCTGCACACTCCTTAAAGGGATACTGCCATGGGGGAAAAAAACGCATCAGTTAATAATGCTACTCCAGCAGAATTCTGCACTGAAATCCATTTCTCAAAAGAGCAAACAGATTTTTTTTATATTCAATTTTGAAATCGGACATGGGGCTAGATATTTTGTCAATTTCCCAGCTGCCCCCAGTCATGTGACCTGTGCCTGCACTTTAGGAGAGAAATGCTTTCTGGCAGGCTGCTGTTTTTCCTTCTCAATGTAACTGAATGTCTCTCAGTGGGACATGGGTTTTTACTATTGAGTGTTGTTCTTAGATCTACCAGGCAGCTGTTATCTTGTGTTAGGGAGCTGCTATCTGGTTACCTTCCCATTGTTCTTTTGTTTGGCTGCTGGGGGGGGAGGGAGGGGGGTGATATCACTCCAATTTGCAGTACAGCAGTAAAGAGTGATTGAAGTTTATCCAGAGCACAAGTCACATGACTTGGGGCAGCTGGGAAATTGACAATATGTCTAGCCCCATATCAGATTCCAAAACTTAATATAAAAAAATCTGTTTGCTCTTTTGAGAAATGGATTTCAGTGCATAATTCTGCTGTAGCAGCACTATTAACCGATTCATTTGGAAAAAATGTTTTTTTCCCATGACAGTATTCCTTTAAAGGATAAATAAAGCTTTAAAACTGCATGTAAACTTGCTCATGGTGCTTTTCTAAGCACTTTTGCAATTTACATTATAGAGCTATTTAAGTTAACTGCCATCGTAATGAATTTGTAACAACATTGCCACCTGACCAGTTCCTGTTACTGTACAGTCAGAGGAAAACAGAAGTGTTCTGATCTTGCTCTTCCTTTCCTTCTGAAGAGGCATCTCTCTTTGACTATACAGTTACAGGTAGTGACCAGCAGACAGCGCTGTTACACAATTCATTACATTGGCAGTTAATAAAAACCTAAATGATACTGAAAAAAATAAATTGTGCAAATTGCACGATTAGAAAAGCACCGTGAGTAATTTTATTTTACAAAAGTGGAAAAACAAGTAGTTGCTAAGATGACATTCAGCAGCCCCTATTGGCAATAATGATCATAATGAGTGACAGCGGCACTGCACATGCTCAGTAAGCTTTGGGCTACACTTGAGAAAGTCAGGTTGCGTCTCTAGAGGGCTGATTAATAATCAATTCTAGTTTCTACGTTGCCACGTGTAATGAGAGACGTTTTAACAATGGTGGCTCAGGGTAAAACTTTGATAGAAACATCTTGTATATGGCAGTTTTGTAGGAAAGAACTGTTGGACCCAATAGCTTGTATAGCAGAGCTTTGTAACGCAATGTCTTGTATAAGAAGGCTTTGTGATGAAAGAACTATTGAACTCAATTAGTCAGAGCAAATAAGTTTGACTAATTCGTTCCTATTATTTTTATGACTTCTGGACGTTCTTATGGGAATTATTACAGCTAGGGGCACAATATGTAGTAGAATACTACTAACTGATAAGATCTCTGCTTCAGACTGGCCAGATCCTGATGAGCTCATGGGAACCGAGATCTGTTGTTGATCAAACGAGTTGATAATGATATGAGCTCATAGTTTACTAGAACATATAAAACTGGGGTCTACGTTTTGTTGGCTGAGATCTCTCCTTTAGCACAAACAAGCGTAATGTGTGCTCTGCTTGAGGCTTCGGCATCTCCCAGTCTTGGTTGCAGAAGAAGGTGCTCACTTCATTTTCTCAAACGGTGATGTATATCTTTTTCTCCAACTTTTTCTCTATGTGCAATAAATGTTGCTTCTGCATACTTTTGTGGTATGTAAATTATTTCTGAAAGAACTCATAGAGCCAACACGTAAACACCACGTAATGTGAATTAATTCTTAAGCCTTTTATTGTGGATTCCATATTGATCTATACAGTGGTGTATACTAATATGAATTGACAGAATGTGTTTGCTAGCGTAGCACATTCATGATGTACCAAACAGTTGTCACGTTTGTAGAAAAAAAACCCCCTTTTTTAGACCCATAGGAGGCCTTTAGAATCATAATCCGCTTCCAATAAAACAGGACTGTCCAACTGGTGGCCCACGACCCCCATTTATATGGCCCTCCACATCAAAGTCTTTCTGCTGTATCTTCTTACCATATGTAAGATTTAAAAGGTATCAGTACAGAGATTAACTGGCCCTGCATTGTCTAAACCTCAAATTCACACTGTAATCCCCTGTATAATTCACACCTGTGATCCCCCTTTATTGTTCACACTTGTGACACCTCTATTGTTCATTCCCCTAAAGCCTGTACTGTTCACACCTGAGACCCAGACTGAAACTGCCCACATTGTTCACCTGTTCACACTTTATACAAAATGCTAATGGGGCACCAGCACTGTGTCACTGGATGTAGTACATATTAGAATGGTCCTGATTCCTGTCTCCTGCTCTGTTCTGTCTTCCCTATGCTCCTGTGTGTGTCATACTTTGGTATTTGTTCTGGGGGTTTGTTAGCATTTGAAAATTATTGTTAGTGCCCCATAAAGTGTTTAATCATATGCTGGGGTACTGTATTAAACACAGGGGAGGAGGAGGCATATGGATTTATGGGTATGTCTTTATATGACAACTGTTTTCACATATGAGTGACATCCTTACCAGGACAGGCACAAGGTAGTTCCGCACCCTAGGCAAGAGCTACGTAATTGTTGGAAAAAAGTGGCAGGGATCCATATGGGTGACTGTCTAAATATGTAAAGAAGTCTTGATAAGAATTTCATCTTAAGTTTATTCTGCCAAGCAGGGAAAGCGGGAGTTTCAACCATTTATCAATAGCTTTTTGGAGGTGTAGCATTAAAGGATCAATATTTAGCTCCTTATATTTTTCCAGTTGTGGGTGAATGTGAATTCCCAAGTATCTCATAATACTAACTTGCGCCAGTGGGAGATTAGGATCCATAGCTTCCACCGGCCGGGATCTAAAAGCAATATAGATGACTTAGCCCAGTTTATTCTCAGGCCCGAGTAAAGAGTAGGCTCATTTATTAGGTGCAAAGCACGTTGTAGAGATGGACCATGGTCATGAAGGTACAATAGGGTATAGTCTGCAAATAGTGAGATTTTTTCCCAAAGATCCCCCAACTCAAAACCTCTGACCTCCTTACTGCCTCTTATTAAGTGGCTCCATTGCTATGGTGAATAGACTGGGTGAAAGAGGACACCCTTGACGAGTACCTCTAGATGTGGTAATGGGGTGGGACAGTTCTAGATTGGATAAGATCCTGGCCGCGGGTTTATTATACAGGGCTTGCAGCTGTATTAGAACGTTTTTTCGAAAAACAAAAATTTTTAGCGTTTCCCAGAGATATGCTCACTCTACCGAGTCGAAGGCTTTCTCTTTATGGAGAGACACTACGACTCTGGTGCCTACATTATCATGAGTGATTGTTAGATTGGTATAGAGAAACACACCAGTTTTAACAGTGCAGGACAACTGTTTATTTTAATTACCTTGATAAGACTTCACATTTTGGGGTTACCGCCCTTTAAAAAGAGAGAGGAGTCAGTGGTACCAAAAATTGAAGCGTCAAAGTCAATGGGTGTATTTACCCTGATTATAAAAATTCTTATTTTATCCAGACCAGAAATGGTTAGGGGTGTAACAAAATAAAATTCAGGCCCCCTAGCTCAGGGATTCTTAAACTAGGGGTCAGAACCATAAAATGAGTCCCCACACTGTTAAGGTTGGGGGACCCTTGATCCCCCCATATCGGATGGTATATGAGCCGGCATATAGTCCAGTGCAGCTCCTCCTCACTCTCTGATGTTCAGATTGTTTAGGCTGTCACCTCTCCAAAAAGAGTCAGAACAAGTATCCAATAAGATAGAACATTTTATTTTACATATTTACACAACATGAGCATGTTATATAGACATTTATAGGATATACCAACCTTCACTATACCTTTACAACTGCCGCTCCATATTAGGCTCGCTATCTACAGGTCTGTTGAAAAGAAATACACTGGATCTGGAGCGACATCTATATCATTCCTCCTTCTTTGTGTGACATATTAAAAGGTGAAAGTGAGAGAAGGTATAAAAGGGACAAAGAATTCTGGGCCGGATGCTTCAAGATGCATCTGAATGGAAGGGACACTATAATGTACAATAAAAAGTTATGTACTGGAAGATTTAAAAAGGTGCAAACCATACAATGTGTAGATGCTACACAATTTTCATTTAGCTCAAAAAGGCAAAGCAAAGATTCACGTCGAAGTGTTTTTAGCTCTGCAATTTTATGCCAGGTATAAACGGGCAGAACGAGTGCACATACACAGAGCAGGATAAAAAGCAGCACTGAATATATTTATACCTGTTTTCCCTGGAGTCTGTACAAATATAGCACTAAAATACTAATTCTGAAAAATCCAAGCCCTCCCAGCAAAGAATCACAATTATGTTTTAGTGTAACAAGAACCGACACATGCTAGAATAATACAATTGTTGCTGTTTGGCTGAAAGCTAGTGTTTACAGATTAAAAAAGAAACAAAAAGGTATTGTATGAAGCATCGCTTCTAGTCAAACAAGAGAAAAATGCTACTGCAGCAAATAAAAAAACAGCCCCTCTATGTTACAGTCTAGAACCCTCCCAAACACACAATTCGGGCAAGACTGAAGAAAGACTTCCTTTATCACTCATGTGGAGTTGAAACTGATAAAATTCCATGGAAAACGGATAGAATTCAATGGAAACAGCAGTGCACTTGTCACATAATGCCTGACCGTGTCCGTGTGGCTGAACAAATGACCAGCCAACTGCAGTGATATGACCCATGTGGGTGAGACTGGAGACAGTAGCGAGTACATTGTGTACAATTTCAAGCAGGGTCTTCATCAACACTTAATGCAACGCAGGGGCTCAGATGAAGGGTCCCTGGACCGAGAGAGAACAAACAGAACTAAATGTAACTTTTCAAGGGACCTGAACATCAATGGGCAGAATGCAGCTAATGGTTGGCCCTCTCGCTCACAACATCCTGCAGGCGTTTCAGCAGAGCGTCGTCATTTTCCTGGCAAAGCCGCTTTGCTGGAGACTCTGTGTCGCTGTCTATAGCAATGATTCGCTTCCGACCCCTCTGCTCCTGTTTCAGCATGCTGTTTATGTCCTGCAAGCTCTTCAATAAATAGAAATTGCTTATTTAACAACAAAATCAATAGAACGTAGTTCAATTTCAACCATCCGCTTCACAGCCACCAATCATGCCTCCTTTTATTCTACCTTATAACTGACGAGGCGGAGAGATGTATATTGCCAGTAAGGGCATAACTTACTTTTGAAGGACTTCCACTAAACTTGTACAGGAGGGCTGCGTGGGGAGTCAGGTTGCCGCTGTTCTTATGGGGAGAGACATAAATAGAATGTTGCTGGGATACTCGGCGGGGAGAAATAGCTTGTTGCTTGATGCTGGGAAATGGGGAAAGAGGAGGAGCATCCACCTAAAATGAAGAAAAGAAACACACCATATAAGGCAGATTTTATAAAAAAAAAAAAAAAAAAAAAAAAAAGGGAAGGTTACCTTCACAATAACGTTTAGTATGTAATAGATGGATCTGCTTAAAGGGATACTGTCATGGGGAAAAAAAAATGTTTTCAAAATGAACCAGTTAATAGTGCTGCTCCAGCAGAATTCTGCACTGCAATCCATTTCTCAAAAGAGCAAACAGATTTTTTTATATTCAATTTTGAAATCTGACATGGGGCTAGACATATTGTCAATTTCCCAGCTGCCCCAAGTCATGTGACTTGTGCTCTGATAAACTTCACTCTTTACTGCTGTACTGCAAGTTGGAGTGATATCACCCCCTCCCTCCCCCCCCCAGCAGCCAAACCAAAGAACAATGGGAAGGTAACCAGATAGCAGCTCCCTAACACAAGATAACAGCTGCCTGGTAGATCTAAGAACAACACTCAATAGTAAAAACCCATGTCCCACTGAGACACATTCAGTTACATTGAGAAGGAAAAACAGCAGCCTGCCAGAAAGCATTTCTCTCCTAAAGTGCAGGCACAAGTCACATGACTGGGGGCAGCTGGGAAATTGACAAAATGTCTAGCCCCATGTCAGATTTCAAAATTGAATATAAAAAAAATCTGTTTGCTCTTTTGAGAAATGGATTTCAGTGCAGAATTCTATTACCTGATTCATTTAGAAAAAAATGTTTTCCCATGACAGTATCCCTTTAGGTAACATTTCTTTTACTTTTATCACAATGGCTGGTTGTTCAGTTGCTGGGTCATGTGACCCTGACAGACTTCAAATTTATAATTCCAAAAAAAATAAAAATCACAATTGTTTCTGCCGTCCATACAAAATTAAATGCTTATGGTAACATTTGGTGTAATAAATCTAGAAATTCCAAGCCTAAATCTAGATAAATAAGCTAGTCGTACATAGTGTTTTTTTTGGTGTAGTTCACTAGTGTGCCATTGCATTTTGCACTCCTGTTTTGGATTTGACAATTAGTAACAACCTGCCAGAGCCTGTGAACATTTACAATGGTAAACAAAGCTGCATTCAAATCAGAAACAATACCAGCCTTAACATTAACAACGCTAAACAATAAGATTATTTTTTTTCTGCCAACCCACTTTCAGGAGTGTGGCTTGATTCTAATTTTAACTTACTGGTTTTTAAATCCTGTTGACCAAGGAGGAAAAGATATAATATTCACATAATGTTCCTCAACCACACTAATAAATTGACTCCTAAACAATTTTAAACTCTACGTGTGGCGCCGGAAATTAAATCAATTTACCAGATGGTCTTGAGTGCAGCCGGCAAACTTTAGTGCAAATAATCTCACGCGTCCTACATAGACATTGTTGTAAAACGTAATGAGATCTCCTCGCTCTGCTTGGCCACAGGGGCTGCCAGTAAAACCGCTGGGGGTTGGATGAGAGTCATTGGAATCTGTAAAGAAAGGGAAATTACAATTTAATATTGCTGATTTGTTGAGGACTTTAACCATGTGTGAGTCCATAGCAAGTCACATTTCTGAGTGATCTATTTGGAACCAAGCAGGGAGCAAACAAGGCAATGTTCTTTCTTGCTACTTAAAGGAAAACTATACCCCCAAAATGAATATTTAAGCAACAGAGTTTATATCAAATTAAAGAATCTTAACAAACTGGTATATATATTTTAGTAAATATTGCCCTTTTACATCTCTTGCCTTGAACCACCATTTTGTGATGGTCTGTGTGCTGCCTCAGAGATCACCTGACCAGAAATACTACAACTGTAACTGTAACAGGAAGAAGTGTGGAAGCCAAAGACACAACTCTGTCTGTTAATTGGCTCATGTGACCTAACATGTATGGTTAGTTTGTGTGCACTTATTTCTTAAAATGGCAATTTTCTATTTACAATTACCCAATGGCACATACTACTAAAAAGTGTATTATGAAAATGGTTTATTTAGATGAAGCAGTTTGTTTGTTAGAAGCATGAAAGGGGCACAATCTCAGTCCCCACTTTTACACTAAAAGATTTACTTGCAGACCATTGATCAGACAGTGCTATTTAATTATACGTGGCACAACTTTTTAATATGTGACCTTTTGGTCAGCTTTAAAGGGCTATCTGCATGGCATTTTGACCTTAAAAGTTCCACTGTGCGTTTTAAAAAAGATCCAAAAAGTTGTTCTTACTGCTTGCCGTCATCTCTACATCCTGACTTGTTTCATCTCCAATTGCTTGAGGTAACCTCTTCAATAATACACTTCTATAAACCTACAAAAACAAAAAATGAAGTCCAGGTTTCAGCTAGGAGCAACAGACAGGGACCCATCCCAGGATACTCAAAAGCCTGACAAGATACAGAGCACTAGAGACAGGTTAGGTTTGGGTTAATGATTACAACTACAGCTAATTGTATTCAAATTGTTCCCTAAACCTTAAATACAAGGTGATTCACCATAAAGCTACATTTAGAAACATTCCCTAACATATCCACACCCTCCAGTATATCTATATCCTCACAGCCGAAGTTAAGCTTTTCCTATGATCTAAATTTGCAACTGCATTTCAATTTCAATACAGAATTAGGTCTGTAAACATTTGGACAGAGACAATGTTTTTCTAATTTTGGTTCTAGCGGACAATCTTGACTTCCCGAGGGTAATAACTTTCAACTATCTGTGGGGTCTTAGAAGAGATAATCCCAGCTAAACATGCCAGACTTCACTACCGCATCCTACTTTTCTATGTAAAAAAAAAAAAAAAACTGTAGCAACCCATTGAATAGATAACTCCCCACCCTCCCTCAGAGCTTGGATACAGCTGCTCAACAGCGCAACACCGCTATATAAACTCACCTATGAATTTAGAGGATCACAAACTAAATTTGACAAGATCTGGGGCCCATGGTGAAATGTTGACCCGAGTTCTACTTCCTCTGAGGAAATGTACAGAACCAAAATTAGAAAAAAGTTGTCTCTGGCCAAATATTTATGGACCTAACTAATACCCTATGTAATCTATAACACATTCAAGGGTGAAGATGAACAAAAGAGCAATCATTCTAGAAAGTAGGAAAACTCTTAAAATAAACATTAAATGACGATGCCCCAAATACACTTTGTTTGTATTTTTTCATGAACACAGAATGCATGACAAACTAAATATTGAGCATACATTTCAGTATAAATATCAAAACATTCAATGGAGCATATGGAATAATAAATGCTTGGAGGGAGAATGTGTGTGTGTGTGTGTGTGGTGTGTATGGTGTGTGGGTGCAAACCCTTTACCTAGACTATACACCAGGGATCCCCAACCTTTAGAACCCGTGAGCAACATTCAGAAGTAAAAGGAGCTGGGGAGCAACACAAGCATGAAAAATGTTCCTGGGGTGCCAAATAAGGGCTGTGATTGGCCATTTAGTAGCCCATATGTGGATTGTCAACCTACATTGAGGTTCTGTTTGGCAGTACATCTGGTTTTTATACAACTAAAACTTGCCTCCAAGCCTGGAATTCAAAAATAAGCTCCTGCTTTGAGGCCACTGGGAGCAACATCCAAGGGGTTTGGGAGCAACATGTTGCTCACGAGCTACTGGTTGGGGATCACTGCTATACACTATAACTACACTATTAAAAAACCTTTCCTTTTTTCATCATATTTTTTCCCCTGAGCTTTGAATTAGCGCTGACCCTTTAAAAAAAAAATCTTGGACTGTTCCTTTAACTAGGCGATGGAATGTGAGCATGTCAAAAGCTTTAGCAACAAATCCATAACACAAACGGGAAAATGTAGGTTTATAGAAAGCTATACATTGTTTTATAGTATTCAAATTGAATAATGCAACGAGCAAATCCAAATACATGAAAGCATATATAGAAAAACGAGTGGTTAGCAATATACATAAAGGAACAATGAGCCGTATGCTACAAATTTCACTTACGTGGCTGTTTGCCTGGGGCTGGTTGCGATAACATTTCATGATGTCGTGAAACAACCTCTCTTCTTTACTGATCTTAAGTTAAAAAAAGAAATATAAAAAGTAATGATATACAAATAATATATATTATGAAAAATACAAATGTCTAATGAAACTTTAAAGTGGACCTGTCACCCAGACACAAAAATCTGTATAATAAAAGTCCTTTTCAAATTAAACATGAAATCCAATTTCTATTTTTTATTAAACCATTCATAGCTGTTGTAAACTCATTTAAAAATCTCAGCTGTCAATCAAATATCGCCTGCCCCTCCTCTATGCATTAGGCATAGAGGCGGGGCAGATAATTACTTTCACTTTCCATTCAGCACTTGCTTGATACTTTTTCTGCAGTACAGCAGCTGTTAAAATACTTTAAACAGATTCCTGATTGGTCAGTACATTTTGTCCTAAAAAGGCAAAATCATTTGTAAACATCAATTGCAACTGAACTTTCTTTGCCCTGACAACATAAAGAACAGAAAGAGGGCGTTCACAGCAGATAAAGCTCTCCGTTACAATATCACAGCTTACATCAAATAGAAAAACTTACTTTGGCCATAATGTACACAGCACAGAGGAGGAGCTGATCCAAGTGTCTGTCTTTCATCAGGTCTGTGCAATGGACAACCGAATACACAAACAAGGTCCAGATCTTTCGCCGCAAATCATTGGACACATCCAGCTTTAGGCACAAGTCACGGAGACGGACGCTGGCCAAGTGATAGACCTGCAGTATAGATTATACATTAATACAAAGTTCCATGGCCACTCAAAAGCACATGAGGTACAAACCATGATGATGCATTATTACAATAGCTGAGATTTAACTTTCAGCACTGCTTAACAAGGAATGCTGGGAATTGTAGCTTAACAATGGCACAGGTTTCCAAAGACTATGTTAAAGGAATTTTTCAGTATAAAAATAAAAACTGGGTAAATAGATAAAATATAAAATATATAAACTGTTTCTAATATAGTTAGCCAAAAATGTATAAAGGCTGGAGTGACTGGATGTCTAACATAACACTACTTCCTTCTTTGCAGCTCTCTTGGTTTCCACGGACTAACTCAGAGTTAGAGAGCTGAAAAGCAGGACGTAGTGTTCTGTTATAGACATCCAGTCACTCCATCCTTTGTACATTACATTTTTGCCTAACTAACTATATTAGAAACATTTTTTTATTTTGCACAGCCTATTTATTTACCCAGTTTTATTTTTACACTGAACTTTAGAAAAGTAATTCATATTGTGCGAACAATTGAGTTGAAAAGACCCTCTCACATATTTTCTGGCAAATAAAAGTTCTTCCATTATTGTGATTCTAGTTCAAGCGAGTCAGTGGTCTGACATACCAATGTTCTCTTACAAGACAAGTGATTTTCAATATTACACATTGCCTTCAGATTTTTTATTTTTAAATTAAATAATATAATTTGATTTCAGAGCTATGGACCGACGTTTCGGCCTCTGCTCAGGCCTTTCTCAAAGTAACTAATTAACATTTAACAAGCATTCTTTGTAGTCTTGATTGCCTTCAGATTTTTATCAGCTAAATTAATAAAGTGTAATTTTCAGTATCCGTCTTGAATAGGATCATTGTCCTACAGACACTGGACACCATGCATTCCCAATCAATTGTTTCCAAAACAGCAACTGCAATCAGCTTGGAATCTGCTGTAGCTGAGCTGTAGACAAGAAATACTTTTCAACAATACATTTGAACCGTACCTTTCTGAAGAACAAAGCCAGAGAGCCCGTTTTCTTGGGCTTGCATGCTGAAGTGGGACAGCTTTCCTGAGATCTGCCCAACGGACGCTTTGTAAGTGGACTGATCAGGGCTTGTGCAGTTAAAGGCACTGGAAAAGAATTTTCACTTTGTGATGGATACGTTTTCATTGTAACGCAAAGGCTTTTGCCAGTTTCATTCGCCACACCTAAGAAGTAGTAGTAGAAATAGATTAAAATAGAGGTTGTTCTTTGTTTGCATTTGTAATAGTTAGACTAGTATCACACTCGGTAGAAAAATAGATTTTTGTACTTACCGTTAAATCCTTTTCTCTTGTCCTACATTGGGGGACACAGGCACCATGGGGGATGAAGATCCTGTTGCTTGGAGGATGGACACTAAACAGTTAACGAAACTCCTCCTCCTGCACTGGGCTTCATCCCCTGCCTACTTCCTGTACCCTCAGTTTTTGGGCCGAAGAAGGAAGGACAACCCTACTAAAACCATGTGCAAACAGAAGAGGAACTCTCACCCCTTATAAACTATCTACATTATAATGTCAAACTTCAACTGTGCGTTTGAACTGTATATTTGAACTAGGAATTTTAATCAGGGAGGGAAGGCCTGTGTCCCCCAATGTAGGACAAGAGAAAAGGATTTAACGGTAAGTACAAAAATCTATTTTTCTCTTGCCTAGATTGGGGGACACAGGCACCATGGGGACGTCCCAAAGCTACCCATGAGGGCGGGACTTACACCCCAGTGCTCATTTAACAACTGTCTGTAGCACCTTTCTCCCAAAACTTGCTTCTGCTGAGGAGAAGGTGTGTATCTTGTAGAACCTGGAAAAAGTGTGTAGTGATGACCACACTGCAGCCCTACAAATCTGGTCAGCGGAAGCATGGTGGCGTATCGCCCAGGAGGTGCTTAGAGACCTGGTTGAGTGAGCTCGAATCTGAAAGGGTGGAGGTCTGTCTTTTGCTACATAAGCCTTTGAGATGGCAGACCTGATCCACTTGGAGATTGTTGTCTTTGATGCCCGGAGGCCCTTCCTTGGTCCCTCCGGAATGATGAAGAGACTGTCAGTTCTTCTTATACTCTTGGTAACAGAAATATATGTCCTTAGAGTGCGAACCACATCCAAGGTGTTTAACTTCCTCTCTATCTGTGTCTTGGGATCTGGACAGAAAGAAGGTACGACAATGTCCTGATTAAGGTGGAATTCCGACACCACCTTAGGAAGGAAATCCGGTGTCGGTCTCAGAACTACCTTGTCCATATGGAAAACTGTAAACGGAGATTTGCAGGATAGAGCTGCCAACTCAGACACCCTTCTAGCGGACGTGATGGCTAGTAGAAATACTGTCTTAATTCGTCAGTATAAGCAAGGGAATGTCCGTGATTGGTTCAAACGGTTGTTCCTGGATTGCCGATAGTACTAGGTTAAGATCCCATGGAGGAATTGGCTGACGGTATGGAGGTACCTGGCGCAGAGCACCCTGTAGGAACGTCTTGATGTTTTGGCGCGACGCCAACTGGTGTTGGAAGAAAATGGATAATGCAGATACTTGGACCTTCAATGAGCTAAGGGCTAGACCCTTATCCAGTCCCTCCTGAAGAAAACGCAGTAAGTTTGCCTCATTCATTACTTGTGGGTTCTTGGAGTTAGCCTCACACCATGCAATGAAGGTTTTCCATACTCTGTGGTAAATACGGGCTGAAACAGGTTTTCTGGCTTTCAATAGGGTAGGTAAAGCCTCTCTTGGTACTCCAGATCTGGAAAGTATCAAGGCCTCAAGAGCCACGCCGTTAAATCCAGCCGTGGAGAATTCGTATGAGCAATCGGTCCTTGTGTTAGAAGATCTTCCCTGAGCGGAAGTCGGAATGGAGCATCTGCTGTTAGCTGTATGAGATCTGCAAACCATGGTCTGCGAGGCCAGAATGGAGCCACCAGTATTGCCTCTACTCTCTCTTCCTTTATCCTTCTGATGACTCGCGGGAGCAGGGCGAGTGGTGGAAACACGTATACTTTGTGAAAAGGCCACGGAGCTACTAGAGCGTCTACCGCTGTCGCTAACGGGTCTTTGCTTCTTGCCATAAAGTTTGGTAGCTTGTTGACGCCATCAAGTCCACCTCTGGCATACCCCACCGTGTCACTATCAGTTGGAATACTTCCGGATGAAGGCTCCACTCGCCCTGATCTACTGTCTCTCGACTGAGGAAGTCTGCTACCCAATTGTCTACTCCTGGAATGTGTACTGCGGAGATGGCTGGTACATTCCTTTCTGCCCATAGCAGTATCCTTTGTGCTTCGGCCAGAGCCGTTTGGCTTCTTGTGCCCCCCTGGTGGTTTATGTAGGCTACTGCTGTCATGTTGTCTGACTGGATTCTCACCGGTCGACCCTTTAGAATGTGGGTCCAGTGGGACAAGGAGAGCCATATTGCCCTCAGTTCCAATATGTTGATGGGAAGAGATCTTTCCCCTGGGTTCCATTTGCCCTGGACAGTGTGTTGCTCCAGTACTCCTCCCCATCCTTGTAGGCTGGCATCTGTTGTTACTATTGTCCATGCATGGTTGGGAAACAATTTTCCTGATTGTAGTGTGGATGACTGGAGCCACCACTTCATTGATGCTTGAACTGGATCCGTTACTAGAATCCTGCGGTCTAGCTCTGTACGCTTCTGTCTCTGATGCCGTAAGATCAACCTCTGCAGTGGTCTTGTATGTGCCTGGGCGTACGGTACCGCTGGGATTGATGCTACCATTGTCCTCAGCGCTCTCATGGCTACTCGTAGTGGTATGTATTTTTCCTTCTGAATGATCATCAGTCTTGTGTGAAAGGCATTTATCTTGGCAGGTGTGAGAAAAACTTTCCCCAGCGAAGTGTCTATCAGAAGGCCTAAATATTCCCTCCGCTGTGCTGGTGTGAATGCTGACTTCTGGTAGTTGATGAGCCAACCTAGTTGAGTCAGTCTGTCTACTACTGTCTGTAGGTGACTTGTGGTTAGGGAGCAGGACGAAGTCTTGACAAGTAGGTCGTCTAGGTACGGTATGACTCCAATGCCTTGGAGTCTCAGGTCTACTAGAGCTGCTGCCATAACCTTTGTGAAGACTCGCGGTGCTGAGGAGAGTCCGAAGGGAAGTGCCACAAATTGCCAATGTTCGCCTGCAGCGAATAAACGAAGGAATCTGTAGTGGTTGGGATGTATCGGCACGTGAAGATACGCGTCTTTGATGTCTATCACCGTCATGTATTCCCCCATCTCTAGTGATAGTAGGACCGACTGTACGGATTCCATTTTGAAATGCTGTCTTTTGACGTATTTGTTTACTGCCTTTAGATCTAGCACAGGACGATAGGATCCGTCCTTTTTGGGGACTATGAACAGGTTGGAATAGAAACCTCTGCCCCTGTCTAGCTGTGGGACCTGCTGTATGACCCCCGAGGATGAAAGGTCTTGGATAATCCTTAGAAACACTGATCGCTTTGGCTCTTTTGAGGGAATTCGTGACATAAAGAATCTTTTTGGTGGAACTTGTAAAAAGTCTATTAGGTAGCCGTGAGATACTACCTTCAGTACCCAAGGGTCCTGGACTCTCTGTTTCCACACCTCCCGAAAGTTTCTTAGGCGGCCGCCTAGTAAGGCACCCTCGGGGGTGGGCACCTCTTCATGCAGAGGTGGATTTCTCCTGGGATGGTTTTGCGGTATTTCTGGTCGCAGACCAGTTGTTGCTCTGTTTGCTTGGATATCTGGGTCGATTGTACGTCTGGTGCTTTTCTGTTTGTGTTCTCTGTCTTTGGCCTTGACCTTGACGAAAGGGCCGCAGAAATGGTCTCCTCTTGAAAATGGTGCGCTTGGGTCTGTTTTGCAGTAGCAGGGTACTTTTACCACCGGTTGCCTGTGAGATTATCTTTTCTAGTTCTGCTCCGAAAAGCTGTTTTCCTGCAAAAGGAAGGCTGACCAGAGATCTTTTTGATGTAAGATCCGCAGACCAATTCTTCAACCATAGAAAACGTCTGGCTGCAATGGATTGTGATGAAGCCCTGGCAACTAGTTTTGCTGCATCAAGTGCTGCTTCACAGATGTAAGAGTTAGCGTCAGCAATCTGTGACAAAAGTAGGTCTGTAGACGGGTCCTCGGACCCAATAAGTTGTGCTACTTGCTCCACCCATATCTCCATTGCTCTTGAAACCCAAGCTGTGGCAAAGATCGGTTGCAGAGCCGCTCCTGCCGCTGAAAAAATGGCTTTACAGAACCCCTCTAATCTCCTGTCTATGGGGTCCTTAAAGGAAGCTGCGTCCGCCACTGGTATGGTTGTGGTCTTCGAAAGACGCGACACTGGCGGGTCCACAGCTGGTGGGGAAGACCAGAGTTCGGTAACTTCCGGAGGGAAGGGATAAGTCTGTGAAAAACGTCTAGACAGTTGAACCTTGCGGTCTGGAACTTTCCATTGTGCCTTCACTATATCATCTAGATGTTCATAAGCTGGGAAGACATATGAAGTTTTCTTCTGCTTCTTAAAAATGTTCTTACTTAGTTCTGCCGTAGCTGAAGTGTCTTCTATATTTAGGGTTTGTAGAACCATCTGAATCAGTGATTCTACCTCCCTTTGAGATCTGGGAGTATCCTGTTCCTGATCTGACTCTTCGCCTGACAACACTTGTCCCTCTTCTCCTGAATCCTCCTCGTCTGGGGATTCGGAAGATGGAGGGTGAGGGCGCTTGGAAACCGTCGCCTGTGCACTCATCCTTTGTGGTTGATTGGAAAGGTGCTCTAACACCCTGTCTAAGGTTTCTGGAATTCTGGCTACGTTGTGGAGTCCTGCCAGTGAAAGAGAGAGTGCTCGCACCAATTCAGAATCCGAGCTCAATTGAGAAGCCGAAGCTATCGCTGAGCTGGGTTGTAGGGTTGCATTAGGCAAATCAAGTGCAGGGGCAGAGCCAGGCCTACAAGATATACACTCTGGGTCAGCAGAGGCAGAGTCAAATTTGGTTTTACATGAAGAACATGCAAGGTAGGAAATTTGGGGTGGGGTGCGGTTCTTATTTTGCCGCTTAGTGGAGGGTACCCCTTCTGCCCTGTCAGTCATGGCAATAGGGTTGTCGCTTCCCTTAAGGAAGGTAGGCAGGGGAACTGCTGGGTAAGTGTTGTGACAAGTTCACAGGGACTTCCCCTTGAGTGGAGACCTGTGTGGGCGAGAAGAGCATATGCTTAAGCATATTACTCATGCGGTCGCTTATTGAAGAGGAAGACAAAATTACTCACTGAACCCAGCTTCCTCGTGTCTCCTCTAGGAGCAGAGATGTAGCAGAATCCGCGTCTCACTCGGATCCAAGATGGCGACCGGAAGTGACGCAACGGATAGGTCGCAGTGGCCCAAAAGCAAGATAGCCGCCGCTATCCAAAAACCGCCCACAGGAGAAATGGCGGCCACAAGAAGTGCGTGGAATCTCAGCTGGGGTCAGGCTCTGCACTAAGTATGCCTGGAACCTAACGGCGAAAGCTGCGACGCAAAGGAGATAGGACGCAAGCGTCCCAAAAAGGAAATGGCCGCCGCGAGGTCTCCACATGGAGAATGCCCACTTCAAAGATGGCGGCCGCATGTCGAGTGCGGGAAACGCAGTGATCTAGCGTGGAACGGTCCGCTCTATTAATGCTGCAGCTACACCAGGGAAACTTGTAAATATAAGGTACCCAGGGACTCAGCTCTCCTATGAAGATAGGAGTGAGGCAGACAGTCTGGAGACTAACAGAGTGCTCAACTCTCTCCTTGAAGAGACTGTCAGGGTAACAAGAGGTGAGAAAAAAGGGTAATAACGAAGAACTTACCCCCTTTGCTGCCAGCCATAATTGCCCAGATATTGGTGCGTACCCCGATTAGGGCCTCTGGTGCAGCCTCCGGGGAGCGGAAACCAAGGGCCCCGGGGTGGTGAGGGAGCATCTGCCTGCAGACCTCCGTAGAGCGGGAAGGCATTGAACAAAAATACAAGAAACGTTATGAAATGGTCATGGACAACTGACCGATTTGACTAATCCTAGAAAGTTAAGATTACAGGGATTCTGTCATGGGAATGCATGTTTTTTGTTCAGAACGCATCAGTTAAAGGGGTGATTCACATTTAAAGGGCACCTGTTGGGTAAAAATGTTATCTCCAACCAAAGGTAAAATGCTAATAGAGCCAGCATTTCGGTTGGGGATAACAATTGTTTTTTTAAAAACAAAAAAAAACCCCCGCCAGAGCCAGCAGCCATGGCTGGTCACTCGCATGCGCATAATGAAAAGCTGTCCAAATTGCTCATTATGCGCATAACGACACATGTGCATTATGTCCTTGCATTAATAGTGCTCCTCCAGCAGAAATCTGCACTGAAATCAGTTTTTCAAAAGAGCAAACAGATTTTTTTATATTTCGGTTTGAAATCTAACATGGGGCTAGACATACTGTCCTTTTCCCAGGTGCCCCCAGTCATGTTGCTTGTGCTTGGCTATACTTCAGTCACTCTTTACTGCTGCACTGCAAGTTGGAGTGATGTCCCCATCCCCCCCCCCAGCAGCCCAACAGTGAAACAATGAGAAGGTAACCAGTTAACCGCTCCCTGACACAAGATAACTTCTTAGTATATATGAGAATAGCACTCAATAGTAAAAATCCAAGTCCCACTGCAACACATTCAGTTACATTGAGTTGGAGAAACAACAGCCTGCCTAAAAGCACTTTCATTCTGAGCTTGCTCTTTCTGAAAGCACAGGATTAGGCAAAATTACATGAGAGAGCTGCTTACACACCAATATTACAACTTAACAACAAAAACTATATACTTGTCGGTTTAGGGAATAACATTTTATATGGTAGAATTAATTATTTGCAGTGTAAACAATGTAATTTAGAAAAACACTACATCGTAAAAAACATGACAGTATTAAAACTTTCAACTTTTAAGATCCAGTATTTACCTTGAACAGGTATAGCAATGGTTTGTCCAATAGGCTGGGCAGTTCTATCAGAAGACTGGCTTATTGCAATCCTTATGCTGGTGATATCAGGTGTGGTTATTTTGTCAGCAGCTGGCTCCCTTGGACAGTCATCACCAAAGAGCCTCCTCTTGGCACTACCAGCAGCTGGTGAACTGTATCGGTCATGAACAGAAATCGGGGAGAGTGGCTGGCAGTCTGAAGGAAAACAAAATTCCAATTATAAATCTCAGTACTAAGAAATATATGTACCATAACCTTTATTCACGTTCGAAGCAAAAGTTTGGTACTCAACATATGCATACTACCATTTCTTAAAGGAGAAGGAAAGGCTAATATTAATTAAGCGTTATCAGAAAGGCCTATACAAATACACCAATAAACCCTCAAAAGTAATGCTTCCAATGCTGTGCTCTGACAAAAGAAACACAGCATGTCTTTCCTTCTATTGTGTACACATGGACTTCTGTATCAGACTTCCTGTTTTCAGCATAAACCTCCAGGGCTAGGGCTTGAGCATGCTCAGTTTGCTCCTCTCTCCCTCCCATTTCCCTCCTCCCCTCCCTGCTGTAATCTGAGCCCAGAGCTATGAGTGAGCAGGGAGACTCTCAGGCTGATGTAATGTGATGTCACACCAAGCTAATATGGCAGCTGCTATCCTAAACAAACAGAGAACTTCTAGAGCCGTTTACTCAGGTATGGAAAAAATATAGTGTTATAGCTTGCACTTTTGCAGCTAATCTATTGGCAATAAACTGCTTCTGTAGCTTTCCTTCTCTTGTAACTTATTTTACTTTATAATTGTGGATGACCTCACTAGCCAGATTCTCACCTTGCCTATATGATCCACATAGGCCAGTTCGAACTTCTTTCAAACGACGATGAACAATGGGAGATGCAGGCATCATGGGCAAGTGGCCAAGCCCAGCCTCATTCTCAGATTCAAAGTTGCTGGGTATGATGACCTATGAAACGGAAAAAGAACACTTCACAATTCCAAAACAAAATCAAAAAGAAAAAACTATTTTCCACCAATTCTAAAATGTTTTTTTTTTTTTAAAACACTAACTATGGAAGCACCTCAGCAGTGGCAAGAAAGATGGAATTTGGATACACTAAGCTAAACTCTCATTGCACAGTCTACCGCAGTGATCCCCAAACTGTAGCTTGTGAGCAACATGTTGCTCTCCAACCCCTTGGATGTTGCTCTCAGTGTCATCAAGGCAGGTGCTTATTTTTGAATTCTAGGCTTGGAAGCATGTTTTTATTGCATAAAGACTAAGTATAGTGTCAAATAGAGCCTCTTGTAGAGCCCATCCACATGGGGGCTACCAAATGGCCAATCACAGCCCTTATTTGGCACCCCAAGGGACTTTTTCATGCTTGTGTTGCTCCCCAACTAATTTTACATTTGAATGTGGCTCACGGGTAAAAGGGTAAAAAAGTTTGGGGACCCCTGGTCTAAGGTGTGGGCATATTTCGCATACCTCTTCACAGCTTGGCACATCATCAACAGCGTCAAGATGAACCCAGAGAACAGAATCACTGGTCCAGGCACGGCTCTCCAAAATTTGTTCTTCAATGGTATTGAGGTGTTTTACCATATCGCGTGATAGCCCATCTTCAGAGCGAATAAACACTTCTATTACCTAAAAGGAATTGAGGTTGCAATCAGGTGTCAAGGGCAGGACTTGTGGGGGCTTCCCCAATAACAAGGTTACCAATGAAAGCTCAAATTAATTTCCCATTTCAAAGGTAGGCGAGGGAAGCAGGGAACAACTAATTTTGCTATTTAGTTTTATTCGGCTGTGGTGTCTTCCAGCACTTACCTTGTAGAAGTAGAAAGAACTCAGTTTAATTACTTCAATGGTCCACGGGAAGGTCTTGGGAGAAGTGTAAGCAAATAGGACAATTTCCAGACAGCAGGCAATCAGTGACTGGTGAAAGATGCCTTGCTCTAGCAGAGCCTGAAAATATACAGACAGCATGCAAGAGAAACTGGAAATAATGAACCATTACCAATATTATAAAACAAAAATAAAACTGATAAATCTGTATTATTTAAGCTTGTACTGAGTTAATAAAGAGGGTATTTGGCTACAAATCTTTAACTACTTTTAAAGGAACAGTAACACCAAAAAATGAAAGTTTCAAATAAATGACCATATAATGTACTGTTGCCCCACACTGGTTCGCTTTAGAAATACAGCTATGGTATATTTAATATACTATGTAGCCATGGGGGCAGCCATTTAAGCACAGGAGACAGTAGATAACTTGAGGAATCCTAATGTACAGAGCTTATTTGTTATCTGCTAGGTATCCTGTGCATTTTCCAGCTTGAATGGCTGCCACCTTGGCTACACAGTAGCTTATTTATATAAATTATAGTAGTCTTTCTGAAGCAAGCACACCAGTTTTACCAGTGCAGCATAACACTAGATAACATTTTTATTATAAAGCACTTTCATTTTTTTGGGTTACTGTTCCTTTAAGGAATAGTCTTAGGTTGTCAAATAAAATATTTAAGCCACACGGCATAACAAGTATTTTTCTTAACCAGACGTGATTCGCTTCTTGTTCACGGTGCCACGAGAAATATTTGGACAAATAAAAAGTAGTTTTTAAAAACGCTGTCACATGAATGACCGCCAATATGTTCATGCTGTCTCTCCCTGACTAGAGCCTCATTATCAAGGTCAGTGATCCCCAACCAGTAGCACCTGAGCAACATGTTGCTCCCCAACCCCTTCGATGTTGCTCCCAGTGGCCTCAAAGCAGGTGCTTCATTTTGAATTCCTGGCTTAGAGGCAAGTTTTGGTTGTATAAAAACCAGTTGTATTGCCAAATAGAGCTTTCTGTAGGCTGCCAGTTCACATAGGGGCTTGCAAATAGCCAATCACAGCCCTTTGTTGGCATCCTCAGAAACTATTTTTATGCTTATGTTGCTCCCCAACCCTTCTTACATTTCAATGTAGCTCACGGCTGAAAAAGGTTGGGGGATCCCTGATCAAGGTGATCCTGCCTAGTGTTGGTGGAAAAACTGGGATTTACTTTTATAGTGTCCTTGCCGAATGAGAGGTTTAGCTTTAGATTACAATGGCAATACCAGGCAATTTAAGACACAATGAGTTTCTTAAAAGCAATCTTTGAATATAACATGTTTAAGCGAGGATTATACGGTTACTACATGCTACCAAGACAGGAAATAAAACTATAAACTGGGAAAACCATGTAAAATCAAATCTTACCGTCAAATCTTTCCCATAAAGTCTCCTGCTTTCCTGTACAACGATGGTCTCTAGTACTTTAAAGTACAAAATTTCAGCCAGTTTCCACCGATTGATTGCAAAATCTATGTAAGAAAATGGCAAGATATTGAGACTGCTTACATTTCAGAAACCACAGAATTCACAACTGAGCAAAAATGCATTTGCCTAAGGGCTAGTCCACACGGGGAGATAGCCACGCGTTTGCGGCGACAAAGCGCCGCGCCAGTCGCCGCGACCGGCGCAGGCGACAGTTTTGTATGGGCGCCTATGTAAAAACGCCTGTGCTAACCACACGAGGCGATGCGCTTTTCAACAGTCGCCTGAAAAAGCCTGGCGAGGCATTTTCAGGCGACTGTTGAAAAGCGCATCGCCTCGTGTGGTTAGCACAGGCGTTTTTACATAGGCGCCCATACAAAACTGTCGCCTGCGCCGGTCGCGGCGACTGGCGCGGCGCTTTGTCGCCGCGACCGCAAACGCGTGGCTATCTCCCCGTGTGGACTAGCCCTAAAACAAAACAGCAGACAATGTAGTTAAATGAAGAATGCTTACTTATTAATTGTATTACTTGTCAATGGCGAAAAAAGCAAATGCTATTAAACAAATGAAGGAAAAACTGTTCTATTACAAGGGACAATACAGTGAAACTTACTAGATCTTCAGAGCAAATGGGGAAGGAACAAAAAGCAGTTAATCATTACTTATCTCAGTAATGGGAACACCTTTTTTGATTATGAATAAAATATGTAGGTGTATTTTGCACCCTTTAAAGTTATAAAAACCAAAACAAGAAACTGCAATGAAAAGTTAACACATCTGATAAGCATAGATTCTTAACTTACCAATATGAGACCCAGGCTGGTCTTCTGTGGACGTTGTATAGTGAAGGCAAAATAGACGTCCAATATCTCGGACAATATTCAATACATTCTCTAATGGGTTTCGAACACATGACCTGCAAACAATCAATAACAAATTTTGAGTATTAATGAAAATAACAGATTTTATCCTTTAAATTGATCACAAAAGTACAAAGTTATTTAGAAAGCTTACTTGAAAACGTCAATCAGCTGCTCACTTGGAGCATTTCTGAGTCCTGTCACCATGCTCTGTAACCTGCTGACACACTGTGTTGCGGATGAAACAGGTGTGATTACAGTTGGCTCCTCCTTCAGGTAACCCCTACCAGTCAGAGGAGTAGATGGAGCAAAAGAACTTTTCTGCCAAAAATTCCAAGTATAATATTGCTGTGAGCATAGGTATAACAAAATTCCCAATTCAGCCCACATTTTACACTAACTGGACTTCAGGCTGGGCCCCCTTAGCTCATAACAAGGTTACAGATATATAGAAACACTGGTGTAAGTCACCCTGCTATAGTTCCAGGGGTACCCAGGACACATAACTCATCCCAAATCTCACCCTAACTAGCCTTCAGACTGGGCCCCTTAACTCAAAAAAACAGCAATGATAAACCATTGTACAAGCACAAACACTCTGTGAAAATGTACCCAACGCACACCTTTTCAAAATGTTGCTGCAGGTTGCACTCCATTTGCTTCCGTGGAGTGCAGTTTCCCGTGGGAAATTCCACAACAAATTTTCTGGGACTTCCAATCTCCTCTTCTGCATCGACACCCTGAAAAACCCGCTCATCAAAGTCTCCCTTCGTAAGGACATACTCTTCATACTCTTTATTCAAGGATTTACTAAGGGATAAAATTAAATTATACAAAGTTTGTTTCTACACATTGTTGTACTGCTTAGAAATAATGCTGTCCCTGCTGGGGGAGGGGGGCAAAATAATAAAGGTAAAAGGCTTTAACACAGTCCAATATGGCTGCATTAACTCAGCATTGTAGATTAATTGCTAACCAATTAGGTTATACAATAGTGCACAATGAGCCAATTTAGCCAGCTTGACCCCTTCCATGGAGTCCAAAAGGTCAAAGAATTGGGTCAGTGACCACATACAAGATAAATCACTTACTTGTTATCTGTGAAACAAGAGACATCCAATAGACAGGATCCTTTTAAAATCTGGATTAAAAAAAATGTGAAAAAAAATGTGAAATCAAGATAAGTCAGGCAATGAGGTAAATTACATTTACAGTGTAAATGCAGTAAGATGGGTATTGGATTGTCTTACAGATTGCTGGAGTTACCTTTTTATCATAAAGTTTTGCTATATATGGCTTAAAATAATGTTCTTTTATCCCCTTGGCTTCCACAGATATTCCATCGTATAGCTCACACAGTGCACCAATGATGCATGGGGTATCCTCTGAGCTGGAGTCAATAGGAGGAAGCTTTGCTATAAAGGCAAGGGGAAACAAAGGGTTATACCAAATAGTAGCACTTTATGAACATCAGCTTCATCGCCACATTTGTATTGAAACGAGCATTATTTCTCTCACGTCGGGGGGGGGGGGGAGAGACAAAGGAACTACGGGGTAAAGAGCTCCTCCCACCAGGAGGCAGGAGACTGCAGTGATGTCAGAATTTTGACGCAAGAACTGAACATCATTCTGTGGTTAGGACGGACAACAGGGGTGAGACCAGAGTCAGCAGTCTGTCTGTACTCATTGTGTTAGGACCTCCCCTCTGCATCTCAATACCTATGGGTGTCTCCTCAGGTTGATAACCCCTTGGGGCAAGTTACATGGCAGAGTTGTGGTGTCCCTAGCGGGACTGGGAGAGAATGCCAGACACAAGCTCGCTCTGTCTCTCTCCGAGAGTAAGCCACTGACATGTATAGATAAAGAAAAGTAGAGAAAAAGAATGACCCATAATAATTGCACCTTCACACCTAGGTTATCATTCTTTCTCTGTTATTAATTAAAACTTAACTTGTATTTGTTTTGAATTAAGACTTAAGTTTTATTGAAAATTGATTAAAACAAGGTATGTCCAAAAAATTTAATTATAAACTCATGTAGGAAGTAGCGTTTAAAGGAAAAAATTAATAGGGATCATTATATAACAGCTCCCAGGTCCGCTGTTATAAACGTCAGGGTTGGATAAGACCGAGCGTTGTGTAAACACTACACTGAAACAGACTTGGGTGCTGTTAGTAAAGTAAATGCCTCAGAAAATAAAGATTTTTCTAAATCCTTTTCAGTTTAATGGCCAATTAACACCATGATAGTACTAAAAAGGATAGCACTGGGCCTGAACAGAATTCATGGCCTGTTTCAAACCTAGCAATAGGACAAACTGTCTCCTTTTCTAACAGAAGCCAAAACCTATATAACCAGTCACATCTAGTGGCCATTAGGTAAGTCTGTCCATTTGGTTTGGTTAAAATGACCCATTTTACATTTATAATCTATTCAAAAACATGCAATACATACCTGTAAAGGAAGGATTTAGCAGATCTTCTTTATTAGGGCACTGTAGCACGTGCGCATAAATAAGGTCCAAGCAGCATAAAAGCAAGTGATAAGAATTAACCAAATCATCTCCAATCAAGCAGAAATTACCTGAAACCAAACAGCTTTCAGTAAGTGAAAGATTAGCGTATACTGTTTACAGGAGAAGGAAACCTAGTTGACGCGAAAACCCTCCCCCCCTCCCGTGTGTTTCCCACCCTCCCTCCTCCCCCCTGGCCTACCCGTCCTGCTGGGCAAATGCCCCTAACTTGTTACTTACCCTTCTGCGCAGGTCCAGTCTACGGAGTTCACAGACGACATCTTCTTCCATGCGATCTTCTTCCTGCTTTGACTGGCGTTTTGGCGCATGCGCAGTAGGAGCATTTCGCCGGTACGTTCTACTGCGCATGCGCCAAAAGTCACGAAGTGAAATCGGAAAACTTTGTGACTTTTGGCGCATGCGTAGTAGATCCGTACCGGCGAAATGCTCCTACTGCGCATGCGCCAAAACGCCAGTCAAAGCAGTTAGAAGATTGCGTGGAAGAAGATGTCGTCTGTGAACTCCGTAGACTGGACCTGCGCAGAAGGGTAAGTAACAAGTTAGGGGCATTTGCCCAGCAGGACGGGTAGGCCAGGGGGGAGGAGGGAGGGTGGGCAACACATGGGAGGGGGGGAAGGTTTTTGCGCCGACTAGGTTTCCTTCTCCTTTAAAGGTGAATACATGTGATAAAGATAGAAATGGAATGGTTCATCTTATAAAATTGCTTAATTCTAACATTGTATTAAAAGTCTTCTACAACTGGTATTTCAACGGTTATGCCCCTAAACAGAAGCAATAATAATGGCTTGACAGACAAAAACTTGATATAATCAGCTGCAGGCTACTAAAAGGGAGATGCAGAAAATTAATAATTTATTCATAATTCCACCTCCAAGGTAAATTTCTTTGTTAACAAGAGTAGTAAGATTACAAAGACCAGCACATTTTTTTTTCCTTCAAGGAGAAGGAAAGCTACCAAAGCAGTTTATTGCCAATACATAAGCCACAAAAGTGCAAGCTATAACATACATAGTAACATAGTAAGTAAGGTTGAAAAAAAAGACACGTCCATCGAGTTCAACCTTTTTTTTCCCCCTACTTATCTGCCAGTTGATCCAGAGGAAGGCAAAAAACCCATCTGAAGCCTCTCCAATTTGCATTAGAGGGGGAAAAATTCCTTTTCTGCATTTATTCTGCAGAATGCTTTACCCTACCTGAGTAAACAGCTCTAGAAGCACTCGGTTTGTTTAGGATAACAGCTGCCATATTGGCTTGGTGTGACATCACTTCCTGCCTGAGTCTCTCCCTGCTCACTTATAGCTCTGGGCTCAGATTACAGCAGGGAGGGGGAGAGGAGCAAACTGAGCATGCTCAAGCCATAGCCCTGGAGGTTTAAGCCGAAAACAGGAAGTCTGATACAGAAGCCCATGAGTACACAATAGAAGGAAAGAAATGTGGAGTTTCTTTTGACAGAGGACTCAGAGCAGCATTACTTTGATGGTTTACGGGTGTATTTCTATAGACCTTTCTGATAAAGCTTACTTAATTTTAACCTTTCCTTCCTCTTTCAAGACTTCAGCTTGTGAAGAAGGTAGAGCAGGACCAGGAGAGGGTAGAAGAGATGTCATACTTACCCTCTGCCTGGTCTTTTACCACCACATTACATTGGCCTTCAGATCCCCCTGTACCTGTAATAAAATACAGGTGTCAGAGTTTGAGGTTTCCCTCAAGGCTAAGGGTCTTGAAGAGAAGGTTATGGGGTTGGATCTTTCACAGTGTGACTGGGAAGAGTAGATTAACTGTAGACCTTTCACTTATATAGTACGTTAATAAGGGACCATATGCCTACATGAAATGTTGGTTGATAAGTGCCAGGCAGGGGCGATCCTGGCCCCTCCGCTGCCTGAGGCAGCAGCAGTTGCTGCTGCCCCCCCTCCCCTGGAAATTCGCTCTTAAAGTACCAGGAGCAGCATTTTTGCTGCCCCTGGTACCTAGTGGGGCGCTGCCGCCTGAGGCGAAGGCCTCAACTTGCCTCATTGGCGAAGCACCCCTGGTGCCAGGCCTTACACTGTACAATAATTTTTTCCGTGACTTATGTACTACCACTGAATGTGAAATCAAAGAGCAATTCCTGTGCTCCCAGAGAAACACTACTGAAGATGAACCTAGAACCATCTACATCATTCTACAGGCATCACTAACCAAGATAAAATGGCAATAGATATGACAAGACTTACCCTTGGAGTAAACAAATAAGGTCCAGCAGAAACTGAAGAGATCTTTAACACAGCACTGCAGCCTCCTGGAGAACAAAATAGTGCCAATGTAAACTAATCATAAGCATACAATGTTGTTAAATCTACCTTAACAAACCAGCAAACAGGTAGGGGAAATATTTGGCATATTAGTTGCCCAGAAGAATTCTGCAGAATAGGCTGACACAGTGATTACAGTAAGGTGAACTAACTACAGGAATGGGATCCATTATCTCCGGAAACCCATTAGCCAGAAAGCTCCTAATTACTGAATGGCCATCTCCTAGAACTCTATTTTATCCAAATAATTAAAAAAAACAATTTCAAAAATGATTTCCTTTTTCTCTGTAATAATAAAACAGTACATTTTAATTGTCCCTACTAAGATAAAAAATAATCCTTATTGGAAGTAAAAATACTGTTTTTTTTTTAATCTTTACATGATTTTCTAGAAGACTTAAAGGGGTTGTTCACCTTTAAATTAACTTTTAGTATAATGTAGAGAAGGATTTTCTGAGACTATTTGCAATTGGTTTTCATTTTTATTATTTGTGGTTTTTGAGTTATTTAGCTTTTTATTCAACAACTCTCCAGTTTACAGCTTCAGCAGTCTGGTTGCTAGGGTACAAACTACTTTAGCAACCATGCGCTGATATAAGTTAGACACAGGAATATGAATAGGAGAGGATCTGAATAGAAAGATGAGTGATAAAAAGTAGCAATAACAATACATTTGTAGCCTTACAGAGCATTTGTTTTTTAGATGGGGTCAATGACCCCCATTTGAAATTTGGAAAGGGTCAGAAGAAGGCGGCAAATAATTCAAAACCATAACAAATAAAAAATGAAGACCGATTGAAAAATTGCTTAGAATTAGTCATTCTATAACATACTAAAAGTTAACGAAAAGGTGAACCACCCCTTTCCAAATTACTGAAAGATTTGCTATCTAAGCCCCAGGCAGCGAGCATTCTGGATAACAGGTCCTATACCGTAAACCCCTACTTTGATGGTTTAACAATCTTGGGGTATGCGCCATTAGACACACGCTGTGAGCAGTACTATACGGCTGTTTAGTTAGCAAGTGCCAGGGGGAAAAAAATAAACAAACTTTCATGAGATCTTACCTTTGCTTTCTGCTCCTTGGTAATCTTGGTGGCTCCTCGTGGGGGTTTTGAAATATCTCCCGAAAGATCGGTTCAAATTTCTTAAATATAACGGTGGCCACTTCAAAGTTCCTTTCCAAGTGCTCCACTCGCTGTCGGAACTCCTGCGGAAGGTTAGACATATCTATCCACTTCTTCATTTTATTGAAGAACTGAATCAAGCTGCAGAACAATAAGGGAACAGAGCCTGACTGAGGGGAGAATACATACCCTGAGCAGTATGAAAAAAGTCCGTTATTCATTTAAACAGGATTCAAAATCAGTGATGTGAAGGAATTACAGGTATGGGATCAGTTATCTGGAAAACCGTTATCCAGAGAGCTCTGAATTACAGAAAGGCCATCTCCCATAGACTCCTTTTTATCCAAATAATCCAAATTTTTAAAAATTATTTCCCTTTTCTCTGTAATAATAAAACAGTAGTTTGTACTTGATCCAAACTAAGATATAATTAATCTTTATTGAAAGCAAAATTAACCCATTGGGTTTATTCAATGTTTACATGATTTTTTTTAGAAGGTATTAAGATCCAATTAACGTCCCAAGCATTCTGGATAACAGGTTCCATACATGTACTGGCAACTGCGGTAAATACTCCTCATACGCACCTTAGTTTTGCAGAGCGCAGTATCCGCGTCAGCGACACGCCATTACCCTCCATGATTCCTTTCCCAACAGTTGGAATGACGCCTTTTCGACATGCTGCATACAAGGCACATGCTAACCAATGCTTCACTTCTCCCTAAAACAAAAACAGCTGCTATTTGAGATTTTCAGAACTATAATATTAAAAACAAATGCAGAGAGAAACTGTAATCGTTCTGTCACCTTTAAATGGCTCCATGTGCAATAACCGCTTTACTGGGATAAAATCAATTTTTGGTCTAATTGAGCCAGCAGTACTCGAAGACAATTTGCAGTTAGTCTTTATTCGTGTATGTTTGTTAAATTGAATTGCAGTATGTCGTTTTAGGTCTGATGCCATCTGGTGGCTAGGCATTATTTACCCTAACAACCAGGCAGCTGCTTGGAAGACAGAATGGGCCCGAGTAAAATCAGTAAGGGCCTGAACGAGACTAGAAACACTACACAATTAAGTGACTATACAAACTAAAGAAGACCATCTGAAACAATGCTTGGAATTTAAAGGTGAACTTCTACATGTTTCTGAGACAAGAACTATGAATACTGTTGTACGACACTGATTGAACTGTTATATGTTACATCAGGATTGCATTGATATACACCTGTAACCACAATAAAAAGAAGAAGCGTACAGGTAAGGGATCTGTTATCCGGAAACCCATTATCCAGAAAGCTCAGAATTATGGAAAGCCCATCTTCTATAGACTCTATTTAATCCAAATAATTCAAATTTATTTTAAAATGATTTCCTTTTTCTCTGTAATAATAAAACAGTACCATGTACTTTATCCAAACTAAGATATAATTAATCCTTATTGGAAGCAAAACAATGTTTAATTGATTTTCTAGTAGACAAGGTATGAAGATCCAAATTACAGAAAGATCCGTAATCCGAAAACCCCCAGGTGCGAGCATCCTGGATAACAGGTCCCATACCTGTATAACCAACTATATTGGAAGAAGGGGGACACGTGTTTAATATGCTAGACTAGACCATAGTTGCACATAAGATTCCAGGCCAACACCACCAGGTGAGAACAGTGGCCAAAACTCATAAGATGTTAAAGGGGTTGTACACCATTAAAATTAACTTCTACCATTATATAGAGGGTGATATTCTGAAAATTTGCAATTGGTTTTATTTATTTTTTTTTTAATTTGTGGCTTTTGAATTATTTAACATTTTATTCACTGGCTCTCCGGTTTAAAATGTAAGCAATCTGGGTCCAATCTAGGTTCCAAGTAGGGATGCACCGAATCCACTATTTTGGATTCGGCCGACCCCCGAACTATTTTGCAAAAGATTCGGCCGAATACCAAACCGAATCCTAGTCTGCATATGCAAATTAGGGGTGGGAAGGGGAAACATTTTACTTCCTTGCTTTGTGACAAAAAGTCACACGATTTCCCTCCAGCCCCTAATTTGCATATGCAAATTAGGCCAGGCAGAAGGATTCGGTCGAATCCTGCTGAAAAAGGCCGAATCAAGAACCAAATCTTGGGATTCGGTGGATTCCTAGCAACCATGCCCTGATTTGAATAAGAAAGGATCCGAATAGAAAGAGGAGTAGTAAATAGTAGCAATAACAATACATTTGCAGGCTTAACCCTTTACGTGCCAGCAGAATTTCACATTTTGATTACGCGAAATGCCAATGCCGTTTTTTTAACATTTTGTGCTCTCTCAATTTAGGGGCATTTTCTGAGGGGAAACCTATAGTTTATCTAGGAAAACTATACACTGTTTTTTTTTTTTGGGAGAAACTAAGCTTTCTAAACCTGCCTCAGTTTTCATGTATTTCCATCTCTGCAAAAAGTTTTAGAGTGCCAAATACCAAAAAAAAAAATTAAAAATTCCTGTTTTTCATAGTATACCAATTTATCCCAGAAAAATATTTCATTTTACACATGAAAATCCAACTGATTTGGAAAGCTTTATGTCTCTCGAACGTGCCAATACCAGATATGTATAGTTTTAGGGAGATTTAGGACTTCTGTACAGCCAAAACTCCCTGCAGTATATTACCGAATTTTGAAAGTACTAAGGCAGAAAACCATATATTTTTGAAATGTACACATTCTGCTGATTCCAAAATGGGTAACTATGTCTCTCTTCTCCTAACTTAATATCAAAGCTTGTCTGAACGTAGTACACATACTACCGGAACTAAAATGGGTACCCATGCCTTTCTGCTCCACAACTACCGAGTCGCCAGGCTTTACCAAATTTGGCGGTTATGGCGAAATACTTGAAAATTGCCTCAAAGCTTCAACTTTCCAGCATCGTATTGTCCATGTATCATTACATACATTTTGTAAAGTATCAGCATAAAACATCCTAAATATGAACGCCAGGGGTCTACTGAACACTTTATGCCCAATATGCATAGATATATCAAACTATGTGGCGCACAGAGACCCCCAAATGGATATATAGTAGATAAAATTTACAAGGCAAAACAAAATAAGACAGAAAAGTGTGAAATGCTAATAAATCCAAAAAACCCACATAAATCAATACTTTTTTCCCCCAGACTAGTGTAATCGGCTGTCAGAATCACAGTTTGAATATTTTAGCTGGGCCAAATAGGTTATATGGACAGAAACAAGGGAACACAACATATGTAGAGCTGAAAATGCAATAAAATGGCTAAAAATGCACCAAAATTGCAATATAATCACGAAATAACATACAAAAGGTATTGCACAGTACGGTTAGTGAATACGCGATTCACAATGTCAATAAAACATTTTTTTCAGCCAAAAAACGTATGTGCACGTGTGTGAGTGACCCCCCCGACCCCCAAAAATGTATGTGTGTGTGTGTAAGTGTGAATGTAAGTGTGTATTACTGTAATAAATGTGTGTTGGTGTGTGTAATCGTTGCACCAACCTGGAAAAGTCGCTGAAGATTGTTGCAGAAAATCTGGAGGGGCCCCAGGAAGAGATCTGCAATCATCCCCGTGTTCTTGTGCTGTGGGGGCGGAGCTGGGCGGCGCAGTGTAGTCTGCAGCAGGACACGTAGGAAACATGTGACTGCTACTGCCTTGGGGCCCCTGGGCTATCGCGCCGCAGGGGCCACTCGATCCCCTGCTCTGCTCATTGTCTAGGGGCGGGGGATCGAGGAGGAATGGAGCGAACCGCTCCAAAAGCTGCTCCTGCGCTCCAGAACCCGGAAGTGCAGCAGAACGTAGAATCTATGTTCTGTGGCACTTTGATCCACAGAACGTAGATTCTACGATCGGTGGCACTTAAAGGGTTAAATCGCATTGGTGCCGGCGTTTTCTCAATATAGCAGGCGGAAGGCAGTTCGGGGAGATTGTCTCCCCCCAGAAGAGGCAATTAGTCACCAACCGACTAAATCTCCCCGAATCTGCCCGTGTACCCCTGCCCTCAAACCCTAAATGTTTGAACTGAGAGAGATGTGCTGACTTTTGTGGGAAAAATATTAGTTGCTCATCAAAAATGGAGACTACAAGAGGTTGTTCACCTTTCAAACACTTTCTTAGTTCAGTTGTATCAGATAGCACACCAGAAATAAATAGCTTTTTCAGGTGCTTTCTATTTTAGACTGAATATTGAAGTTTTCCAGTGTACTATCCAATAACAACTGAATAAATGCTTGAATTGTCGGTTATCTGGTAAGTGGCAAAACAGACATACATCTGCTCATACAGGGCTATGGGTACAGAGGCAGGAACCAAATAATTCCTACACATCGATTTGTCTCTAGGTGGTGCCAGAGGGTGACTGCCACCCTGCATGCCAGCAGCACTGCAATCAACATGGCTAAGGTGGCACTTTAAAATAGTGCTGATATTCTGTATAATGTAAGTAGAGTGGTGGTTAGTGATACAGCTCATAGGGTGCAACCTTTAAGGGATTGTTCACCTTCCAACACTTTTCTCAGTTCAGTTGGTTTCAGACAGTTCACCAGAAATAAAGACTTTTTGCAATTACTTAAAATTTTCTATTTGAGACTGTTTTTCTAATATCGAAGTTTAATTTTTCACCTTCTAAGGGTAAGGGCACACGGGCAGATTCGAGGAGATTAGACACCCCGGTGACTGACTTCCTCTTCTTCGGGGCGACAATCTCTGCAAACTGGCAACTTCAGGGAAACAATCTCTTCCTCGTGAGGCAACTTCGGGCGACTCTGGAAAATGAAGTGCCGCGACTGCTATCCTGCTAGAGATTTTTCATTCTAGCCGACGGGAAGTTGGGGGAAGGCAGTATGGGGAGATAGTCGCCCCGAAGAAGAGGCGGTTTGTCGCCGGGGCCACTAATCTCCCCAAATCTGCCCTTACCCTAAAGCAGCTCTGGGAAGGGGAGGGGTCGCCGATCCTGTAAACTATTTTAAATTGATACATTTCTTATGTTTGTCCCTGCTGAGCAGAATCCCTGAGTTTCATTACAGGCAGCTGTTAGATTGATACAATAGTTGCTAATAATCCACAGAGCTGCTGAGCAATTTATCAACTAAATGTTGCAAATTTCTAACACTTTAGTATGTACCTACTGAGACGTCAGACTGAAACACCAGAGATGTTTAATTATTTTCTAAAAAAAAAAGTCTATTTCTGGGGAACAATCCGAAACCAACTGAACTGAAAAAAAATGTCTTTGGAAGGTGAACAACCCCTTTAACAGCTGCTGTTTATCATTCATGGGAGAATGAGCCCCAGAGTAAAGTGTCTGATAGCAAATAAGCACTTTTTTTCGGGCCTCCCACGTGCCGGCAAGATCAGCTGTCATGTCAGTACATGCCTATAGCACATGGGGCAGAGCAAGCAGAGGGGTGAATTACGGCACAGTCTTTTAAAGCTACAGTACAAAGTCATCATAAAGGTGGTTTACTGGAAATGATCGATAAATCAGAGGTTAATCATATTTCTTCAACTCAAAAATGAAAAGCAAATATGAATATAAATAAGCATTTCTTTATTGGGTGTTCCACGGGGGAGCTCCTTCCTATGCCATTGCTGCACTGGTGATGTTTACACTGGAACTGCAGACTATGAGAGACTACTCCCAGTTACATGCCCAGTGTGAAGGCAACTACTAGACATAGGAGGGCACAAACCCAGGATTGCCAACAACTTCACACACACCGAGGCACAGGAGTTCAGTAATAATGTTCATTTATATAGAGCAGGGAGTCCAACATGCGGCCCAGGATGGATATGAATGCGGCCCAGCTTGAACCGCTCAGTTCCCGAGGAAACAACACAATACTATAATAATAAGTCTATTTACTTTACTTTTACAAATCAAAAGTGTTTGTGTATTTCATGTGTGGCCCCAGACTATTTTTCTTTTCCAATGTGGCCCAGGGAAGCCAAAAGGTTGGACACCCCTGATATAGAGCCAACATATTCCGCAGTGCTGTACAGAGATTATACATCGTTCTTATCAGCCCCCAGTCCAGTGGAGCTTACACTCTAATGTCCCTATTAGATTCATCAACCCTCTGTCCAGTGGAGCTTACACTCTTATGTCCCTATTAGATTCATCAGCCCCCAGTCCAGTGAAGCTTACACTCTAATGTCCCTAATACATTCATCAGCCCTCAGGCCAGTGGAGCTTACACTCTAATGTCCCTATTAGATTCATCAGCCCTCTGTCCAGTGGAGCTTACACTCTAATGTCCCTATTAGATTCATCAGCCCTCTGTCCAGTGGAGCTTACACACTAATGTCCCTATTAGATTCATCAGCCCTCTGTCCAGTAGAGCTTACACTCTAATGTCCCTTTTACAAATGCCCTACAGACATTGGGACACCAGGAGAGCAATATATGGAGGAGGGGAGCCAGGGAGACCCCCAGAAAGCTGATTTGTATCAGAGGGATTCCAGACAGCTTAAGGATTTGGCAGGGGGACCCCAGGCAGCAAAGGGGTCGATTAGATCCAAAACTGAGAGAGAGAGAGTACACAAATTCAGCCGCAGAAGATAGGTGAGACCATGTTACCTCCAGGCTGTAGGTGCTCCATGTCCGGGTAAAGTCCCTCATAGTCTCGGCAGCGGTCTCTTGATCCAAGTTGAGTTCCCGGCGTAAAGTTTCCATTTGCTCCTGTACTGCATCCCCCGGGCCCCCGTCCGACGAGTTCGAGGCCTCGGTATCCGTCTCTTCTCGCTGCATTTCCCCGGTATAACCTAGCAACTATCTCCGCTCTCACACAGACTCCCTCTCCTGTTTCTCCTATCCCCGCCCCCGCTGCTCAATAGCAAAAAAAGGCGCGAAAATCGGCCCTTCTCACCTGTGTATCCTTCCGCCATTTCCATGTCGGCTTTTCAATCCTGTCTCTTCCCGCATTGAGAGGGTCCAAACCGGGACCCTGTGTACACGGAGAACCCTCATAATTAATTCGTGGGGCGGGTAAAGCGATTCGGTCATCGAGAGCCCCGGCGGGTGTACACATTATCCCGGGAAGCGAATAGTCTCCGCGTTGCATTTTGGGGCTTGTAGTTTTCAATGACATTTAAAGCCCAGAGAGGCATTTAAAGTGATACTCCCATTCTGACAGTAAATCCTCTCATTACAGTTGCATTTATAACCAGAATTACAAGAAATGACCTGCGCACCAACTGAAGGGTTATATTTCATTCAGGGCAGGAACTAGGGGTAAACAAACGAGGAACGTGCCTAGGGCCAAAGCTTGAGGGGCCCCAGACACTTACCTCATAAGTAGCCTACCCCTAGTCCGCCATTAACGGAGGTTAAAGGAACAGTAACACCAAAAAAGTGTATCAAAGTAATTATAATATAATGTACTGTTGCCCTACACTGGTAAACGTTCTGTGCTTTAGTGATGTGCTGGTAGAGAATTTCTTGACCCCACCTGGGGTCCCTCTATTTATAGACCCGTGCCTGACCTGCAGTGAATTCCAAAGCCGGAACCGCTAAGTCGCGGAGAGTAGGAGAACGGAGAAGAGCTTGATTTTGTGCAGGAATTGGCCCCACCCATGGGTTTTGGGCCGGCCCGCACATCACATGTGCTTGCTTCAGAAATTTTACTATAGTTTATTCAAACAAGCTGCTATTTAACCACTGGGGCAGTCATTCAAGCTGGAGAAAAGCGCATAGTTCACGTAGTAGATAACAGAATACAACTGTGTTTTATCTGTTGGTGATGAGCATTCGAAACCATAAATACTGGCAAGCACTCCGTGGTCCACCTATGACTGTATATCTTTTATACGAAACGCGTCAGGACTGCAATGTTTTTAATCTACTGAAATAACCTCAAATGATTTTACCCTACGAGTGGACCCACGGAGTGCTTGCCAGTATTTATGGTTTCGAATGCAAATCACCTACAGTTACGGGTTTGGGGCGATGCACCCGGGCCAATCGTCTACCTTGGCGAGTGCGGCTTTTCCTAAAACCTCTATGTATTGAATAAAAAGTGTTGTGAGCCCAGAAGCGAGGGATCTGGGGTATGTACACCCAGGTCATCGGGTGAAAAGGGTGAGCACGGTAACGGCTTTCAGGAGGCTATTAGTTGTTTATAGAAATATACGGATTTTAATAGTGGGATTGAGACATTCCCCAAAAAAAGATTATACTCATAAAAATTGGAGGTTGGAATTGCTTATTCTTATTGTTGAATGTGTTTTATCTGTTATCTGCGGTGTATCCTGTGCCTTTTTTCCAGCATGAATGGCTGCCCCACGTGGCTATACAGCAACTTATTTGTATACACCACAGAAGTCTTCATGAAGCAAAAACACCACTTTTATCAGTGAAGGGCAGCAGTACATTATATTTTAATGACACTATTTTTTTGGTGTTACTGTTGCATTAAGTGAGTGCCACTCAGAGGGGACAGGGCGTGACCTGGCTGGCAAGGTTGCCTAGGGAGCCCGGCACTGATTTAATTAAAGTCTCTATGTATTGGCCAGTGTAGGAAACCTGCTACAAACTGCTCTTACAGAAACATTTACTAGATACTGAAACCACTTATGGCTACTGTTATTCTAATGATCATGGAATAAAACATTTTTAAGCATTCCAAGTTATTCCAAAGGGACAATAAAGGAAAATCTTGCTGCTTTGAAAGATTAGGTGCAACATTGCTGGTCCATATAGGTTAGTAGCTGCCCTGTTTTTGTCTGCTTACCGCATCTCTGTCGCAAAATTTGCATGGATACTAGTGATCCACACACGGCCCAAGGGCCACAATTTTGTGTTCTTTATGTCTGCAGCATTTGCACCACAGGCCCAGTAGGATGTTTCAACTGTTCTCAAAGACACGGGTGCAGTCTCCCTGGAAGAGTCCGGGATCAACTCTTCTGTGTTCCAAACACCTGCATGTAAGGATCCTAATGGGGCTCATGTCTGGTGACTGTGGAGGGCTCCTTACTCTTTGTTGGAGTTCAGATAAGAGTTTAAGTGATAGTACACCATTAACCTTTAGCATGTTGACGAATGTCCTATTCTTGCTACCTTCCAATTGGTCTTTTTTTTAATGATTTGCATTTCTCTTTCCAGCTTTTAGAGGAAGGGAGGGGGTTCACTGATTTTTTTTGTTACTTAATATCCTTCTATTCAGACCTCTCCTATTCAACTTCTATTCTCTCATTCACACCACTTCCTGGTTGCTAGGATATCTTGGACCCAAGCAACAATATAGCTGCTCAGATTCCAAACTGGAGAAACAAAAGCACTCAAGAACAATTTTTCTAACATCAGTAGTGTTAATGCATATCAACTTGTAGCATGATGCAGACAATGATATTCTGAGATAATTTGTGGTTGGTCTTTATTTCATGAATTGGGCTATTGAATTATTCAGAAGCTTTTTGTTCTCAGCAGCTATTAGGTTGCTAGGGTCCAAGTTACCCTAGCAACCAGGCAGTGGTGTGAATGAGAGACTAGAAGATGACTAAGAGAGGGGCTGAACAGAAAGAAAGCAGGGGGGGGGGAAGTAACAATAACAAATAATGTTTAAAAATGAACATGGCTGGAAATGTTGAGTTTACTGTATGAGCCAAGAGGCTGAGCAGTAATGAAAAGGTCCGGGCCTTGTTAGATCATTTTCTGAGTCAGTGGCACTGTGCATGCTCAGGCTGTTGTTGAGCTATTGTTGAGTCATCAAGCAGGAAATGTGGTTTTCCGTAGTTGAGTTAAGAGTTAGTAATGCACAGGTCACAAACCACATACCTGACCCTAATCTGAATTGTTCAGTATAAAAATAAAAACTGGGTAAATAAATGTTTCTGATATAGTTAGTTAGCCAAAAATGTAATGTATAAAGGCTGGAGTGACTGGATGTGTAACATAATCGCCAGAACACTACTTCCTGCTTTGCAATTCTCTAGGTTTCCACTGATTGGTTACCAGACAGTAACCAATCAGGGACTTGACAGGAGTCATAATCGTTTACTTTTGAGTCTGAGCTGCATGCTAAGCATCTATTGGAAACTGACTGAATAGTTATGTCCCATGTGGGACATATGGGACATAACTCAGAGTTAGAGAGCTGCAAAGCAGGAAGTAGTGTTCTGGCTATTATGTTACACATCCAGTCACTCCAGCCTTTATACAGTACATATGTATGTATGTATGCTACAATTTTAGCTAACCAACTATATTAGAGACATTTTTTTTATTTTGCACAATCAATTTACCCAATTTTTATTTTTACACTGAAATGTTCCTTTAAAGAACAGCACCCACCTGAGCCTAGGGGTCCTTAATTTGAACTCAACCAGAACCCGGTGGTAAATGCCACGGAGAGGAAAGACCTGCCACTAGCACCATTAATAAGGAGAGTAATGTTTCCTTGTTAATGCAGTGGCTAAAGGTGGCAGCAGGCTTGGCAATACCAAAAGCTAGACCCAGAGATGCTGGGAATTGTAGCTTTGCAACAGTTGGACAGAGGATGACAAAATTTTAAGAAGTCTTGTTATTGGACCAAATCCTTCACAGAATTCAGGATTCTCGACATACCTTAAAAATATAAATTTTAGCTCTAGTTTTCCTGAAAACATGTTTTTGGTACATTATTTTCTCTTCAGAATAATTTGTTTTTGGCATGGTGGCTGCTTATCGTATATGCTATGGGACCCAGGCCTACAGCATCATTTGGAGTTACTGTGACCATATAAAGGCACAAGGCTGCAGGCTGAGTTATACATGGAACTCTGAGTATCACTCATGTATTATAAGGGATAATGTTTCCCCTATTGTAAATTATAGGGATATTGGAAGTCATTGAGGGGTTCTGTGACATATAAAGGTACAAGGCTGCAGGCTGAGTTATACGGGGAACTCTGAGTATCACTCATGTATTATAAGGAATAATGTAACCCCTACTATAAATAATAAGGATATTAGAAGTCACTGAGGGGTTCTGTGACAATATAAAGGCACAAGGCTGCAGGCTGAGTTATTTAGGGAACTCTTAATATCACTCATGTATCATAAGGGGTAATGTACCCCTACTGTAAATTATAAGGATATTGGAAGTCACTGAGGAGTTCTGTGACCATATAAAGGCACAAGGTTGCAGGCTGAGTTATAAAGGGAACTCTGAGTATCACTCATGTATTATTAGGGATAATGTACCCCCTACTGTAAATTATAAGGATATTAGAAGTCATTGAGGGTTTCTGTGAACATATAAAGGCACAAGGCTACAAGCTGAGTTGTACATGTTATTATATAATGAATATTGCACCCCCTGCTGTAAAATATAAACTCTAATAACCGTTATATTTTATAGCAGGGGGTATCTTATTTATTATAATGCACAACTTTCAGTGAGTCATGTGAAAGAAATGAGAGCACTCAGCACAGATTCTAACTGATGACATCAATAAGCACCATTTATAAGAACATGAATTATAGGATATTCATGACTCTTGTGTAATATATGCACACAATTACAAAGACACACACACACACGGGCAGATTTACTATAGGGCGAAGTGACTAACATTTCCTTACATATGGCACATAAACTATACACTGGGCTCATGTGTAGGGCAATATAACAACTCTATTTTATTAAGTTTTCCCTGGGCTTGTGTAGTGTAATGTATTGGCTGCAACATATACGTCCATTCAACTTTAAACTTCCCGGCATATGCAAATTAGCCGAATTAACATTAACTTCACCAGCGATCAGCGCCCTGGATGCAACTTTGGATTTTAGTGAATTAGCATTGTCCTGGCAAATCTACGCCTGGTGAAGTGTTGCGCTGTGAGCGAAGTCGTCGCTGGCAAATTTGCCCCTTAGGCTTAAATATTCAGACACACAACATATGTGCTTAAAAACACCACACAGCGAAAGCTTTGGATTCCATGATTTTCATGGGCTGAACCCACAAATCAGAATTATGATGAAGAGAAAAAAAAAACAAAACAAAATCATTTGCTTGTTAACAAGAGTCTTTTTTTTTTTTAAGGTCTTAATTTCAACATATACATCATTTATAATCCCAGGTGTATAAAAGACAAGTGATGGGGGTAAACAAAACAAAAAAAAGAGAGAAATGAAATAAATAACGCAGTGGTTGAAATGTTGGAGTATTTTTGTTGAAGCCTCTGGACCATTTGATAAATTAGTAATACTACAATAAAAAAAAAACTAAAAACGGTAATAGAACAGTACAGGGTACAGAACTAACCGGTGACGGCTACTGACAGAAAGCCAATATATAAACCCTTTCCCAGAATCCACCTTGTCTATGCATTGGAAACCATCAGCCAGCACTTCCAATGAGGAGAACCTTTAATGTGAGTCCATAAAATACTGACGTGTCTACATATAGATCCGTGTGTCGAATATATAATCATGGTATATAGATATATATATATTTTACACACCTTACAGACAAACACAAGCCATTTACTAAGAGTATAAAAAATGAGCATGAAAATCGGCCGATGTGGCGGAAATGAAAATACTCTCTAAAACCCGGCTATGAAAATATAAACATCTAAATGTCTGACATTATTTCAAATGTTAATAAGAAGCATCATTTAAGGTACATGTCCCAAGTCAGAAACAGGCCGCTTGGGGTCAGAGGGGGGTGGAGCATTCCTGATGCACGGAAACAGAAAAAGAATATATATATATATATATATATATATATATATATATATATATATATATACATATATAAATAAAAAGAGGCATGTTTTAACTAAATCTGATATATACTTTGTTATAACAAGTGCTACTGATTTTTCACCTAAAATACAAATCATTATCATTACTAATGAGGCCCATTACAGTCACTGATTCAGACGGTGGAATAATATGGGTTAGATTTAAAATCTAAAACAGAGGATTTGCTGATAAAATGCGCTTACCAGTAAGGTTGCCACCAGGCTAGTGTTTTACCGGCCTAGCTGGCAAAACACCTGCCAGGGCCGGGATTATAAAGTTATCAGCAATGTAGTTGCTGGTAAATTTGTAACACCCAAAAGTGCAGTCCCTAGCCCGCCCCCTTAAGTCCCTCATCCAGTAAAAACTTCTCTTACTCTTCATCCTTCCCAAACACTCTCTTGGATGTCTGGTGATGTCATTGCCCCGCCCCTCACTGGCATCATCCCACCCCTTTACATCATCACCCCGCCTCCTGGTGTGTTAGCGCCCCCACTGGCCGGTAAGAATATTAAAAAGGAGGCAATCCTAGCAACCAGTTGAATTTTTATAGGGGAGCACATAAAGAATGCCTGCTACCTTCCTGTTGGTTAATGGACAGCCACCAGGGAGAGCTGGGTAGTCCAAAAGAACTTTGTGGTATCCCCTTACAATAAAGTACAAGCAGTAGTGTTGTTCATAGTCTGTGCTAAGGCTTTGCAAATTAGAAAAAGAAGCCAACTGCAAGCTTTACTATTCAGAGGCCATTTCCATACATAGCTGGAGCAAACTTTGACTTGACAGCAAACCCAGAAAGTAATCGCCACACAATCTATAGAGTTGACCAGCTGCTAGAAGCAACCTTGGTCTGGAGTTTGCCTTTAAAAATAATTATTACAAAAAATGAGGCGTTAGTAGCACACTTTGGCCAAAACATGTAAGCTCACGTGAGTTGACAGCAAACTGCTCTCATAGAATGCCACAAGATGGTGATGCAAATATATATAAATGGAGTAACACAGTGGGATGTGGTGAACCCTCTGAGCTGGATACAGATTGCTCCATCTGTACAGCACAACTGTAAAGTAATACTTAGTATTGAGGACCTTTGGACACACACATATGACCACCAAACAGAGAGTTCTGGGGACAATTGATAGTGATCTCTGGCTTGGGAGCATGATGTGATTGGGTGCAGCATGATGGGCTGTCTGACCAAGTTAACAAGGGATTAAACTGAAATTGTGTGCAATTGCAATGCAGAGAGATTTGGATCTAATAATAAGTGCAATTAAAAGCAACAGGGCATCCCCAAACAACAAAGGAAGGCAGGGAATATCATCTGAGGGATGGGCGGGCTGTCTGACTGCTACACGACAAATGGAGGACTTCTGGTTTGATGAATATACTCTAAAAGAAATATAGGCACTTCCAACTGTCCTTTCTAATGTTGGATCCAGGGACATGACCTTATAATAGTAGAGAAAACCCTTGCAATTGCATAGCTGCAGCTTTGACCAATAACGCAAGCAGGAATGGTGCACATGGATGCCTTACATAAAGACCCCTTATCCAGAAAGTGAGATGTTCATACCACCATACACAAAGGGAGGTGGAACTTGGTTGATGTCGCCATCGAGTGATGTATTTATTACACAATTTATACAATTAAAAACAGAAAACTAATTTGTGCTACAGGAAAACAGACCAGCTGTTTCTATTTCTAAGATAAGGTTCCCAATGGGATATTCTGATTTTGGTGCAGGGCCCAGTAAGTGCTAGTTATGGCTCTGAATACACCAGTTTCCAGTTACAGATACAAGGAATGCTGGGTGCACACAGTAACCTATGCATTAAATTAGGGATGCACCGAATCCACTATTTTGGATTCGGACGAACCCCCGAATTGTTCACAAACCTTAATTTGCATATGGAAAGTAGGGGTGGGAAGGGGAAAACATTTTCTACTTCCTTGTTTTGTAACAAAAAGTCAAATGATTTTCCTCTGCACCCCTAATTTGCATATGCAAATTAGAATTTGGATTCGGTTCGGCCAAATCCGAATCCTGCTGAAAAAGGCAGAATCCTGGCCGAATCCCGAACCAAAAACTGGATTCGGTGCACCCCTACATTAAATAAGAGCTAAAACAACATGACAACACCATCCCATGTGTATATGCAAATACATACCTCCCAAATTTTTGGAAACAAAAAGAGGGACAAACAGATGTTTTTTGACCATGCCCATTTTTGTGGCCACACCCCCTAATTACCATGTTCATTTTACAAAATTTGCCAGGTTATGAAAGTTTGAACAGATTTCTGTGTTTTTTATGTGTTGTTAGAGTTTTGCTAATGAAGGTGAATTGCCCTTTAAGCTGTGAGTCTAAGTTCTCCCAAGAGACTTTCTTATCTTAAATTATTACAAAAGAATCTATTCAAGACTCTCTACCAAAAGCTAATTAAGTTAGAAACTTTGTATCTGTTTCTGGCTGTTCAGTGCAGGACATCAAAGAGAAAATCAGGGCATTTCGGTAACAAACACGGGACTGCGGGTTGAGCTGTCAAAATCAAGACTGTCCAGCGAAAAACGGGACAGTTGGGAGGTACGCAAATATACAGAGGACTTTTATGTGAAGATAATAAGTGACACCATCACACTGTACTGTCTAAGGGAAATAACATGGCAGCAAGTACCCACATTTAATAAATGGAGGAGGAATGACAGCGCAACACAATGGGCACCAGGTCCCACCGTAATCAGAACCAGAGGGTAAAAATGAGGAGGGGGGGGCAATTGTAAGAATTATAACTTTTTAGGGCTACAAATGCCTATTGTGATCTGGATCTGGAAATGGACCAGGTTAGAACCAACCCACAGTCAGATAACTACAATAATCATCATTCACAAAATACCCCTTTCCAATACTGAACCAAATAAAAGAGTCTTCATGTGAAATGAAGTTGCTACATCCAATTGGCTGGCTTTTTGCCTTGCAAAGCTTATTTCCTGTCATGTGACTGTATCTGATGCAACCAACGTATTTTCTGGTCTGATCAATACGTGAGTTTGCCAGTGTGCCCGGCACCAGCACTTGTGCTTTGTATACGGAATGTCCGCTCCCCTGAGCTGAGGGCCTGGAGCACATGGGCCACGTCTTTACTTGGGTGAGTGATTCTACTACATTTGCCTTATGCTTGAAAATTCACTAATTCAAGATACTGTATCTGATGCAAGCCATACAAGCCTAAGACTTAAAGGCAAAATATTCAATCACAGCACAAAAGAGTGCCATCATAGAACACTTGTCCTTGGGAAGACCGGGATAGTGTCTACACAGAAAGATCTACAATGCTGCCCAATGAGCAAATTTTAGCCCAAATATGGCCAACCCTGCACTGGGCTGAGGAAAACCCTGAAGGCCTGTGGAGACCTATTTGGAAAGAACCAATGAGCAGCCCAGGTTCTCTTATCATCTGATAGGCTTTGTAAGCTGGCTAATGTTTCACCAGATATTGCTCAGTCAGGCAGATCCATAACCCTTTAAACCGCTCCATAACCCTTTAATGTACACCTCTATCCTGCAGGAAGGGGCAAATACAAAGAAATTATCAGTGCACTTGTGCAAAATAGCCACTTGCTACTAGAGTCTAGAAACCGAATACCTGAAGAAACTAAAGGGAACAGAAAGGAAGAGACTAAAAATACCACATTAAAAATGGAGCACCCTCTTAAACCAAACAATTGCCAAATCTTTGTTAATACAAAAAATGTATCTGTCTATGCTACCACACTAATAACCTTTCATAAGATAAAGAAATACAGCTAAGACTGTAAAAAGTACCACAGGGTTCCACTTGTGCTTTAAAATATAGTTTAGAAAAATAGGACTTTAAAGGAGAACTAAAGCGTAACTAAAGAAGTAGGCTCGAAATGTTGTACATTATGTTTTGGGCCTCTGTCCCAGTAGCTCCCCATCTTCTTTTCTGCTGATTCACTGCACATGCTCTGTGCTGCTGTCAATTACTGAGCTTAGGGACCCACTCACAATATACAGTACACATAGAATAGAAATGTCACTATATAAGGCTGATTAGTAATTAATACAGATCATTACTACATGGTTTGTACAACTAGCATCAGAATTTAATAATCACCCTTGTAGCATCAGCTTATATTACAGACCAACCTCATTTTCTGCTTGATTATTTGCAACTACCCCTAAGCTTAGCTTCTCAACAGCTGCTCAGAGCCCACTGAGCATGTGAGTGTCACAGACACTTTCCAAGATGGTGACCCCCCCTGTGACAAGTTTGAAGTCCTGGATCATTGCTGCTATTGAGACGCTGACACTTTAGGTTGTTACAATAAGTTCAGTATCTAAATTTTGGCATTTTTAGCCATATTCATTTTTAGGATTTAGTTCTCCTTTAAGATGATGCTGATCTCTTGTTCTTGACTCTTTTCCATGCAGTACCTGCTCTCTAGTCTGGCATTGGGATGGGACTTAGGGACATAACTCGCTAAGGATGAAAAGACAGTTTATAACTCCAAATTTTAAAAACCAAATTTTGTCAGGATGGAACTCTTTATTCACATGGATAGGGTTATTAAAAGTCCCTCTGGCAAAATATTGTTCTAAGAAATATGTCTCACAAATATATTATTAATTTTATACCCCTGGATAGGAAGATGCCAGTAAAAACAAGAGCACAGATCACAGAAAATCATCTGCCCACAACACATTCAACCTAACTCAGACTAGGGCTAATTCCATGTCAGAGATGTAAAGCTGCAAATACAAGGGTCTGTGCCATATTTAAATAATCTAACCAAAGATATGAAAGAACTAGCAGATGATCAAAACATAATTGTGTTCTGTATTCCAGTTGTTTTACGGACAGTAAATTAGAGATATTGTTTATGACGGCACAGAATATTCCAGTGCCATATTTACGGCTACTGAGGGTGCTGTTGTTATTGGGCTCCAGCAAACGATCAGATAATTGCTAATGCTGCAATATATTTATGTTAAAATAACTTCTGAATCATGATTCTCCCCTTTGAAAACTGGCCAACCAGCAATGCGACAAACTGACCCATTTCTCATGATTTTATGTGTTTTCTCATGTAAATTTTAGCAAATGGAGCCTGCACATTCATCGCACCAATACAGAACTACAGCAGATACAGGATCTTATACTGCAATGAACATTCAATTAACACTAAGCTACATGAAAAAAAATAAAAATAGATGTGTGCAATAAAAACATAGTTTTTGGTCTAGCCATAGAACATGTACAATTATTTGAAAAAAAATATGAGGGAGCTTTTAACAAAGAGCCTTTAGAGATATTTTATGTAACTCCTAAATGGCTTATTACTGACTGGCTCAGGCTTAACTGCAGAAATGATAACCAGGAAGCATCTTAAAAAAGAAGTTAAAACTTTGCATTCTGAAACCCTGCCATATCTGGGCCCCATTTAGCCATCAACGCTCCAGGCCAAATCTGGCTGATGGTGCAGTGAAGCTTACAGAGGTCTATCGGACGAGACCGCATCAAAGCACCAACATGATCTTCCTCCAGAAGGATTTTCAAACCTATTGATTTGATAGCTGGCTGATTTTCAGAGCCCCATACACAGGTTTTTCAATTGCCAACTTGGTCTGAAGGAAGCTTTTATTAACCCATACCTTTAGTCTGACCCTTGTAGTATGTAATATCCTGCAACTGCCACTATTTAGGTGCAACAGATCCAAATCACAGAAAAGGAGCAGGGTGGATCATGACTATAGCTTAAATTGTAACAATATCTATACCATAAAGTGATTAGATTTCACTATATTGTATAGGAAAAAAGAACAAGAAAACAAAATTACCCACATTATATACAAAGTGGTACTTTGCTTCGATAAAACAGAGAACAGGAGTATAACAAACTTCTTCTAGTTTAGGAGGCAAGTGCCTAATTTTAGAGTGCTTAGAAATAGTGATTTTGTAAACCCTGTTACTACGAATAAGCTTCTACGTTTAAGTTTTAAGGCAAAATAAATCTTTGAAGGGCCTTTTGGCATTGGGCATTAAGGGGATCACATCCCCAGGAAACTGTCATATTGACAGTAGAATTTGGCCTTGTTTAAGGGAAATCTAGTGTCCCTGTAAGGTGCTTTTAAACTTCATCTAAGTGTAAGAATTCAAACCATGTACATGCCATGTTATGGCTGATGGCAAAACGTGGAATTTTCAGACACCGGAACTGTCCGTTACATTCAGTTAAATCAATTGTGGCAGAGGTATTCCTTCCAAAAGAAAAAAGACACCCCTGTTGAATCAACAATGAGGGAATACTATAACTGCAACCCAAGCTCACAGTGTCACATAAAAGGGGCACAGCTTAGGTGGACCAGGGGCGGAATTTTCATCAATGTAAGCAGGGGCCAAATAAAAAAAAGAAAAAATATTCCGTAGCAAAGAATGTGCAACTGTCATCAAAACATCTAGGCAAATAGTTTTTGTATTATAAGAATAAGGTGCCGCATGGCATCTATTCTGTTTTAATATTGTTTCTCCTGCTGTGAAATACTCACTCGTGCTGGATGCTCCTTGTTTGACTATCTGTGACTCGATAATGTGTCAAACTGGATTGTTCATGCAGCAAGAATAAGTTGTATTAAAGCATCTCGCTGATATACATTTGCCTTCCAAGCACACTGAAAAGGGAAGGGCTAAACAATGTAAATTTCCTTGATCTTTAAAAGTGCAGCCACAACATTGCCTGTCTAACTAGGGCCATGGACTCCCAAAATTGCCAAACAGCAAAGACTAGCTGCAGACTTAATGTTGCCTTTTAACTTTTCCATGCCATAGATAATCTGAAACGGACACAGAAGGATGCTGTCACTCTAGTCTAAACCATTAGTTTCAAGCAGCCTGATTCCAATAGGCTGGATATGTGCCACCATGGAAAGGGTTATTTTGATTTGAACTGGATGCCAAATAAGGACATTATTGAAAGCACAGCTTTCATTCTTTAAAACAAACACCAGGGTTTTTAGCCTTTAGTCCAGTTACGGTTTTATGTAGATTATCTTCTATCTAAGATAAAGATGGATGCAACACGATGGAAAGGTCAAGTAACACCAGAAAATGAAAAAACATGAACACATTGACAGTCTGCACTATATCTTTTAAAAACCTTTAGTTTCATTTTGTAGTTCTTTCTCCCACGGGTCATACCTGGAGCTCCCAGGTAAGAGGTGCTGCGAGATGAGTATGAACAGTAGATAAAGGTTGGTCAATTCTACTTGAAATAAATGAAGGGTTTGTGCTCAGTCTGTTTAACCCCCGATCCCTTCACAAGGGTATTGGCTCCATGTAGTACAACAAACTAGTTAGGGTTTTGCTGAAATTAATGGGGTTCTTAAACATTTTATAATCAATTCAGATGCCAAAACAACTATTGTTGTAAACTAATTTCAGTTAAAATCAAGTCAGCCTCTATTTTCTGTCTGGAGCAAGGAGAATCCATTGGTGTCTCCCCCTCTTCAGCTGATTCTTTAGCGTGAGATACAGGCCTCTGGCTAAAGCAAAGCTGATATAGCCTATTAAAAATGCAGCACATATACTTTCTATAAAGGATAGAAATAGATACTATGATCAATTTAATTACCTGTTTTCCATTTTTTGGTGTTACTTGTCCTTTAATGATAAGAATTACAAAAAAAGGTAATTGTGTGCAACAGAATATAACAGAACATCCAACCTATTCCAACTTATCACTGAACGTCAAGTTCTTTTGTAGCCAGATTGCATTGTGTCCAGAGTGCAAGGGGTTAAAGTGTGCGCTTTTGCACTCTTAACAATATTGCACTTGTATTCATGTTCATCTCTGCACTCTTTCTTTGAAGTTGAATTTTTAAATTTATACTAATTAATAGTAAATCCTCTGTCCTAAATGGATATTCACACTCTCACAGCTTTTGTTTTTCTTTATACCGCCGCCAAGCCCAGCACCAATGGCTAAAAAGGACCACACCGATCTATAGCTCAAGTAAATGTTATCAGCTTGCCAGCCCCTAGCTTACATATATTGTATTTTGTTTCAATTAAAAAAATACTATTTTTTTTTATTAAAGAAATATACATCTATTTTATGTAGCGAAAGGACCCTGCTGCGGGTACTGCAATGCATCGGACGCTGAGCCCTCTTACAGTAACAAGTGTATAAGTCCCTTTCTTATCACTCACAGGTTGCATGAAGTTATAGCAACATGGGCTCCATATTCATCCAAGGGCTTTTTACAATGTCTGCAACAAAAAAAAAAACAATCTTGATTTTTTTTTTTTTGAATGAAATGAATTTCTATTTTTCTTTTTTTTTGTCTTTTTTTTTTTTTAAATGAGTAGTTGATGGTCAAAATGCATACACTATTATAACCCTTTTCTAACACTGCTTAATCACTGAATTGTGAGCAAAAAAATAAAACAAAACTTGGTGGAAACCCCCCCCCCCCCAAATACCCAACAATTAATAAATTAGGCTCCGTCACATCTCATTTATGGACAGCACCAGTTCTATTGCTTTTGCTTACAGCTCGTCTTTGGATCTGGGATTGCTGTTTTAAGACTATGTGAATACTCTCCCCCTTTGAACCAATTGTATAAAGCCTGGCTTGATGAGGGTGGAGAGCAAGCACAATCGACAAAATGAAAAAAAAATATCATGATTTCTTATTATCCTTATGCTGGAATGCAAGGGGAAAAACCATTACAAATGAAACTGTATTCTCTGCGTCCCCGGTTGAGTCGCAGACCGTCGTATTATAGCGACTGGTTGCTACAGGCACGCCACTGTGAGGAGGAGTACGAGGGTTGGAGAAGGGTTAGGTAGAATTTACTGATGGCCAACCCAGAGATCCAGAGAGAACTAGAAATATCCAAGGAAGAGAAAAAGGACTAGTCACAAATTGTGGAAATCTCTAATTGGTGTCATCTAGAGTATCTTTTAAACCAGAATCCTCCTGGTCTTTCTCAGACGCCGGCTCATTATTTGTGTCACAGTTCTGAGCTCTGGGGGAGAGTTGCTCATTTTCTGTGCTTTCTGTGACGGGCACAGTCTCCTGTTCGGAAGTCTGGGAATCCCCTTTTGTCTTCTTCCTCCTTCGCCGCTGAGGATCAATGCCACCTGACTCTGACAGCCGGTTGGTTTGAACCCCTGGTAAGGCCATGCCAATTCCAGGCGACAAAAACATGGAAGGGTACAGTAGACTTGGGGACATGCCAGGGATAAGGAATGGGTTAAAAGCTAAAGGGCTGCTGGTAGTCACTGCAGGTTCGGATTTCTCCTGAAAGGATCCAACAGACTTTTCAGAAGGTGCAGCATCTTGTTTAGTTTCTGGGCATGCGTCTTTGTCCTCAGTGGCCTTTTCAGGGAGTGAGATACCACTTTTAATTGTGCTTCCTAAAGACGTTGGCACAGATGATGAGATAGAAGGGTTGATAATCCCTCCAACGCCAAACATCTGAGGCATAGCGGCCATGCCAGGGAGCATCATGGGTAACATGCTTAAGGTGTTTTTAACTTCCTCATTGGTGGAGACTGTAGTAAATCCAGCAGGGAACCCAACCAGCCCAGTTAACGGGATCCCTTGCATGTTCCTCATGTTCTGTAATCCCACTATATCCATCCCAGCAATTAGACCGTTCATAAAAAGTGGTCCCATGCCCGAAGGAGAATCAGGCACCACAGATTTGAGCAGTTCGCTTCGAGGCCGCCTGCCTCGCCTCCTGGGCATGGTATCATGCATAAGTGGCTCTGACAGCGTTCTGCCAAACTTGCTTTCTGGGAGGAATCCCTAAGGGAGGAAAAATGGAAAGAAATGCTTTGATTTTCTGCTAGTAAATCACCATATACCCGGCCAAATATATTTGCATACTGCTGACAAAAGTCTTCTAAAGAGCAAATATTTAAACATCCTACCAGCATTACTGGCACATACATAAGTTGTGCCTGAAATGGGTAGATACTCAACATCACTTAAAGTGGACCTGTCACCCGGACATAAAAAGCTGTATAATAAAAGTCCTTTTCAAATGAAACATGAAATTCTAATTTTTTTTTATTAAAGCATTCATAGCTGTTGTAAACGCATTTAAAAATCTCAGCTGTCAATCAACTATTGCCTGCCCCTACTCTATGCCTTAGGCAAAGGGGCGGGGCAAGCAATTACTTTCACTTTCCATTCAGCACTTCCTAGATGTCACTGCTCTCACCACATTCCCCCAGTTCTCAACCATTTAATTGTGTAGCCAGGGCATGGGGATGGACATCAGGTCCCCCATTCTGGTGCACAAACAAGATTCTGAGATGATACAAGGCTTGTCTTAATAACAGTGTTCACAAAATGGCTCCTGCCTGCTTGCTATAATTAGGAGTTCCCAGACTGATGGAAACAAGATTCAAATAATTTATATGGTGTAATTAAAGTTCATTTTGCTTGACTAACATGCTAAAATAGGATTCGGAATAGTTTTTTTGGGTGACGGGTCCCCTTTAAGTGGCCATAAAGAACTCCGTGTTTGGTACTGGGCAATATACAAATATCCCTGATTCACTCATTCTGTCAGTGAGTGAAAGCAAAAGAGCTGCACAAAATTAGCAGAGCCCCATGCAGTCAATATAGAACACTGGCTTCAATACTACGCTATAAACTAATCTTACCTGCTGCCCTGTGTCCTTGTTAACTGCTGGCACTCGGTCATCCCCTGCCATCAAGTTAAAATCTGGTTTGCTGGGCTCCTTGCAGCGCTGTCTCCTCTGCTTGGGCTTCTCAGAAAAGCTCTATAAAACAAGAATTGCAGAGGAAACAGCCACACTCATTTTCTACTTCATAATGTAACTCAGAATGGCTATATGGCTGTCAACAATTAACCTGCTGCCTAGTCATTCTGAAAGCTGCACACACATCCCCTGCATTTCCATACTGACCAATTAGGATTTAGAAAATGGCTGCATCCAATCAAATAAAGAGATATAAAGACTGTCTGTGCAGAAAACCCTGCATGGCAAGGTATTTTACTAATGTAAAAAAAAAAAAGGGAATGCAATGCTATTTATAGCCAGAGTATATTTTCCCTTTAAATAGCTTATCTTATGGGCTGATGGTTTATATATATATTCTTTAAGATTTAATGCCTACAAATAAAGCTTATTTATTTAGGCATGTTTATACATCTGGATGCCTCCAAGACACCTGAATGACTTCCAAAGTTTAATAGTAAGCCAGCTTTGGAACAGTTCAATTACTGCCAGGCTCCTCAATTACTGCCAGGCTACTGTGCATATAAAATATCTATCATGGAGGCACCCTAATATCATAAATACGTGGTGGTATAAAGAAACTGAGAAGGAAGACATTTAATCAGATATAAATATTACTTTGGTAATAAATATATGATAGATCCCTTTTAGGACACCCGAGGTCTCATTAAAGGGATGGATCACCTTTAAGGGTGTTGTTCACCTTTAAACAACGAGTTGTTTTCAGATCACCAGAAATAACGACTTTTTTCCAATTACTTTTTATTTTCTACGTGTCACCGTTTTTCTAATATTTAAGTGTAAAGTGTAATTTTTCACCTTCTAAAGCAGCTCTGGGAGGGGGGGTCGCCGACCCTGTAAACTGTTCTAAATTGATACATTTAGTGGATACATTTCTTATCTTTGTCCCTGCTGAGCTGACTCTCTGGGTTTTATTACAGGCAGCTGTTAGAATTGATACAATAGTTACTAATACTCCAGAGATGCTGCTGAGAAATGGATCAACTAAATATTGCTTTTGTGTAAAAATTGTAGCAGTTTAGAATCTGCACCTGAATTACTGAGCTGCCAGACTCAAACAACAGAGACACAAACATTAAACTTAGATTTTGAAATAAAACAGTAAAAAAATAATGGAAAGTAATTGAAACAAGTCTTATTTCTGGGGAACAATCTGAAAAAAACTGAACTTAAAAAAGTGTTTGAAAACCCCTTTAAATTAACTTTTAGCATGTTACATAATGGCTAATTCTAAGAGGCTTTTCAATTTTTCCTTTTTTTTTTTTCTTTTTTTTTATAGTTTTTAAATTATTTGCCCTCTTCTTCCGACTCTTTTCAGCTTTCAAATGGGGGTCACTCGCCTCAATTCCTGAAAAACAAATGCTCTGTAAGGATGCAAATTTATTATTTTTCTTCTTTTTATGTCTCATGTTTCTATTCAGGCCGTATTAATATTTCAATCTCTTATTCAAATCAATGCATGGTTGCTAGGGTAATTCGAAACTCTAACAACCAGATTGCTGGAACTGCAAACTGGAGAGCTACTGAATAAAAAAACTAAGTAACTCAAAAACTACAAATAATAAAAAACTAAACCAATTGCAAGTTTTCTCAGAATATTACTCTCTACATCATACTCAAAGTACATTTAAAGGTGAACAACCCCTTTAAGTAAAGAATGAAGTTTGGCTACACACTGCAGTGCTGTTTTACCCACAATGCAGCTTTTTTACCCTAGAATTCCAGTGTAATATAGGTGCCTGCCACCAAAACTTGGGTGTGATGAACCAATTGGGTGTCCAATTCCCTAGGCCAAGTCAGTTGCGGCTATGGATGCAAGCTATGGGACCAAGTACAGACTTTCAATAACTGTATGGTTTGATTTTGTCCATTAGTTTTCCATGGTAGTTTATACATTGCTGTGCGGCAAGCTCAGTAAAAACTGGAGATACTTACACCCCCATAAGTTGGCATATCAATGGTACAATCAGATTGCTGCCGAAGCCACTCCAAGAGGCTTTTGTTGGAGATTACTTTTTCTGGATGAAGTTTAGCTCCATGAACAGTAGAACGCGTAGAGGCAGGGATGGAGCTTTCTGTGTGCCCAGAGCCTTGTTGGTTTGGCACTTCTCGGAGTCCCTGTAAGAAGAGATAGAAACCGTTCCTTCTCTTTTAGGGTAGATGCAACTAAAGTAATAACAATATATAGAGGTTACTGTAACAGGGGCAAAGGTTGCTCCCCTTCCCATAGCTGGAAACTTACAACATTTAAAGTAGAACTAAACTCTAAAAATGATTATGGCTAAAAATGCCATATTTTATATACTGAACTTATTTCACCAGCCTAAAGTTTCAGCTTCTCAAAAGCAGCAATGATACCGGATTTCAAACTTGTCACAGGGGGTCACCATCTTGGAAAGTGTTTGCGAAACTCACATGCTCAGTGAGCAGCTGTTGAGAAGCTAAGCTTAGGGGTCATTGCAAACGATTAAGCAGAAAATGAGGTTGCCCGATAAAATAAGCTGATGCTACAAGACTATTTATTAAATTTTGATGCTAGTTGTACTGGTTTCTGTGCTGCCATGTAGTAATGATCTGTATTAATTACTAATTAGCCTTATATTTGGACATTTCTATTCTATGTGTACTGTATATTGTGAGTGGGTCCCTAAGCTCAGTAAGTGACAGCGGCACAGAGTATGTGCAGTGAATCAGCAGAAAAGAAGATGGGGAGCTACTGGGGCATCTTAGAAGATACAGATCTTTACTGCTTAAGGGCTGTGGTTGCCTTGGGCTGGTACAGAAGCACAAAACATAATGTACAACATTTCTATCTACTTCTTTAGTTAAGTTATAGTTTGCCTTTAAAATGTTCCTGAGTGAGAAAAAGCAAAACTGTGAAGTTATATTATGTCATACAGGAAATCAAGTCTGAACTGGAATTCAAATTAGGCCCTGACATTTCAGGACCAAGGGGGCCCAAGCATCCCCCCCCCACCAGCCCACAAAATGGTTACGGTTTATGGCATCTTACAGCAGCCCCTCTGCCATTTGATTGCCAGTCTGGGCATGCAGGAAATTAAAGGGACATTCAATTACTCTTCAATAAAGTCAAGCAGGGATTCTGCCATTTTTTGATGGTTCTGCCACTGGGGGGGGGGGGCACTAATTCAGACATGGTCACTCTGTTGAAGCAATCAAGGTTGCACCTCTTCATATGAAGAAACAGAGGTGCAGATAAACAAGGCTTGTGGAGGATAATGAACTATTGGCAAAACGTTTAATTGAATATTTGAACAAATACAAAGTTTAAATCTTTCTCAGCAATACAACAGTTTAACCATTAATAAAACAAACAACACTCACCAGAATTCCAGCATGCATGCCCCTGTCCTTTAGGAAACCCAGATCAATGCCCTCCACATTTTTTCTCCTCCCTCTTCTCCTACGCAAAGAGGACTCGTCCCTCCGAATGCTACCATTCACAATTTGCCCAGTCACGGGATGGATCAGCCCGGCTTGCAGAATCCCCGACAAGTCCATTCCCAAGGAACTCTGTAGCCCACTGATGCCAGTCATCTTGGGGGTGCTGGTGTTCATGGAGTAGGAAGAGCCTCCGCCAGCAGCCTGCTCCCTGCACAGCTCTAAGGCAGCATCTCTCCAGCCATTTAGTGCGGAATTAGTCCGACCATGGGTAGGGCTGAGGTGCTCCATTCCTCTATGTTTGCCATCGGGCCTCTCGCTGTCAAACTCAAATGGCCTTCTTTGCTTCCTTTCTTCGATTGGAAACGTTGTTGCTGATAATGGCTCCTGTAAAATAAAAACTGTGTGTTTTGCTTCTCTTACAGATAAAAGGCGGCACAGGGGTAAGCTTTGCTCCCTCATGGCCCTGGGTACTGGGTTTGATTTACTACAGGGGATACCTATAACTAGCACTGACATATGGTATCTCTCTGGCAGAGATATGACCAAAGGAGTCTGTTCCTTCAATGAGAATTCCTGTGCTGACATAAACAAAGGCCAAACGTAGGTGGTTATGTTTGCTAAGAATCCATTTACAGTCCCTTTCACAGGCTATATACTGTATAAGAAATATATAAATAAACAAACAGGAGAACAGCACAGTGACCCTTTAAATGTGGTTACCAAGCCCACGGATATCTTGCTGACACACTCACTTTCTGGGCATGAGGCACAGGAGAACCATTGCTGTAGACCATATTTTGTGCTTCTGAAGCTGGATAGCTACTGCTTCTTGTACATGTACCCAGCACTGAGGATGGCACCATGCACTGGGCTTCAAACTGTTGGCTGGAGGAGGGCCATTTTCCCTTCAACACTGCATGACAGATGTTATCTATTCGGTTTATGATAACTCGATCCTGCAATGAGAAAAGCAAAGGAACTGAGAAGTAACAAACACGTCTCATGTTACACCCAAAGAATTAAGTTCTGTGCCAAGACACCTGATTCTGGTTGTATCATTATTTAACAAAAAATGCTTATATAAATCCCAATAAGTCATACTTAAAAAGCCATTTAAATCCTTAACAGCAGAAGACTGCACTACTGGATTGATCCTGAAAGGTAAACTGCAAGCTCCCACTGACTTGAATGGAAAATGTCCCAAAGCATCCGAAGCAGTGGTAAATGGCAGAATATATAACATCATGTACCATCAAGTACTGACTGCATTGGGAAGCAGGGGCACCATCTTGCCCTACAATACCTGCTATTCAAAACTTTCACTACCCACAACAGTTGCCCTGTGGGGTCTTAAGTCTATTGCTCCTTCTTTTATATATATACCTTGGGCCATTCAGAGAAGGAATAGAGTGTTTTCTCCTGCAAAAGCTGAGCAATGGTTGGAGCACGGCCATCTTGGAAATCCTGATGTGATTCTTCAGGAACAGACAGGGAACAAGCTTTTACATCTTCCTCTGTGTATTTATCGAGATAATCTATATAGCACAAAACAATGAAACGGTTATCCAAGACTGTCAACAGTACACATTAGCCTACATACAACTTGACAAACAAACAAGATTTTTCACGCATATAAAAATAATCTCAGAAGCCACTCAAAAAAAGAGGTCAGACTACTTCTGAGGCCAAAATGATGGCCATATCTTAAGGGCCCACAAAAATGTTCTTATGGATTGTCCCTGCATTTTTGATTGCTCCCAGTTCATGAATGAGACAGAGCTGTTAGTTAGTTGTTTAGTATAAAGTTAAGAGGCATTGGCCCACTGCAGCACAGCACTCAAAATGCTGCACTTCTGCATGTTGGTAACAGTAGGGGCACCTTTGTTTCTGCCTCTGCTACTTATGGATAAGGCAAAGCCACAATTGATATAGGTGGGTACTGCTCCAACGCCTCTAATGAGGCCTGGCTGGTGAAACGCGGCAGGCATAAAGTCATCACTACCTGTACTTGTGTATGTTAGCGATGACAGCAACCTATTTTAATCTTCCATTCACTGACAGGAACTTGGGCAGAACTAGTGACTTTTAAGAGTACCCACAATTGCCTGGTGGGATCCACACCATTGTCAGTTGGGAAAGGAATTTTACATTGTGAGTACGCACCTGTACCAATTATAAAAAAACCTTTGCGGATAAGGTTTTTTGGTACCTCTTTGAATCTACTATTCACTTTAAACTTTTGGCAGCTCTTTATTTCTGCTCTGCTTTAAACAAATTTTGGGCACTTAAAAGTAAGGCGTGTTAAAGTTATTAAAGGGATTCTGTCATGATTTTTATGGTGTCGTTTTTATTTCTGAACCAAGATGTGTATTTTTTAAAGCTGTAATATTGGTGTGTAGGCAGCCATCTCAGGTCATTTTGCAAAGTACTTCAGGGTGGAACTCCTTACAGATAAGCTATTGTTTCTCCTACTCAATGTAACCAGAAGAGCCGCAGTTCGACTTAGATTTTTACTATTCAGTGCTATGTTCATATGTACCAGGGAGAGGTTATCTTGTGCCAGTGAGCTATCTGGTTATCTTCCCTTTGTTCTGTTGATGGGCTGCAGGGGTAGGGAGGGAGTGATATCACTCCAACTTGCAGTGCAGTAGTAGAGTGACTGACGTTTATCAGAGAAAGTCACATGGCTGAGGGCACCTGGGAAATTGACATGTCTAGCCATATCAAATTTCAAAATAAAATATAAAAAAAATCTAAATCTCAATTGAAAAATTAATTTCAGTGCAGATTTCTGCTGGAGCAGTGTTAACAAAAAACATTTCCCCATGACAGAATCCCTTTAAAATATTACACTATATACATTTTTATTGGTCTCTCATAGCTTACAGTTTTGGAGTATCATTAAAGCTAGGGCAACATGACACGGATTCTCTGCAGGCCAAGAATCCACCGTATCACTGCAGATTGCCGCATCTGCCTGCACTGAGCGGAAGTAATGATTTCGGGTACAGCCATCGAAGCAGAAGAGGAGCAGTGGATTCTCGGCCTGCATTTCTCCGCACATAGGCTGATCTGATTAAAATCAGTGGAGCAGGGGGCACTGAGCAGATCTCCTGACAACAGCCTTCATGTCCATAGCCTTAGAAACCCCTCTTCCAAGTTCATCTGAGGCACCCCAAGGTAAGCTAAACTTTCTATTTCTCTCTAACCTGTGGTTTCTGATCTCCACATCCACATCCTGCCGCAATTTGTGCTGTCTTCTGTTTGCAAGAAGCAAAGGAGGCAAAAATAAAGAGGGAACGCAAAAACAAAACAAGATAAAGCTTCAGAGAGGTTGTAAAGTGCCAAGGCTTGATTTGTGATTATGACGTTGCATGAGGGATGAAAAATATGAATTTGATACATACTATAAGATGATGTTGCTTAATATTAGATTGAGCTCAAAGAGAATAATAGAACACACATATAACGGCAGAGTAGAATTAACACTTACTGTAGATTTGAGAAAAATATGGCAGCAAGCAATATGATAATTAAGAATATCATTATGGAGGTAGTGTGTTGGATGCAAAACCACTTTCTTTCATGTAAAACAGCAGCTCTGCCTTGATTTATATCTTGCCTTCCTGAACGTTTACTACACTGCTGCTTAGTGATACCTATGGGTTATTTAAACAAGAAAGCTTGAACGATAAGGAAGCTTAGAGGTTTTGGAGAAAATTAGGAATTGTGAAAAGTAAGTAATTAGGGGATGACAGGGTCCCTTTCAAGCATTATATGAACGGTGTCTTCTGTGTTTTTACATTATACCAACCTTTGCAGTTGCACTCTTCCTCCACATTCTCTTTCTTCACTTCTTTCTTAACCTCACCTTCTTCAAGCTTGATTTTTTCGTTTCCCTCCAATGGAACCTTGAATTCTTCCACAACATTTTCTCCTGCTATTCTCTCTTTCAAGTCTTCAGCATTTTGTTTTAAGAGCCCAGAAAGCATAAGGCTGTTTTTTTGTTTCATCTCTGCACAATCGTTCACTTCCAAAGAAGGGACGCAGTAACTACTCTTTGATGTTAAGCTATCCTTTTCTATACTGAGATCCTCTACCTCCTGGTCTTTTAGGGTGTCATCCAGTGGAGGATTGTTCATGTCATTTAGCTCATTTTGCCATTTTACAATAGGATCCTCTTTTAGTTCCTGAAGATCGGCCCCCCATTCTTCTTTCTCTTGCACAGGTAATGGATTTATATGTGTGCTTTCAGAATGTTCACCAGCTATCCCACAGTCTTTGTCCTCATTGATACTGGGACTTAGTGCTGAATGGTCATCAAATGTTTTATCTAGAAACTCAAGATCTAGACCTAAAGATTGTTCAGCAGTCTGGCTAAGAGATGAACAAAAGTTATCATCGTCTAAGACTTGCTGTCCAATGGCTTCCACCTGTGCTTTCTCACAGTCCTCTGCTGCCAAACCAAGATGGCACCCTGAATCACCAAATGGTTCATTTATTCTATCTATGCCTTCTATTGGCTCATCCTTTTCACTACTTCCCAAGAAACAGTCTCTAGATACAGACTCCTCAACAGGCAATATATCATCCACTTTGGTCTTGCTCAGTGAATAATCAGTTGGCTCATTCTTAGAGCCCAACCCCAAGAAACTCTCCTGGGTGAGAGAGCGTTGCTCACTATTGTTGGTATCTAACAGTGCACTATTGCAAGTCTTCTCATCGCAGATCATGCACATCAGGGAATCAGACATAGAGCACTCATCATGGTTGTTTGAAATCATATCTCCGACTTGAGAAATAAAATTTTCACATGAAAGGTCAGGAGGACTACAGGTTTGATTTGTAATAGTAGCCTCTTCAGCTTCTATTTTAATTTCTTTATCAGGTTTGAGCTTTGCTGATTCACATGTCCGTTCCAAATGACAAGATGGTGGCTCATGTGCCTTGGAATTCATCTGGAAATGGTAACACATGTTCTCCCCACCATTACTTTTTTGTTGGGCATAATTCCTATATGCATCTAAAAAGGACAGCTGTGTGTCATTCATTATATAATAATCTGTACGGCTAAGCCCATGCTTGGCAGTGCCAATCAGTAGATCTTTATCATGTTTGCCGCACTCCCACCATACTGGAAGATAAAGGCTTGGTCGGCAGAGTTTCAGACGCTCATGGAGTTGTGGGTGCCTTAGCACTTGTTCTCTGACCTTCCTCAGTAGTTCAATACGATACAGCGTTCTTGCTGCTCGTTCTTCCGTTATGGGGTCCAAGAAAAGAGAGGGATCGGCTGAACCTGTAGCAACAAAAATATATACTTAAGGTTTATCACAATTCAAGTTCTTCAAGTTCAGGTTATTGCTGAAAATTAAAGAACATTAGCAAGGAATTTTCAGGAACTTATTCACTGGTGTACTTTTCCAAATGCAAACACAATAGGGCACATTCACTTACCTAGACACATTGAACAAAGTGCAATTTGACCACAATCGCTCAAATTCCAGAATTCCGGTGTCATTGCAGATGCAAACAAGCAATTCTCTTAACGCACTGCTTACTGCATTTGTGCCCAATTTGCCAAAATGGCAGTAACTGCATGTGCTCCATCACAAATCGGGCACCGTAAATTTTCAGTCTGTCAGGTAAAATTTCAAGTTTTCAGCGTGCGACTGGCATCTGCACCTGATTGTTTAGACGCAAGTGCAACGCACCTATTGACGCTAGGCATGAAGGTAATCCTGGACCTACCTCCTGGTCAGAAGGTGGTCAAAGTTTCAAGGTGCGCTAATATGTGCTGCAGCGCCCAATTGGAGCAAAGGCAGGAAGGACTGAGAAGATCGCTACTATACGAAGAGTGCCTTTTGATGTACCTTTAATGAAAGTGGTTTTAGGCGCAGCTCATTGCGGGGGATAACCCAAGTTGCTCACTGCACTTACTGGACCTAAATGAGCCCTAATATATTTGGGTGAGTGTTAAACTACTACATATACAACTTTCTGAACTAGAAACACAGCTTTCACAGGGCGGCATTTTTACCTCAACTTTTCCCTTTAAGCATTATTGGTTTTCCTACTCTTTTAAATTGCACCTTCTATTTGTTAATCTTTTTCTTAATCCTACATCCTCTCCCTTCCTTCAATTGTCCTCTCTACCTCCATTTCTTTATGCCCTCTTCTTTATCAAGCCCACTTGCATTTTTTCTATTTTTTTTACTCTCATACTGTGCTCCTGCTTATGTGCATACCACACGGTGAGAATGGACACAACTGAAATTCCTTCATTGGCTATGGATAAGGAAGGAAAGGCATAGGCAATAATGTCCACTGGCTAAGTAGACTCAGGCCCTTTTAAATGTATACTGATGAGACAGTCCATCTATGGTTTCAGTCTCCCTATGCCAATTATCAAAAACATTTATAACTTTTACTTCATGAACATTGCTAACAAAATATTTATGGCTCTACTCTACTGGAGATCTCTTCTCTCACCATCGTCTTTCCTGAGTGGAAGGCGGCAGACATTCCTGCACATAGCGACAAAGCTGTGGAAATATTTCTCTAGGCTTTCATCAGTCTTCTTATCAAGACGGGACAAAGCACGAAACTGGCTCCAGTCAAAGCACTTCTTCTCAGGATCATATATTACACCAAAGGAGGATACTGTCCTGTAGAAGTCTGCCTGCTCTCTTCTGGTCCATCTACGAGATTAATACCCAAATGCAACAGGTTAGAACAATTATTTGTGCAAAGAGAAAGACAATAATAAACCTTTATGTTGCAAAATAATATTATGAAAACACTTTAATAAAGCTTGCTCAAATAAATGGAGGTGCATAGCTACCTTTTCTGCATTTCCTTCATAATGGGGTCCATTTCTGCTCTTCTGGCCATCTCCTCCTGTAACCAGTAACTATGGTTGGTAGGAACCAAAACCTCTGGCCTCGCAAGGTCCCTACGGTTGCATCGCTGGTATACAGTGATCAACCGGCGAAGTCGTGCGGTAAGAATTGATGCTGCAGGCCAACAAAGTTTGTCTGGTTCAGGGCTATCCTGGGCTTCAAACACCAAGGAAAATATTAGCATCTGGAACTCAATAGACTACAATAGTGAAGCAATACAACGAACAGGGAATAATAACCACACTGATGGAATGAGGAGCTAATGCCCGACTACACCAGGAAAAACTCAATACAATGACATAATAGTGCAAGTCCTGCATTACTGACAAGAAAAATATTCACATGCCATGGGGAAAATGGGGGTTAAGCTGGCCATAGACGCAACAATCCGATTGTACGAATCATGGATTTGTACTATTTTCGGACTGTGTGTGGAGAGTCCCGACATTTTTCGTCCGGCGGAGATCGGTCGATCAGACAGGTTGGACAGGTTGGAAAATTTCTGTCGCCTGCCGATAATATCTCTGCATGTATTGCCGATCGTACGATTTTCAGTGGGAGACTGTCACTAGCTTTATCAGACATAACTATTGTATGATTGCTGTCAGAGGTAAAACATTGGCTGATCTGTTCTTTTACTACTTTATTTGATCGGAATGGTAAGACTTTGATCTGAATGATTAGTGGCGGGTCGGGAGATGGGAAAGTCCGATCGTACGTTGATTTGTACGATCGGATCTTTTCGTCTATGGCCAGCTTTAGGGTGACAAGAACTTGCCAGCCATTTAAAATATCAGTATTGGTGATAAACACAAATTTGTTGTCAACAAATGCATGTGCATTGGATTCAGCCTAAGATGCTGTACCATAAACAGAGAGTTATAGAAGAAACTTTCTTGATTCAGTTTAAATTTTAGTTTGCAAATCAGCGTTCATATTCAGGGATTGCTTCTTTTTACCTTGCAGATTCTCAGCTATATTGCTCTCCTCATCTCTTTTTTCTTCTTTCCCAGTGCTGTCATTTGTATCCTGCTAAAAAAAACAGGTAAAAACACTTAAGCAAGATCAAAATGTATTCTGGTGTGTTACAGTCAGAAAATAACAGTTGAAAACATTCAATAGTAAATACCACATGGATCAATTAACAAAAAGTCAGGAAACCCTTGCAGGAGAACAAAAACACCAAATGGCCTGAAACGTATATATTCATTTTTTTACACACTCACCTCTTGTTGTGTATTCACTATTTCTTCCTTAGTTTCTTCCTTCAATGCACTCCTGTAAAGAAAAGACTGAAGGTTTAAATTGAAGCCTCCCCATAAAACATAGTTACAGAGTAGTTGAGTATAAAAATACACATATCCACATATAGTACAACCCCTTTAGAAATTAAATCCCAATGCCCAATTTTAGGAGACATTTCAAAACATTAATCTAAAAGAATCCACATCAGCTTCCTTGGCCTTTAAAGGGGCTTTTCGGATTCCAGACACTTTTTTCAGTTCAGTTGTTTCAGATTGCTCGCCAGAAATAAAAGACTTTCTTAAATGCTTTGCATATTTTATTTTAGTACCATTTTTTCCAAAATGGACATTTAAAGGAGAAGGAAAGGTTAAAAGTAAGTAAGCTTTATCAGAATGGTCTCTATAAATACACCAGTAAACCCTCAAAGTAATGCTGCTCTGAGTCCTCTGTCAAAAGAAACAATGCATTTCTGTCCTTCTATTTTCTATACATGGGCTTCTGTATCAGACTTTATTTTCTCAGTTTAAACCTCCAGGGCATGGGCTTGAGCATGCTCAGTTTGTTCCTTTCTCCCTCCCCCCTCCCTGCTGTAATCTGAGCGCAGAGCTATGAGTGAGCAGGGAGAGACTCAGGCAGGAAGTGATGTTACACCAATCTAATATGGCAGCTGCTATCCTAAATAACAAACAAAAAGAATTTCTAGAGCGGTTTACTCAGGTATGGTAAAGCATTCTACAGAATAAATATTGCATTCTATCTTGCACTGTTGTAGTTAATCTATTGAAGATAAACTGCCTCTGTAGCTTTCCTTTTCCTTTAATGTTCCTGTCTCTGGTGTTTCAGTCTGGCACCTCAGTAATCCAGGGGCCAGAGTCTCACCGCAAATATTATGCCTATAGACTCCAATGGGTGAAAAAAATTGTCAGCAAATCCTTTGAAGAGTTCTGGAATGGGATTGTTTCAGTGTTGCTAACAGTGTATATAACCTCTTCTATTTTATATCTAGTAGCTATTTCCACAGCTACAAAATAGGTCCCTACCGCTTATGCTGAACAATCAACTGTAATATACAAAGCATACGTTTATCAAATAAACCTTGCTCACCGATCTCCACTTTCTGGAGTCACATCATTTACTCCATCTACAGTGAGCGAGGTCTCGTCTGGCATTCCTACCTTCTCCAGGAAACAAAGTGCAGGATCTGCCCGCATGGCAAAGTACCTCTCATATCCTAGAACAGTAGAGGAGAGACTACTAAAAAAAACTTGGTATATAGAAGTCATTTTGGATCATATGTGATAAAAATCCGTACTTATTCCTAATACTAGTTTGCTGGTGGATTCTACAAGAGAATACTTTCTTTGTAACAGCTGCTGAAATAGGGATAAACAAACAACCATATCCTACGTTAATAACAGAAGCATTATTATACAAATTCTACCTTCTGCCTGATTTATTGCCAAGAGATATATACCATGTTTGTAAACACCAAGCAGGAGAGATTTATCAGCATCTGCATCCCACCAGTCCACAGGTATCTCCACATAATCTATATCTGGTAACAGTACTTCCAGGTCTCTGTGACAAGAAGCAGATAATTAGGATCATACTGATCACTTATGAAATGGTTTCCCCAGCTCAAATCTTGTATCTGGCCCATGATTTTCTTACCTGGCATTTTCTCCTTCCAAAATTTTGCTTGCAGCATCTCCCAATACCTCAGCCTTGAGGTAATACAACATACGCACTCTCAGGAGAACTCTAGAAATGAGTGAATTGTTGTTTACAGATTCCCAAACTCTACATTTATAATAGCCCACATTCTGTCAGAAGCCCTTCCCCACTACCCCTTTATAGCCTTCCGCCCATCTTGACCCTCTACTGGGGTCAAGCAATATTCTTCTCCTCTGATCTCTAGCTGCCAAATGTTTTTGTTCTCATCACTTTTTCTTCTGTCTCATCTCTGAATGACATGCCATCTCCAAAGTAATAGAAAACATACTTGTTGCAGTGCTGCTTGAGATGCTTCTTGTAGCTGTCGTCATGCAGAACAATCTCTGGGTTACAGCTGGCTAGCCAGTCTGCATTCTTTATCTCAGGCAACAGCATTTGGTTCTTCAACTTCTTTCCTTTCCTTCCACGGGGAACAGGTGCAGATAAACCTATTAAAAACCACAAGTTACCAAGAAGAACAAAACTATAGTCCCTCAAGCCTTTAGGTGTCCCTGCCAGAAGTAGAGCCCCATTATCTATATAAACGAATATAAAAACATGAATCACACAAAGTTGTGCTCTTACCACTGGCTAGTATTGAGCTTTGTGGAAATCTATTCCTGGTTATTCCATAGTTTGCACTTCTAGTGCATGTGATATCCAGGGGTTCTGCTGAAATACACATTTAACCAAGCCAAAGCCAGAATTGGCGATATAGTGGCAACAGTCACAGGTATTGGATATCTAATGGGAGTGATTCACAACTACTATTTTAAAAGTGAAGTTGCAATTAATTTCACATTTTTACACATTGGTTCCAATACTGTGCACATTCTCCAAACCCTGTTTAAATAAAGACATGTAGTGCAACATTAATGCCTTATTTATATTTAGTCTGGCCTAAGCTATATATTGCTTTGCACTTTTTTAACAAGTCCGATCCCTTCTCTGTCCCACAATTCCAGACTATCCCATCTAAATTGGAACCACTAGGAGATATGGTACAGGTATGTTATCCAGAATGTTTGGGACCTGGGGTTTTCCAGATAAGGGATCTCCATACCTTAAGTCTGCTAATAATTTAAATGTTAATTAAAAACATTAGGACTTTTACCTCTAATTAGGATTAATTATATCATAGGTAGGATCAAGTACAATGTACTGTTTTTTTTTTATTACAGAGAAAAGGGAAATCATTTTTAAAGATTGGGGGCTATGGGAAATGACCTCCCCGTAATTTAGAATTTTGTATATAATGGGTTTCCTGATACAGATCCCATACCTGTAAGGTGTTAAACAGAAATATGCCAGCATGGTTACCTGAATGATTCTGAAGTGCTTGGTTATACCCATCCTTCATGGGGGTGATTAGATCCCATATGAAGCTTTTGATTTTCTCATCTCCTTTGTAATGTTTCACACAGTAGACCAAGAGTGCCCTGCAGATCATCTCCATGTCTTTCTCGTTTAAGTGCCATTTGAAGCGGCCGAGGTTCAGGATATCTTTCCAGCGTCCCCAGCTATAGAAATAGAACAGAAATGCAGAAAATGTCTATAGCACAGAGCCTCCCTGAAGTCACATGTCTGCCATGCTTGAACTAAACATGTACAAAACACCTGCAAGATCAGGGTAGGGCCTAATGTAAAACATTTCCTGGCCAGACTTATGTACAGCCAATCATAACAAAGAAAATGCCTTGTGCTTCCCAAACAAATACTAATCTCTGGCAGGGACACAAGAGAAAGGCACAAGCAATACCAGAAGTGGAACACCAGCACATGTGAAAAAAGCATTCCGAGGCAACATAAAATGAAAAAGCAGCCAAAAACATAATACAAGTAAAATCAAAAAGGAGAGAGCAGAGGCGAGACAAAAATAGGGACATTCTAATAAAAGCACAATAAGGTGAAAGTTGAGGGGGTAGAATGCAATAATGGCTGACAAAACTGGAGAATATATACTCCGTATTTAAACCTCGACTGCCACTGACCCAAAAATTAGGAGATTTTTCTCCACTCTGAAGCACTCAGCCCGGAGGTAGCGCCTTGTTTTGTCATTCAGCCTCCGGGATCTTGTTGGTCTCTCCTCTGTATCACTTTCCAGTTCTGAAAATTCCATCAGTTCATCATCCTCAAAGGAGTTGTAGTGCTTGGTTTGCTTCCTGACACGGGGTCGATCAATCACAAGGCTTTCCTTTACATAGAGAAGGGAATAGATTTTCATACAAAATAGAGATAATTTTGGATTATGGCAACCCTAGTTAACGGATTAAATAAATAAAATTCCCTCATCAAAAAAATGTGTTATGCTTAGCTATTAAGTCACATGAATTTAAGGGTTTGGATTTGGCAGTAAGAATTTGGCTTAAAGGCATTGATTACATGATACTTTTGACAGCCTTTTGTGCCTGTGTATGGGTCCACCATGATGCTGTAACACAAAGTATATCTGATCAGGGCTCACACAATTATCAAATGTGCTGGGCCAGTGGTGACTATAGTGGAAGCAGACCACGTGGCTTCGGGGATCACTCACCACATTTGGTGGGGGGGGGGGAAAACTTTTTATTTTTGCTGTGGGGGGGGGGGGGGGGGGGAGGAGGAGGGGTCCAAAGGTTATCCTACTGCCCTGGGTGAAAAATTCCAGTAGCCAAAGACCAAACCGGGTTGTGGGGTTTCTAAGTAACATTCACAATCTGTGACAATTGGACAAAGATGTACCTATCTGTGACATGGTCAAACAAATGGATTTCTTTGTACGAGTACAAATTTCAGTAAATAACAGAAAAGGACCAAGGGTTGCTCACACCTTCTCATTCCTAGCATCTGTGTCCAGCTCTGCAATTTTTGCCCATTTTTGCCAGAAGTTGGGGTCATCCAAAGAGATGTCTGTTCTGTTGCCTGAAGACACAAAGCTGGCCTGGGTAAGGAAGAGACAGATTTAACCAACTGCTGCTTTGTGAACACCAGATGCAATGTGTCGCACAGTATTATAAAACTATGAGCTATGGCTTATTTCAGCTGTGTCTTATAAACTTTTCAAAGACCTTGGCAAATGTAGAGCCCTTCCCTTCAGACTGAATAGTGATGGTCTGTGTTCTGCGCTGTAGGATCTGATCTATGTCTTCCTCGCAGAATTTAGAACCTTCATCCTCTTCATCCATCAGAGCCCCATAGGCACCTTTTCTCAGAAGGTCTTCCACCTCAATTTTTGAGAGGGGCTGCACCTAAGCAAGTTTAAAATATTATAACACAAAGTTAATCAACGGATTTGTAGGCTCTGTGAGAAAGTTAATTCAGACAATTTGAAACAGTAGTTCCTTAGCTAGTAAAAGTTTAAATCACCTGCCTAACACCAAAGCATTCATTCAAACTTACCCCATTAGTGTTGCCCTTCCTGTTGATGTCCTGCAGTACAGCTTTGTCCAGGCCCAGCTTTAAGCTTGCTTTGTCGAACATCTCCCGCTCATATGAATTTCTGGTTATGAGACGATACACTTTCACAGCTTTGCTCTGGCCAATGCGATGGCAGCGAGCTTGTGCCTAAAATAATGCAGAGAAAATGCATCTCCCTCACTTCTTTTTCACATGAAGAGCTCAGCACTATATAATTTCATGATACACGTTCCAAAACTGCCACGTTATAATATACAAGCTACATGGTTATTATCATACCAATAAAGCTTATATACTGATACACAAAAAGTAACAACACATAAAAATCCTATTTGCAGTAACATGGCTCTGTGATACTAATAAAAAACAACTTACCTGCAGGTCGTTCTGTGGGTTCCAGTCAGAGTCAAAGATAATGCAGGTGTCAGCAGCAGTCAAGTTAATTCCCAAACCTCCAGCTCTTGTGCACAGCAGGAACACAAAGCGGTCTGAATCTGGCTTGCAGAATCGATCGATAGCTGCCTGGCGGAGATTACCCCGGACTCTGCCATCAATTCGCTCATATGTATATCTGCAAACATAACTCAATTAATTGGGCTGATGAATACCAAAACCCCTGGTATAACTGCAGCGTCACATTCCTCAAAAAGAATTAGCTTTAATTTGTGGTGCATTGGCTATATAGCATAATGTTTCCCTAAGGTACAGATGATGAACTTAACTCACCTCCTCTGAATAAGATAGTCTTCCAGGATGTCAAGGCAGCGCACCATTTGGGAGAAAATTAGAACTTTATGCCCACCAGCGATGAGTTTGGGAAGAAGTTTATCTATGAGCACCAGTTTTCCAGCAGCTTGGATCATGGCCTGGAGTTGGAAATCAAGTGCGTCTGGGCTGTGCCGCTTGCGGAAATCCTCCAGAATCTTCTCCTCTGCACCTGCATGGGCAAATACTAGCTTTACTCTTCTGTAAAAGAAGCAATCAATAACTTTGTCTCTCATAAAACAATGTAAAATCTTAAGGAAGTGTAGAGACCCCATGGTTTGGTTGGGCCAGTTAAAGTAAGCCACCACTAGAGGGCAATGAGGGAGTTTATAAATAGGAAAGAGAATAAGAGTTCTGGGCCTTTTCTCCCCTGGGCGCCTCCCAGGGAGGTACTATAGGACCAGTTATCTGGTCCCGCATCAGATTAGGTACAGCCAGTGTGAGGATTTAACTGTGTTATAGTCGCTCCAGGAGCGAAAGGTGAGTTAGGTTGTGTAGTGAGCAGCCATCGCTCCAACGAGGAGGAATAGTGGGGTTAGAACCCTGTGGCATTTGGGCCACTAGCATAGGGACTTGTTCTAAGGGTGAGTTGAGGACTAGATAGGGTGCCAAGATCCAAGACCCCAGAAAGGGTGAGGTGAGGACCAAATCAAAGCCAAGATACAAGACCCCAAGGGAAAATCCTGACCGCTAGGACTGCCCACTAAGATGGATTTATCTCCTAGTGAGAGAGGGTGAGATCCAGAGGAAGATCCTCCGAGAGTGGTGTGTTAACTTTCAATCCTGTTCATGTATCGACATTTTGCATCAGAACTTGTCTGTTTAAGTCTAGAGTCTATGGCACGATTGATTCCTCTGCTATTTTCCTTTTCCCAATAAATCAGTTAAGTTGATTGCACAGCAACGGTGTTGGATTGATTTTCTGCTGCAGCAGCTTACACCAGGTACCGGGAGTTACACGGATACACTGGGAGTCTAAGACACAGGTTCAAGCAGTTTAGCCTGTCACACATAGCCTAAAATCCACAGCGAAAGCAAGGGGGTGCTACAAAAGGCACCTTTTTTATGGACCTTTTTCCAATTATGTTCATTTTCATTTGAACATGTTTGTTTTTCCCATGTACTATATTTCATCACAATTATTTTCTACATTATTTCCTCTGTGGGGCTTGGTTGATTGTATTGCCATAATCACTGTTATTTGAGTTGTTGTGTGTTTTCCATTATGTATGTAAATTTTCTTGATTGATTACTCTATATATACTTTTTGTATCACTGGTTCCATATGCTTGATAAAGGAGCGTGGCCCTGAAACGTTGCACTTCCGCATAATAATAAAAGCAAGGGTTTCCCTGCAAGCAAATGCCTTGAATGCCAGTATCTCTGTTCTGGTTGCTCTAACCTGTTCCACAAATCACAGGCATGCACCAGCACATTTGTCATCAGAACAAAATATCTTGACTTGCACCTTAAAATAATGTGTCATGTTGTAGTGTAACATTTTGGAGGGTAACTTTCTATCCCTGGTGTGGAAATACATTTCCTGGATTTTTGCCTTCTTTAAAAAAAGCACCATTGTCTTGTTTTATGGCAGGAATGCTAGATATACACTCAATGCAATGGTTTTGCAAGAAAAGGAGGACCAGTCATGCATCATTCACATTTACTACTAGGGAATGCAGCACCACATGGTCAGCTGCTCACAAGATAACAAATTTTACAGGTGAATCCTGGGGTGCGAATAAACCAGTTGGTATATCTGCAATTCAGGTACGCTTTCCTGTCACAATTTACAGCTCCCCTGTAAGCCTAGTTTCACCCCCTTTACTGAGACCCTTAAATCACCGGTTCCCAAAAAGATGGTCACCAAACTATATGGGAACTTGCTTTTCATGCTCCCATCACTATTTCCCAAAGCATACATGACCTGGCAGGTGAATAGCTCAACCCTAACCGGCGAGGAGTGGGAGGAATGCACCTCAAAAGCTTATCAATCCCTTATTACCACCAGGGATAGGCTCATTCAATTTAAGATGCTACACTGTCTCAATATTACACCACTATGAATTAGCAGAATGGGTGACACCACTAAAGCATACTGCCCTAAATGCTGCAAGCAAGAGGCCAACTACCTCCACATGATGTGGGACTGCCGAAGGTCAAAAAGTTCAAGGATACAGTAAAGACCCATGTGGAAGAAAAAACACATTTCCCAAAAAAGTCTCTACAAGTATTCCTCCTAGGTATCAGGGACAAGCTTGTCCCACTAATCACAGAGAGAGTAGCCGATCCCTACTTTTCTAGGCCAGGAAGGCTCTCCTCATGAAATGGTTGAACCCAATACAACCATCTTTTCAATTCTGGTTAGACTTCGTCAACAAAATACAGCAGACTTACCTGGCCAGAGTGTGTACTGACAAGTATGACAAAATCTGGGAAGGTTGGACGTAGGCAAACTCCTAACAGGCCGTAAAAAGTGCCATTTGCTTATCTACAGGATCAATTACATTTATGCTTGCACACCCCAAACTCTAGCAAGGTCCTGGTTTGTAACAGTCATTGCTCTTATGACTATTGTAATAAATGACTGTACTTATATTGTGTACCTGCCACCCCCCTATCCCCCCTTCTCTTCTGTCAACCTTTCCCCTTAAGTTGGAAATAAAATAATAAACACTGTTGAAAAAGTCCAAACTAACTGAATTTAGAATTTACAAAATCATATTGCTGATCAGACAGAACCATGTGCAATGGCAACAGTGAAGGGCTTTAATAATGAGTATAAAGGCTTACTCACCATTTATTAGATATGGATGGTTGCAGCATTTACGCAGCTCCATCATGGTGTTGATAAGGTTGGGCATGTTGTGCTGGTTGGCCCCTTTGGTCAGGAATGTGAAGTTTTTCTCAAGGATGGCCCGGTAATACTTCTTCTGGATGTTGGTCAGTTCCACCTCAATGATAGTCTCCTGCTTGGGAGCTAAGTCTTTTTCTACATCATCTTTTAGCCTCCGAAGCATCATTGGTTTAAGGATAGACTGCAGCTTCTTCACCTGTATTGTCAAAGCACAAAACTCCTCAGTGGCTTCTAATATCCTTGTAATTTACAGTAGGAGGTACATTATCCCTTATAATACATGAGTGATACTCAGAGTTCCCTGTATAACTCAGCCTGCAGCCTTGTGCCTTTATATAGTCACAGAACTCCTCATAGACTTCTAATATCCTTATAATTAAGAGTAGAGGGTACACTGTCCCTCATAATAAATGAGTGATACTCAGATTTCCCTGTATAACTCAGCCTGCAGCCTTGTGCCTTTATATATGCATATGTATTTTACTACAAGCAATATACAGTATCATGCCCTATGTTTGTGTTTCAGAGCAGTTTCTGAGATATACAGCCATTCTGTTAGCTACAGTAACCAGAACATGATTTTTCAGCTATAAATGCTTATAAATGTTTTTTATTTTTGGCAGACTATGCTCACAAAAGGAACTGTAATTTTGCAATATACTAAAAAGGAGATTTTGTGTACTCACCGTTTAATCTTTTTCTCTTGGTCACTTGGGGGACACAGGGACAGTGGGGTATAGCTGGTACCTCCAGGAGGGCAGGACACAACAGTAGGAAAAACTTAGCCCCTCCTCTACTGGCTATACCCCCAGCAGGCGGAGCTTAGATCAGTTTGTTCCAAAGTCAACAGGAAAAAATTTTTTATTAACCGTAAAACCTAATATCAAACATGTCTAACGGAAAAAATGAGGGCCTCAATCCAGGGAGGGAAGCCCTGTGTCCCCCAAGTGACCAAGAGAAAAAGATTTAACGGTGAGTACACAAAATCTCCTTTTCTCTAAGTCATCTTGGGGGACACAGGGACAGTGGGGACGTACCAAAGCTGTCCCCTTAAATCTCCGGGAGGGAGAATGAGGCCTAGGTAGAAGTAACCACCGCGGCTTGAAGCACCCTTCTGCCAAAGCGAGTGTCAGAAGCCGCAAAGGTGTCGAAATGATAAAACTTTGAAAAAGGAGTGGACAGAGGTCCACGTAGCTGCCTTGCACAGCTGTTCTGCTGATGCTTGGTTCCTGAACGCCCAGGACGTACTCATTCCCCTAGTAGAATGGGCCGTGAGTCTAGATGGTGGCGTTCTTCCACGTGCCACGTAGGCTCGTTGAATCGATTGCTTGATCCAGCGTGAGATGGATGATTTTGTGGCCGCGCCTCCTTGGTGGGGGCCTGAAGGAATGACCAGTAAAGAGTCCACCTTGCGAAAGTCTTGTACTCTGTGCAGGTAAAACTTTAGGGCTCTGACTGGATCCAGGGTATGTAGAGGCCCTCTCCTTAGGATTGGAAGGCGAGGGACAAAAGGTCGGTATAGTAATCTCCTGGTTTAGGTGAAAATCAGATACAACTTTAGGCAAAAAAGATGGAATGGTGCGTAGAACTGCCCTATCATGGTGAAAAACGAGGAAGGGTGGTTTGCATGACAGTGCGCTGAGCTCAGAGACACGTCTTGCAGAGGCAATGGCTAGAAGAAAGGTAGTTTTCCAGGTAAGCCAGAGAAGCGGTACTGATCCTAATGGCTCGAAAGGAGGGTCCTGGAGAGCTCGTAGAACTAGGGTGAGATCCCATAAAGGAGCTGGTGCTCGAACTGGAGGAGCCAAGTGTGATACTCCCTGCATAAAAGTCTTGACGTCAGGTAGGAGAGCAATCCGTTTCTGAAATAGAACAGATAAGGCAGAGACTTGTGACTTAAGAGAACCAAGGGATAGACCAATGGAGAGGCCCTCTTGTAGGAACTCAAGAATGTTCGGAACAGAGAATCGTTTAAACTGCTTCTTATGACTTACACACCATTGGTGGTAGGTAGACCAGACTCTATGGTAAGTCCTTGCCGAGACAGGCTTTCTGGCTGCGCACATGGTATTAGCCACTGACTTGGAAAAACCCTTCTGGGTTAGGATTTCGATTTCAAGAGCCATGCCGTCAAACTTAGATTTGTTGGATTTGGGTGGCAAATCGGTCCTTGAGTTAGAAGATCGGGAACTTGAGGTAGGGTCCAAGGCTCTGCCACGGACATGTTGAGAAGGTCTGTGTACCAGGAGCGTCTCGGCCATCTTGGAGCTATGAGGATGAGAGTGGTCTGCTCTCGCTGAAGCTTCCTGAGAGTCCTGGGTACTAGAGGTAGAGGTGGAAATGCATAGGCCAGCTGGAATTGCCACTTGGCTGTTAGAGCGTCTGCTGTTATCGCCAGTGGATCTCTGTAACGAGCCATGAACGCTGGTACCCTTCGGTTGTGCCTGGACGCCATTAGATCCACTTCTGGAGTTCCCCACATATGTGTTATCTCCTGAAAGATCTCGTCCTTCAATGACCACTCTCCTGGGTCTAGGGATTGTCTGCTTAGATAGTCCGCTTCCCAATTTAGCAGGCCTGGGATGTAAACGGCTGACAGATGGGTCTGGTGAGATTCGGCCCATTTGAAAATTAGATTGACCTCGTCTAGTGCCCCTCTGCTTCTTGTGCCCCCCTGGTGGTTGATATAGGCGACTGCGGTGGCGTTGTCGGACTGTATCTTTATGGCCTGCCCCTGTAGAATCTGTTGCCAATGGATTAGGGCTAACCGGATTGCACGAATCTCGAGTAGGTTGATCTGTAGTCTCGCTTCCAGTGAGTTCCATTGACCCTGAGCAGAGTGGCCCTCTAGAACTGCCCCCCATCCGAAGAGGCTCGCGTCCGTCGTGAGTATGCGCCATGTCGGCTCTCCCATGGGTTTTCCCAATGAAAGATGAGTGCTGTCTAACCACCAGAGGAGAGATGCTCTTGTCTTGCCGGATAGTTGAATCTCTTGAAAAAGGGACTTCCTCTTCCAAGACCTCAGAATATTCCACTGGAGTTCCCGCAGATGGAATTGGGCGAATGGAACTGCTTCTATGGTGGATACCATGACCCCTAACACCCTCATGCAGAACTTGACTGAGTGGTGGGGCCTCTGAAGAAGCAACTTCACTAAGGCTTGGAGATGACTGACCTTCTCTTGAGGTAGGTAAATCCTCTGTGTTTGTGTATTGAATTGCATGCCCAGGAAGACCATGGATTGGCTGGGTACAAGGGAAGACTTCTCTAGATTTAAGACCCAGCCCAGTTCCTGGAGCTTGTCCATGGATATCTGGAGGGATCTCTGAGCTTCCGAGAAGGAGGGTGCTTTGATTAGCAGGTCGTCCAGATAGGGTGTGATGGAGACTCCGGTATTGCGAATCACTGCAGTTGCTGCTGCCATGATCTTCGTGAAGACCCTCGGAGCGGACATTAACCCGAAGGGAAGACTTGTGAATTGGTAGTGGCAATTTTGGAAAGCAAATCGCAAATATCTCTGATGCGGAGGGAAAATGGGAACATGAAGGTAGGCATCCTTTATGTCTAGGGAAATCAGAAATTGCCCGGGGGACATGGCAGCAATTACAGATCTGAGAGACTCCATCTTGAATCTTCGATGACGAAGAAATTTGTTTAATTCCTTGAGATCCAAAATGGGTCTTACTGATCCGTCCTTCTTGGGCACTACAAATAGGTTTGAGTAATAGCCCTTGAAGAGTTCTGTGACTGGTACGGGAATGATCACCTGCGCCTTTGAAAGTGTTGATATTGCGCCCAGGAAAGCTGTCTTCTTGTCTGAGTTTTGTGGCAGTCTGGACATGAAGAAACGATTGGGGGGGCTTGAAGCAAATTCTAGATGGTAGCCCTGGGTTACCACCTCGTGAATCCAGGAATCTTGAATGAGAGCTGTCCATACCTTGGAAAATTTGCTGAGCCTGCCCCCTATCGGACCTGTGACTGCCGAAGTGCAGCTGTAGTCATGCTGAGGCAGTCTTGTCCCCAGCCTTGGGGATGTGTTTCTTGTTTTGCCAGGAGGATCTGAAACTACTGAAACGACCTCTGTTTGTGAAAGACTGTCGAGGTGGAGAAGATCTCGTGTGTTTGGCCTGGGAGCCACGAAAAATTCTTCCCCTGCGGAACGAGGGACGAGCCTTAGGTTGTGGAAGTAGGGTGCTCTTGCCCCCTGTTGCTTGGCTGATAATCTTGTCCAGGTCAGGACCGAACAGAAGCTTGCCCTTAAATGGAATGGAGGTTAGAGACTTCTTTGAGGAAAGGTCTGCTGACCAAAGCTTCATCCAAAGCGATCTGCGAGCTGCTACAGAAAGTGCCGATGCTCTGCTGATGACCTGTAGTGCATCGAGTGAAGCCTCACATAAGTAGTCATTCGCTTCCTTAATTTTGGAAGCATATTGAGAAAGCTCATGGCGAGGTGTCCCGGAATCAATGGCAGTGAGAAGGGAGTCTGACCAGGACTGGACTGCTCTGCTGACCCATGCCATGGCGAGGACAGGTCGTATCGAGGTGCCTGAAGCTGAGAACACAGAGCGAAGAAGACTTTCCAGTTTCTTATCCATCGAATCCCTGAAAGATGAGGCATCCGGAACGGGAAGAGCTGTGTTCTTGGATAGCCGGGACACCGGAGGATCCACTGAAGGTGGCATTGACCACCTTTCTATAAGCTCCTTAGGAAATGGATAGAGTCTTTGAAACTTTCGATTTGTCTGAAAACGTCTCTCTGGAATGTCCCATTCCTGTTGTATGATCTGATCAAGTTGAGCATGAGCAGGAAAAACAGGTGAGATCTTACTATGACGTTTAAACAGACTCTTAGTGGTGTCAGATGATACCCCTGAGTCCTGAAAATGGAGCGTCTCAAGCACAGAGGTGATTAAAGCATCTATAGACTCGGAGGAATTCCTGTGTGAATCCTCATCCTCCCTTTCAGAGTCTGAGGAGAGTTCGCCTTCTGATTGCCCAAATTCATCACCGGAAACAGGTAGGAATGGTGAAAAACCTCTAGGAGGAGAGTCGCTCTCTTCTTCAGATGGGGAAGGGGCTCTGCGTTTTGAAACCCTCCCTTTTGGCTTATCAAGACGGGAAAGCAGTTTGTCTAGAGACTGTGCCAACAAAGGTATCCCAGAAGCTAATTGTGATGCCCACTCTGGAGTGGAAGGCAGTTTATGCGAAGGCCCTGGGGGAGGAGAGCTTGTAATTGGAGAGGTAGGCTCCCCTTGAGCGCCTTGGTCTACTTGGGGAGGAGTAGGTGCTGGAGGTTCAGGACCAACCACAAGAGGTTTGCATTTAGTGCATAAGGGCTCTTTGTGCCCAGGGGGCAAACGTTTGCGGCACGTGGCACAGGCTAAATATCTGACCTGGGCAGAAGGTGCCCCCCTGGAAAAAGGCCTGTCACCAGATCCCTCAGACATGGTAATAGCACAATAAGACAGAATATGTAGATATAATATATAATCTATAAATGTCTTAGCTCAGCCGTGCTGTTGGAATAACCAGCAGAGGAGGCTTTCCCTGGGGACTTGTGCAGCGAAGGCAGGCTGCTACAGTGTCTCCCTCAATTGACCGTTCCCACAGAGGGGGCTCCAAGGGCTATGGGTGTGAGAAAACCGCTTCCCACAGAAGCGTTGCTGTTGCGCTATACACTGCGCACTGTAACTCCGGTGCGAAAAAACAAAATGGCGGCCGCAATCTCAGAGAGCGCGCAGATCGCGCGAGAATAGAGAGAGCGGCGCCAAACCAGGAGCGGCCGTTTCCCTCCTTGGCGCTGCTACCGGGAAAGTGACCGGCCCCTCATTAAGTCCCATTACTTAATAGTGCAGCGCTGCCCTGCCCTGCCCCCTGACCGTACCAATAATAAATGGAATCAGTCAGGGAGCGCGCCTGTGGGAGGGGAGAGAAGCAGGCAGAGAGATAAGGGCTAACAGCCCTGCATCAGTGACGGCTGAGTTAGCCCTGCCCATAGGAGACAGCCTTCTCTTCTAATATGTAGAGAGAGAGGGGAAAAGAGCAGAGGAGTGGAGGACATAAGTATACTTACAAGTCCTGTGTTTTCTCCTCTGTCCTCCGGCCAGTCAGTTTCCACCTAAAAGAGGGGAGACTATTATGAGACTGGATGGTCTTGTACATAAGAACCCCGGAGTCAGGTCCCACGTTGTAGAATGCCTATGGGTAACCTCTGCTCAGTGTAGAGGGCCTGGGCATTCCCTGGTGTCAAGCAACTGACAAAAATGAAAATAATAAATAGAGCAAAAAAATTTTTCGTCCTATCCTCCTGAGGACACAACAAAAACTGATCTAAGCTCCGCCTGCTGGGGGTATAGCCAGTAGAGGAGGGGCTAAGTTTTTCCTACTGTTGTGTCCTGCCCTCCTGGAGGTACCAGCTATACCCCACTGTCCCTGTGTCCCCCAAGATGACTTAGAGAAAATTAAGTTAAAGGTGTGCTACCTCTTTATAATTTTTAACAATGTATCCGAAAAATACTTTAGGGCAATTGGGCTCCTCATAAAAAGAAGCTAGAAAAAAGTAAAACAAATGTTGTAAATCAACAATCATAATGGTAAAAATAAAAACATGAGGAATAAATTAATATAGAGTAAGAGCAACACCAAAATGCATTCGTCAGCAAAAGAAAAAAGGCAAAAGGTTCTGAAACATTAAAAGCAGGATGAGAATCCTGACAGAATATGCCCACAAATATTAACAGAGTATAGTTTAGCATTAGTCAGTACTAAAACGTCTGAGATGCCTGGACCTGAGAGCAGCTATTGTAATGCCAATACTCAAGTAAGTATATGCCATCTCATCCTGGTAATAACAGACCTGTTAGACAAGTAAGATGTCTGTAGCAAATAAAACCACTGGGGTATATGAAATGCTTCAGTGCGGCAATTATAAGGCCCTATCTTGAATAGGTAGCACAGGATGGATGATGTAATTCATTGCCAAGCTGGAATTGTTAAAACTGGGAAAGAGCTGCTGAAGGGATATGATTTTTTTTACAAGTTGTGCCTACTGTAAAAGTGGTTATATTTTCTCAGCCAGCTGCAGGTAGAACAAAGAAAACAAACATCGGATTGGTTGCCATGGATTACTGCCCAGGTACAAATTCAAGAATGTTGGATTTTATAGCATATGTGCTTCAAAGTATATCCAGAGATTGCTCAAAGAGCCATCCTGAAAATCTGTTGACTTCTAAGGCAATCTGCTCCAGTGAAGTCTATGGATACATATTTTAAGCCCTTGTGGGCAGGGCCCTCACTACCCAATGTTTTAATTTTTCAATTATGTACCCTTATGAACAGTGCTGCAGGATTTGTTGCCTCTCATAAATAAATGTAATATAAATAGTCAAAATAACCAAAATTTCCTTACCTGTTCCTCTGTTTTGAGATCTCCAAATTCTTCCAGAAAGGTGCTTTCTGATGGGAACTGCACCGGCTCCAAGAAATTTAGCAGGCTATACAATTCCTCTACAGAATTCTGAAGGGGAGTGCCAGTGAGGAGGACCTTGTGCTCCTGGGGATTAATACAATAAATACAGAATATTACCAGTGACAATTGCTTTCCTCCTACAGTGGAAACACACAAATATTAATTCTCAAAATATACAGACTTCAATAGATTCTTACCAGAGCCATCAGTTTTAATCCCTCCAGAAGCTTACAATTTCTATTCTTCAAACGATGTGCTTCATCTATGATCACACAGCTCCACCGAATCTTCTTTAGCTCTGGGCAGTCTGCCAGAATCATCTCAAATGTGGTGATCACAACATGGAACTTGTAGATTCCTGGAATGGGTGTTCCCTATAAGGTAAAAGATCTTTTTCAGTACTCTACTTCCATTAAAAAAATTAAAACATGTATAGGCTCTATTATCCACAATGCTTGAGACCTGCTGATATCCAGATAAGGGGTAGTCGTTTGTGAACCCTTCAACATTGTCTATATTTTTATATGAATGTGAGTTAAAACATAATCTGATTTTCAAAAAAGTCCTAAAAGTAGATGAAGAAACCCTAGTTAAACAAATGAAACACTTTTTTTTATATTTGGTCATGTATTTGTTGAAAAAAATTATCCAGTAAATGTATCTACGTGTGGCAAAATTAAGTGAATCATGCTCTCAGTATTTGGTGTGACCCCTTTGTGCAGCAACAACTGAATGAAACATTGGTGATCACGGTTGATCAGTCCTACACATCGACGACGAGGAATTTTAGCCCATTCCTCCATACAGAACAGCTTCAGCTCTTGGATGTTGGTGAGTTTCCTCACATGAACTCATCACTTTAGATTTTTCCACAACATTTTAATTGGATTAAGGTCAGGACTTTGGCCATTGCAGAACATTCACTTCATTCTTCTCAAACCATTCTTTGGTAGAACAACTTGTGTGTAGGATCGTTGTCTTACTGCATGAGCCACTGTCTCTTGAGATTCATTTAGTGGATAGATGTCTTGACATTTTCCTTTAGAATTCTCTGGTATAGTTCAGAATTCATTGTTCCATCAATGATGGCAAGTCATAAAGGTGCAAATGCATCAAAACAGGCCCAAACCTGACCAATCCCACCACCATGTTTCACAGATGGGATAGGGTTCTAATGCTGGAATGCAGTGTTTTTCTTTCTCCAAATACAACGCTCCTCATTTAAGCCAAAAAGTTCTATTTGAGCTTCATCCTTCCAAAAAACATTCTACCAGTATACTTCTGGTTTGTCCACATGATCTTTAGCAAACTGGAGATGGTCAGCAATATTATGGGGGGGGGGAGCAGTGGCTTTCTCCTTGCTACCCTGCCATACACACCATTGCTGTTCAGTGTTCTCCTGATGGTGGACTCGTGAACATTAACATTCGCCAATGTGAGGCAGGCCTTCAGTTGTTTGGAAGTTGCTTAGAAGTTACCCTGGGTAGTCTTCGGACTCAGATTATTAAAACTCCTTGCAGTTGGAGTTATCTTTGATGGGCAACCACTTTTGGGTAGGGTAACAACAGTCTTGAATTTTCTCCATTGTACACAACCTGTCTGACTGTGGATTGGTGGAGTCCAAACTCCAGAGAGATAGATAACCTTTTTCAGCTTTATTGGCATCAACAACTCTTTTTCTGAGGTCCTCATATACTTCCTTTGTTCGAGCTATGATATAAATCCACAAATGTGTTGTATGTGTGATCAGGCTTTGTTGGATCCTCACTCTCTAAAAATAAAACAGGGTCTCTCACTCACACCCGATTGTCATCCCATTGACTAAAAGCACCAGACTCAGTTTTCACCTTCAAATTATGATAATCCTATGTATTCTTAGTGGGGTCCCTCAGGGATCTGTATTGGGCCCACTTTTATTTAACTTGTTCATTAATGACTAAGGGGAGGGTATTGTAAGTAATGTATCAGTGTTTGCAGATGACACAAAACTATCCAGCCCTTAATTCCATCCAGGATGTGGCATCCTTGTAACACGATCTTGACAAACTGGCAGCTAAGTGGCAGATGAGATTCAATGTTGATAAATGTAAAGTCATGCACCTGGGATGTAAAAATATCCAAGCCACTTATACCCTTAATGGGACTGCACTGGGCAAATCCATTATGGAAAAGAACCTTGGAGTCCTTGTAGATAATAAACTTGGCTGTAGCAAGCTATGCCACTCAGCAGCATCAAAGACAAATAAGACCTTGAGCTGTATTAAAAGGGTCATAGATTCACAGGAGGAGAGGGTTATTCTTCCACTAAGTGCACAAAGCACTGATAAGGCCCCCTCTAGAATATGCCATACAGTTTTGGTCTCCAGCGCATTTTTGTATTAGAGAGGGCACAGAGAAGGGAAACTAAGCTGGTAAAAGGTATGGAAAATCTTAGCTATGAGGAAAGACTGGCCAAGTTGGGGTTGTTCACGCTGGAGAAGAGGCGCTTAAGGGGTGATATGATAACTATGTATAAATATATGAGGGGATCATATAATAATCTCTTTAATGCTTTATTTACCAGTAGGTCTTTCCAGCTGACATGAGCTCACCCATTCCAATTAGAAGAAAGGAGGTTCTGTCTAAATAATCGGAAAGGGTTATTGACAGTGAGAGCTGTAAAGATCTGGAATTCTCTCCCTGAATCAGCTGTACAGGCTGATAGGGTTTGGATGGCTTTTTAGCATGGGAGGGAATACAGGATTATGAAAGATAGCTCGTAGTACAAGTTGATCCCAGGGTCTTATCCGATGGGTTTTTTTTGCCTTCCTCTTCTTATAGCAGTTAGGCAGATTATATATAAACTTAAAAGTTTGAACTTGATGGGCATGCGTCTTTTTTCAACTTAACTTACTATGTTACTATGTATGTGTGACGAAAAGTCACATGATGTCTAGGATTCGGTTCGGCGAGACACTTGGATTTGGCCGAATCCTGTCCCTAATTATTACACTGAATCTTTTTGTTTTAAAGAAAATTGAAAAGTACTAATTTAATTAGTGAATCTACATAATTTAGCCTGCAGACTTTGAAAACAGGACTTTTTTTAAAACTTAATACTGAAAAGGTTTTGTTTTTTTTAACAGGTTTCAATTTGAGTTTTAAAACCAAGTGGGGTACAGAGTGGGGAAGAAAGAAAAGGGAGGGTACAGCAGCATCATATTGTTGGTTTCACAATTATGATCTTAGAATTGTCATACATAACAACAGTACAAGTCATTATCCTAAGTGTATGTCACAAAAAGGTTTTATTTGTGCCTGAAAATATGTAATATTCAAATAATTAAACTTGCCTCACATCAGGGGGAAGTCCTTACAATAATTCACCATGATATATTGCAGTACTAACGTGGTTAAAACAACACATAGGAAACATAAAGCACAAAAACACTTCAAATTGGATATTTGGTTACCTAATATGGCTGCATCTGGAGAGAAGCCAAATTTGCTCACCTGTTCATCCCTATAGTGCATCTCATACTGATGGATCATCTGGCGGCTGATCTGGCTACCATGGTAGACAACGGTGTTTATCTCTGTCCATGTTCTGAATTCCCGCTCCCAGTTGGTAATAGTGGAGAGAGGAGCGATAATAAGAAAGGGACCCCTGATGCCCATAAAGAAGATTTCCGAGAGAAAGGTGATGGACTGGATTGTTTTGCCCAGACCCATCTCATCAGCCAAGATGCAATTTTTTCTGCAATATACAGAGACAATATGGTAAGGAAGAGTTTCTGCCATAGAGAGTTGATTTGATCAAATCTTTCTCTGTGAATTAAAATGCTACCACATCAAAGAAATAAAAAGGGAGATTAATCCAAGATTACTCTTGAAAGGCACCAAGGGATGCCTCACTGCTACTCTAAAGATATAGTAGAGAAGCATATGGTAATGTACTTCTTTATTGAATATATCTTTATTTACCTGTTGTACCAGTTGAAGAGCAGCCAGTTCATTCCCTCTAGCTGGTACTCCCTCAGCTGGTTGTTGTTTTTATAAGTGCGAGAATTCACAAGTTTCTGCCAGGTTTCAGAAGCCGGCCGTTCCTACAGAGACAAAACCACAGGTAGGTTAGTTTCAGCTAAAATCCACTAGAACATGCTAGGAAAATTCAGTTATGATGCCAAAGAATCCCGAAACACTACCAGTGAGAATTCAAAGGCTTTAAATCCTGAATAAAGGGATCTACCAAATATTCTCTCTTATTAATAAAATCACCTTACTCTTGATACAGGGTGGCTACAGAGGTAGGTATTGCTGTTATTATTTATGGAATATTTACAAGCTCTGTTTTCAGAGTGCAAAAAATTTGGCCTAATTAACTAGTCATGCATTATGTCTTTTCGTATACATACATACATAATGTGTCATATAAACGTTATTGTGTGATAGAACTTTACTGACTGTTCCCAAATGATTTGCCTTAGTTATGCTTAAAGGAACAATAACACTACAAAATGAAAGTGTTTTCAAGTAATGAAAACTTCATGTACTGTTGCCCTGCACTAGTAATTTTGTTTACTTCAGAAACACTACTATAGTTCATATAAACAAGCTGCTGTGTAGCAATGGTGGAAATTGAAAAAAGTCTATATGGCACAGGTTAAATAGTGGATAACAGATAACACCATTATGTTCTACAGAGCTTATCTGCTATCTGTCGTGTAACCTGAGCTTTTTTTCTCCTTTAAATGGCTGCCCCCATTGCTACACAGCAGCTTATTTATATAAACAATAGTAGTGTTTCTGAAGCAAATTAATCAGTTTTACCAATGCAGGGCAACACTGCGTTATATTTATATAAATTTAAAATGCTTTCATTTTTTGATGTTACTGTTCCTTTAACTCCTGAGCTAACCAGTTCTTCAGTCACTTAGACAAGTCCTTTTAGGAACATAGTTATGCTCCTTATTTTTTTATATTTATATTTTGCATTTTGTTTCACTTCACCCCTTGGTAATGGCTTTTGGTATTACCACTATACCCGTTTAGTGCCCTGACTAACAATGACTGAACAAGCCCACTGTTCTAATGAAGTGATCTATTCAGGGACACGTTTTCATTTTCCTCCTTTCTCTTCCTTTTATACCTCTTGTGCTTTTCTGAACCCAATTGAGCATGCATTTCACTTGAACTAAACTTCAGACAGAAAGTCCCACAAACAAACAGCAACTGAAAGCCGCTGCAGTAAAGGCCTGGCAGAGCATTAAAAAGGAGTAAACCCAGAATCTGGTGATGTCCATGAGTTCAAGACTTCAGGCTGTCATTGCCAGCAAAGGGTTTTCAACCAAGTATTAGAAATGTACATTTTATTTTCAGTGTTTTAATTTGTCCAATTACTTTTGAGCCCCTGAAATTAAGTTATTGTGTTAAAAAAAAGGCTTTAGTTCCTCACATTTTTATGCAATCTTTTTGTTAAACCCACTGAATTAAAGGACCAGTAACATCAAAAAAATTTTTTAAACAAATTCGTTAGTACACAACGAAAAAAAACACCAACACAAATTATACTTTAAAAAAGCAAAGTCTTTATTAAGAAATAACTTACAGAAACTCTGCTTCCTGTCTTGTACAGAAATGGCGAAAGGGCGACCATCCATTGAGCGGCACTTGATTTCTCCTCCCTGGCTCTCTGCTGCTGGATCTTTTAGCTGCCACATTCTGTGCTTTCTGTAGTACAGCAGCGCTTCCAGCATGAACTTTCTGCAGATCTGCGGTGCCTTGCTCATCGGTTCCAGCCGCGGTGCAATTACCAGCATCCCTGAGGCGCCTTCTGCATTCGCTAATTATCCCAGATGTATGGGTACATACCGGCACCGTATCTGCCTGGCCCAGTCTCCCCTCTTGCTGGCTGCCCGGGAACAACTGCCGGTGAATTGCTTTGTTTGAATTCCATTTCCGACGCATTCCATTTCCCTGCGCACCGGAACACGCATTGAGTTGTGCACAGATATTATACACACGGTGGAAGACACGGTGCCGGTGCGCAGGGAAATGGAATGCGTCGGAAATGGAATTCTAACAAAGCAATTCGCCGTCAGTTGTTCCCGGGCAGCCAGCAAGAGGGGAGACTGGGCCAGGAAGATACGGTGGCGGTGCGCAGCACAGAATGTGGCAGCTAAAAGATCCAGCAGCAGAGAGCCAGGGAGGAGAAATCAAGTGCCGCTCAATGGATGGTCTCATAGAGCCGTCGTCAGGATGAACGACGACGGCTGTATGAGAGCTGAAACGCGTTGATGCACCATGCACGAATAAATACACTTTGAAATACATCTGATGGTTAATGCTGTGAGTGCTTTCTTTGAACATATATATATATATATATATATATATATATATATATATATATATATATATATATATATATATATATATATATATATATATATATATATATATATATACATATATATATAGTGTTGAGCAAAGCCAGCCTTTTCGCCCCATATAAAACGTCAATTCTTTGGCGTAATCAAAGAGCACTCCTAAGCACAACTTGGCACTTAGTGTCACAAGGTAAATAGGAATGTACAGAGGAGAAAGCTGCCCTACTATGGGTCCAGCTGGATACCATGAATTATTCAGTGTAAAAATAACAACTGGGTAAATAGATAGACTGTGCAAAATAAAACTTGTTTGTAATATAGTTAGTTAGCCAAAAATGGATTGTATAAAGACTGGAGTGACTGGATGTCTAACATAACAGAACAGAATACTACTTCCTACTTTGCAGCTCTCTTGGTTTCCACTAATTGGTTACCAGGCAGCAACCAATCAGTGACTTGAGGGATAGCCACATGGGTCATATCTGTTGCTTTTGAATCTGAGCTGCATGCTAAGGATCACTTGCAAACTCACTGAACAGTTATGTTCCATGTGGCCCCCCTTCAAGTCGCTGACCAACAGAGTTAGAAAGCTGAAAAGCAGGAAGTCTTGTTCTGGCTATTATGTTACACATCCAGTCACTCCAGCCTTTCTACATTTTTGGTTAACTAACTATATTATAAACATTTTTTATTTTGCCCATACTATCTATTTACCAAGTATTTTTACACTGAACTGTTCCTTTCAAATACCTGTTGTGTATCGTGTGCCTTTTTAAGCCTTGAATGGCAGCCCCCATGGATACATAGAACAGCTATTATTGTAGAATTTATGAAGCTAACAAACCAGTTTTACATTTTTGTTACTTTAAAAGGCTTTAATTTTTCTTTGTGTTACTGTTCCTTTCAAGGTTAATAGGGGAGGGTCTAAATAGAGATAAGTAATATAAATGAATAGTTACAATAAAACTGTACACTCACAAAGCAATAGTGTTTGGCTGCTGGAGTGGTCCTGATTTGATTTAGCTTGAAAGAGGCAGAAGAAGGACGCAGATATTTTGGAAAAAAAAAACATCCAAAAAAATAGAACATGAAGACCAACTGAGAAGTAACTAAGAACAGAACATAACATACCTACATAAAATTAATGTAAATTTGGACAACACTTTCATTTATACTATATCTGTGTGTGTCATTTTATTCCGCGAGGGTTAAACATCTGTGGTTTACTAGTCCAAATGGCCTATCATTATTGCATTTCAATTGGTCTTCATTTTATAGAGTTTCTGAACTAGTAGTCTATTTTTGATGCCTTTTTTTTAGCTTTCAAACAGGGGTCACCAAACATAGTTTAGAAGTACCTGTATATACCTGGGTCAGCGGTACCCGACCCGAGTAGCTGAGATTGCAGTCACTTTTAATCATTCCTATACCAACAGTTCACTTGGGGAGAGACTGCAATATCCCACTATGCCCTCTGTTGGTTATATGAAAGAATAACAGTGCGCCCTCTGTTGGTTATATGAAAGAATAACAGTGACTGCAATATCACACAGCGCCATCTGTTGGTTATATGAAAGAATAACAGTGCGCCCTCTGTTGGTTATATGAAAGAATAACAGTGACTGCAATATCACACAGCGCCATCTGTTGGTTATATGAAAGAATAACAGTGACTGCAATATCACACAGCACCCTCTGTTGGTTATATGAAAGAATAACAGTGCGCCCTCTGTTGGTTATATGAAAGAATAACAGTGACTGCAATATCACACAGCGCCCTCTGTTGGTTATACGAAAGATTAACAGTGATGGCAATATCAAACAGCACCCTCTGCACATGATAGTGGGACAATGCACACAGTAATCCGTTTGGCAATTCTCCATCACCATCAACTTTGCAAAGAAGTCCGGTTGATCGCTGGGGGGGTCGCTTTGGCAGAATGTGCGCTGCTGGGAGACAGGGCTGTAGTTGTGTCTAGGCTTATTCTAGAGTCAATAAGTTTTCCCAGTTTTCGTAGGTAAAATTAGGTACCTAATACCGGGTCGGCTTATACTCGAGTATATACGGTAAGATGCCTTTTTAATTCACTGACACTCTATATCTAAAGGAAAATACCACATTAAATTATTATAACCCATAAACAAAATGCGAGGCCCTTGGGCAAGGACATAGAAACCACAGTTGAACAACTCGGTCTCATCCAGGTACAATCCACTTCTTACCATTGGGGTGAGATCAGGAATCTTTTGGAGTGCTTCAAACTCTTTTACTTTAACTGGATCGACATCTTCCTCCAGCTCCCATGTGGACTCTTCATACGACAGTGAACACCATTTAACCAGGAAATGTGTTACCTCCTATAATACAAAATGTCCCAATCTGTCCTGTATCATAACATCAGCCACGAGAACTGTGTAACAGTTATTATGCCATCCTTACCTCTTCTGTATCAGAGTCCTTTGTATGAGCCACCTCCAGCACTCGGTCCACTTCCACATAATCTGGGTTAAACATATCTTCATCTGGCTACAGAAGAGAAATAAAGACAATAAAGCTCACTTTAATGGTTCAACTACTAGTCTTATGAAGGATTCAAGATGCATCCAACCCAGGACATGTACACGCTTGATTAGGAGGCTGACCTCAGTAAAGATGTGCTTCATTTGCGCCTGTTTGTTCCGAAAGCGCTTGATCTTCTGCTGGATCCTAGGATCCTTTTCCAGCTCTTCCATGGTTGCCCACTTACAATGCAGGTAAGAACTAGAGAATGAAATAAACAATGAAACAACAAGGATTTGTATCCATAAATGTGTTTGGAGAGGCAATATTAACAAGGATGTCCACAAAAGGCTTCTCTTTTTCATAACAGACGAAAATGTCATTAAAAGCAAGTTTCAATACAGTGAAACCTCTATTTGATGTACCCTTATTTTAAGTTTTCTCTCATTTCCCACTGTTATTTTGTTGTCCTACCGATATATAAAACATAATGCATTTCCCTGATTTTATATTTTTCCTGGATTTCCTTGAAAAATGTAAAATAGGAGTTCTGCTGTATACATTAAGAGATTCTCAACTTGTGGGACAGGACCAAAAACTGGGTCACTATGCTCTTTAGGGTGGGTCCCTATGTTCCCATTTAATATTGACATTTTTTTCCTACAAAAGAAAATAATAATTCAAAACGAGGCATATAAATTCTTAACAAATTTTAGGGTTGCCTAAATTCCAGTGGCTCCCACAGACTTGGATGGGAATGCCTAAAAGTGCCACAGTCGTGGGATAAAATAGCACTTATTGGTATTTCCCATTTAAAGGGGACCTGTCACCCAGACATAAAAAAATGTATAATAAAAGTCCCTTTCATATTAATCAGGAAACCTACACATCCATAGCCTTTATAAAGGTATTTAAATATCTCAGCTGTCAACCACATGACTCATCACCTTATTGTTTTGCCAGTGCATGGGCATGCGCATCAGGTACCCCATTCTGGAGCATAAACAAGCTATTGGGATGATGCAAAGCTTGCCTTAATAAAATGGTGCCTGACTGCTTGCTATGATTGTATAATTCCATGATTGATGGATACAAGGTTTCAATAATTTACATTGTGTGAAGTGAAGTTTATTTTTTTTTACAATCACAAAAGGAAACAATATGGAATTATTTCTTAAGTCAAGGGAAGCTGCTTTCAGGCATATAAACAATTAGGGGCCGATTCACTAACTTCGAGTGAAGGATTCGAAGGTCAAAAACTTTGAATTTCGAGGTTTTTTTTGGGCTACTTCGACCATCGAATGGGCTACTTCAACCTTCGACTACGACTTCGAATCGAAGGATTCGAACTAAAAATCGTTCGACTATTCGACCATTCGATAGTCGAAGTACTGTCTCTTTAAAAAAAACTTCGACCCCCTAGTTCGCCATCTAAAAGCTACCGAAGTCAATGTTAGCCTATGGGGAAGGTCCCCATAGGCTTGGCTAACTTTTTTTGATCGAAGGATATTCCTTCGATCGTTGGATTAAAATCCTTCGAATCGTTCGATTCGAAGGATTTTATCGTTCGATCGAAGGAATTATCCTTTGATCGTTCGATCGAACTATCTGCGCTAAATCCTTCGACTTCGATATTCGAAGGATTTTAATTCCTAGTCGAATATCGAGGGTTAATTAACCCTCGATATTTGACCCTTAGTGAATCGGCCCCTTAGTGTACATATCTCCTCCCTCTATTAAAGTGTTAAATCCAGCCCCAATAAAAGTTTAAATTCAAAATAAGCAACGTACAAATTTCTGTACTTTACATAAAATTCCTCCACTTCCACAGGCATTCCACCGTGCATAAACTGAAAGAAAGCAGAGAAACTGGAGTCACATCAAGTATTTTTTTCAAATAAAGAGATAATAATCTCTGAAATAAAAAGAGGGGCCAGGCAGATGAAAAATGCTATTTTAGAGCAGAATCTTAAACAATCATGCAAAATCAACACAGTCTAATTATCAGTATAAGGTCAACACAATTGTTGCCTTAGTTAGTACTTTTAGAATGATGTGCTTTGTTATTTTAAATCTGCCTCACAAAACTGCATCAAATGATATAAACAGTTATAGTTTTGCATTAAGCACCATAAGTAGGGTTTGAACTGCCTTTCATTTTCTATCATATATTGACAGAGGTTAGGGTGCCCAACTTATATCCATTTGAATTTATCAGAATGGATAAGTGGAATCTAATTAAGCCTCCCAGGTAACTAAATTGCCAAGAAAAATTATATATTCCTTTACCAAAACTTGTACTTGTTATTTACTTAGCAAATTATTCTGTGTGTGGGTAGAATATCTTGTCTAATTCTGATTAAACAGCTGTAATCTTGCTTGAAGGTTGCCTATTAATAAATATGAATGGGTTGGGGTAAAAATATAACTGAATAAAAGGTTCTCTAAACGGCATAAAGAAAAACAATCAGAATCGATGGGACATTTATACCTCCTTTTGGGAGATTCTAGAAGACAGGATCCTTTCTATTATATTGGCATCATCCTCAGGGGGTTCCTGTGACACAAAAAATAAACATTAAGTTTACAGTGGCGATGATGGTGTATCACCCTGGCATACAATTCCAATGAAAAAATACTATATGTATACATAAGAGCAGAGCACACAACAAGTTTACAAAGCTTTTAAATAATGCTTAGGGAATGGGTACATGAACTCATCAACATTTCAATTTGATCAATTTCATTAAAGGAAAGCTAAACTCCCTGCATTCAAAAACCTCCTTGACATCCCTCAATCATTCCCCCTTACCGCACAGTCTATTTAATTACATAGAACAGTGTCCCTGTTTATGAATCTGAACTAAAAATGCAGATCAAACATGATAGAGGGGCTATTGTATGTGTGGGGGGGGGGTTGTTCAGCTAGAATAATCTTATAATAAATAAATTCGATACAGCTAAATGTATTTAATATCATCTTTGCATCTCCCAAGGAGTGCACAAAAAACAGAGGTATGCCCAGAACAGTTGCAGAAAGCGATGATAATCCATGGAGAGCTCAAGTGAGGGAACACATTAACAGATTTGCTTGGGGTTTGATTTCACTGACAATTTAATTGGTTTATAAGATTGCACATACATTTGACACCTTTTAGCAAAAGGGAGTGTACAAGTGTGTTCAGTGTAACACAACAGCAAAACATGTGACAGGGTTTGAATTCTGGCCTGCTCCCTGGCATGGAAAACAAAATGGCGCTCCATCACCTCTGCTTGCCATGCCAAAGTGGAAGCCGACAATGCTGAAGCTCTTCCAGCTCCCAAAACAGCAATGGTTTCTCCATCATCATCCACCACTTTGAAATCCAAGTCTTCATTATACTTTCGCCTCTTCACCTGGCGCCCTGATCTGCGCTTCTGTGATGGGAGAACATAAGGATACAAGTAATGCTGACATTCACTGAGATTTCCTCCCATAGTGGTAAATTTGAAACATAAAACGGTGATATAATATTCTGGTGTGATATATTTTTTCTTTTTGGCTCTAGAGTAGGTAAAACAAAACTATAGTAAAAAAAATATAATTTAACAGCATTTAAGGAATATTATTATATTATATATATTATATATATATTAGCCTGAAAGTAAACAGTGAGCCACTTACTACATTGCTACAAAGTCTTGCAGTGGTGCAGACTATATCAGGCATTCACTACTTTTTCCACAAAAAAAAAAAATAAGTCTAAAGCAGCATTCAGCAAAACTGAAACATGTATAAAATGGGGCTCTTGAATTAAATTGCGAGACAAGGAAAGGACTGTCAAGTTCAAACAACACCCAAACCTTAACTATGGTCTTTTGGGCAGTGACCTGTAGTTGTCTATGAAGGACAAATGTCTAAAATGCGTAAAATATAATGATTTTGTACAGACATAGTGGCTTATTAACAAGTAACTAAAAGCCTGACCATGCTTGTTAATTTGCCTTTTTGCTCCAGGTGACCAAGCATTCTAGGTGATACCGTATGGGTCCTGTTATCCAGAATACTCAGGACCTGGGTCTTTCTGTAATTTGGATCTCCATACCATAAACCTGCTAAAAATGATTTAAAAATTAAACAAATCCAATAGGATTATTTTGCCTTAAATAAGGATTAATTATACCTTAGGTGAAATCATTTACAAACATTTAAATTATTTAATTAAAATGGAGCCTACGGAAGATCCTTCTCTTAAAGGAAAACTATACCCCCAAAATGAATACTTAAGCAACAGATAGTTTATATCAAATTGAATGACATATTAAAGAATCTTACCAAACTGGAATATATATTTACATAAATATTGCCCTTTTACATCTCTTGCCTTGAGCCACCATTTCGTGACTCTATCTGTGCTGCCTCAGAGATCACCTGACCAGAAATACTACAACTCTAACTGTAACAGGAAGAAGTGAGGAAGCAAAAGGCAGAACTCTGTTAATTGGCTCATGTGACCTTACATGTGGTTTGTATGTGAGTACAGTGAATCTTACGATCTCAGGGGGCGGCCCTTATTTTTTAAAATGGCAATTTTCTATTTATGATTACCCAATGGCACATACTACTAAAAAAGTATATTATTATGATAATGGTTCATTTACATGAAGCAGGGTTTTACACATGAGCTGTTTTACTCAGTATCTTTTAATAGAGACCTACATTGTTTGGGGGGTATAGTTTTCCTTTAATTCGGAGCTTTCTGGATAACAGGTTTCCGGATAACACATACCATACCAGTAGTCCACACTATCATGGTTGGTCCTGTATCACCACAATTTGTAGCACTGTACATAGCACTGTACCTGGCTGTCCAGAGATTCCACTGACTCCTCTGTGCTTTGAGATGCTGGGTTCGGCAAAGACGATTCTCCATCCAAGCTCTCCTCAGAAAACTCTGTTTTCCGCTTACCCTTTTTCTTTTTCTCCACTGGTGTTGGTCCCTGCTCTTTGCTGCAAGAAATCATATCAACAGTGACACCTAGGAAGCTACTTGCAGATAATCCTAGCCCTACAACCAATCAACCTAGACTTTCTGGAAAGGTGGAAACTAAATATATCCAGGTGTCTGCCTTTCCTTATAGATGAAAACAACATGAGCATGGACAGTTTCTTTAGTGGCCTTGGACTAACAGAAAGTTATCTGTCTGTAAAACTCTGTAACAAACTACAGAAAAGACAGCAAGTCACTTGCAGAGAGCCACAACCTAGTTTTTCTTGTGGAAACAAAATAGTTCCAGTTCTACCCTTTTCCCTATAGGTAAAAACAGCATGTCCATAGATATTAGGTCTCTTACATACACTCATCATGATATCTGCACCTAAAACTCTGGAAAGACTACAAGGAAAATAGCACTGCAAACATTTGTCATTTTGACAAGCATTTTGTAGACAAGTACATATATCCCTGGCAAATTATCAACTGGCAGATTATTAAGTAAGTGCATGCTATACTAACACGTCCTAGAATACAGGAAGCATTCAGGAGTCACCGGGAATACCTCATTAAAGACCATCAACACCTCCCAATCGTTGAGAACATAAGGATACAAGTAGCCTAAAGGTTGTAAAAGAACTACAAGGGACCAAAAGTTATGGTTATGACAGTGCCCATTAGGATGCAATGATTTCTCATTTTAGAGTGCTACAATTAGTTAATGCTAACATAGCTCTGTCCTAAAACTCTCAATTGCTCTTGTAAACTGCTGGTCAAAGATCAGGAAGATGCAAACAGTCATATCAGATCCTTTAATACATATAGAATAAAGCCTTTATGGTTATCCAAAACAACATATTAAACAGACTCTATGTAATTTACTCTTAAACTTGAATACCTTGCTTTCTTGGGTTTGGTCTTAGCAGCGGAGTCCTGATTGGCTTTTTTCTCTTTAGGTGGTTTAGGTTCCCGAGGTTTCCTAGGCTTCTTCGGCTCCTTGGGAGCCTTCGGCTGCTTTTGATCTTTCGGGTCCTTGGCCTCAGATGGCTCCTTGACCTTTTTGGGCTCTTTGACTTTCTTGGGCTCCTTCTTTTTCTTTGGTTTAGTCTCCTTCTCCTCCCCTGGCTCCTTTTTTTTACGTTTTTTCTTTACCCCAGTCCCCAATCCTCCGCTATTCTCCATCCCATTGATGCTGGTCACTTGAACGGGCAAGGAATCTTCCTGCCCAGAGTCCGGGTATAGATCATTATCATCTAAGAGGGGACAGGTGGTATCTAGAAGCGTCACTGTGTGAAAATCTTGGGGGGTAGATTCTGAAAATGATGGCAGGATGGGGTGTTCGCAAGGTATCGAGGCACTGGACATTGGTGAGTAACTAAGTGCTTTCAGACTGGGCAGCTGCAAATAAATACAAAGAAAATTAAAGTAATGCAGAATTCTCTTTCACTTAAACAACTTTAATTAAGCACTTACAACAATTCTAGGACAGAGATCTGACCTGTGTTTTAAATTGTTTAAAAAAGTTTTAATGATTTTTTTCATAAACAAATCAAAACAGCTAACCTGTTGCTGGTCTTGCTTCTGTATTTTCATTATCATGAATTATGGTTGTGCACCTAAAAACGTAAGAAAGACTGATTTCAAGAAAAGGATATGGATATGTTTTGACAGTATCAACAACAATATAGCTGTAGCATTGTAAATTAAGAGTACGTTATGGACTTTAATAGACAATATGTCTAAAGGGGCCTTAGCTAAAAGGAATATGTAAACGCATCTTCTATTCGTTTTTTTACTCAAAAGCGTGCAAGCACAAAATGTACAAGTTGCTGTGGTACACTGATATGCCTTAACAAATGCTGTGCCAACAATTAAGAAAGAATAAGGTAAGAATAGAAAAGAAAGAAAACTTAGTAGGCAAAACAAAGACAAGAAAATCTCCCTGCTCTTATTGTTTCTTAAATATTACCAACACATAAGATAATGCCCAACCTGTTACTATTATTAAAATTTAAGCTGATGGGTAGCAATATACTGTAGTTTGTCCATGGTAACCATATTTAATTTTTTTTTTTTTTTTTTTACTCTTTTTCAGAACTCTACTTGAATCTCAGGTAAAGACATTCCTCCCAAGTCAAAGAAGGGAGCTGCAATGAGCCCTGAAACTCTCACTATTGCACTATGAAGTCATCTTGACCTAGAAGAGGGATGATGTCATCTGTCATTTCACTGCTAAAAGTATACAGGCTGATCAAGAGAGCCATGATGATTTTATCAGGTTCTCAAGTTACAAAAAGGCATTGGGTAGGCTAGCCTGTGATTAAAATGTAAAATCACAGGCCATATAGAGCCTGTACTTGATTTAGACTACCAGAGAAAAGAGCTAAAGGACTCAATTGTCTGATCATGTTCAATAAAGTTACTAGCAAGACAATCATTTAGAAGTGTTTTATTGGCAATTTCCTCTGTAAGACGGTCGCTATATGGTATATACATATATTGTTTATACATGCCATTCATGTTAAGATATTATCCGTTGCCAAACGCGATCGTTTATGGCCCATCAAAGTGGTAAGATGTTCGGGGGGGGTTAGTGTTGAAGATAACATCCACGGGTCAATGTGCTTCTTGCTCAACGGGATTTTTTAGCCAGTGATATTGGGTTGAGTCCTTGGCAGATATTGCTCTTACAGGCCATAGGTTGGCATCATACATGGGCACATCAGCTGCAGTCAGCAGACAATATCAACCGGTGTGTGTGGTCAGCTTAAAGGAGAACTAAATCAACTAAAAAAGTAAGTAGAAATGTTGTACATTATTTGTGCTTCTGTACCAGCCCAAGGCAACCACAGCCCTTTAGCAGTAAAGATCTGTGTCTCAAAGAGTAGCTCCCCATCTTCTTTTCTGCTGATTTACTGCACATGCTCTGTGCTGAGCTTAGGGACCCACTCAAAATATACAGTACACATAGAATAGAAATGTCACAATATAAGGCCGATTACGAATTAATACAGATAATTACTACATGGCAGCACAGAAACCAGTGCAATTAGCATCAGAATTGAATAATCAGCCCTGTAGCATCATCTTATATTACAGACCAACCTCATTTTCTGCTGGATAATTTGTGACGTCCCCTAAGCTTAGCTTCTCAACAGCTGCTCAGAGCCCACTGAACATGTGAGTGTCACAGACACTTTCCAAGATGGTGACCCCCTGTGACAAGTTTGAAGTCCTGGATCATTGCTGCTATTGAGAAGCTGAAACTTTAGGCTGGTGCAATAAGTTCACTATATAAAATATGGCATTTTTAGGTATATTTATTTATATGGTTTAGTTACTGTACAATAAAACAATGAAACAAAACTACAGAATCCCTAAAATACTGAGAGTTGTATGTCTCTACTTCTACTATGAACATAAACATTAACTGCTCCAGTACAGGGCAGTATCTTTCTGCACAAGCAATAAAGAAACGTAGGGGCCTGTTCCTGCTGAACTGTACAGGGGAACCCCTATATTAATGTAGATTTATAGTTTCTATCTCTATGGATTCTGAGATAACCCAAGGAACTGCTCCGCTATGGAGCTCTTATTAACTGGTCATGAAGCAGAAATCCTGTTAAGATCCTGGACTGCTATGCCTTCTGGCTTCTTAAAATGGGATTATAATAAAATAGACCATGGATACAATATAGTTTGAGAAAAAATAAGCCATTCAGGGCAATGGCCTAAGACTGAGTTGGTAACTCCTCATAAAAGTCTGCAAAACAAAAGCAAAATCAACATGTACATTCATCGTTTACATCAAATTAATTCAAAGGACAAAGAAAGGTAATATCTCTTGGGGGGGGGGGGGTCAAATAGTAAGGTCCCCCTCAGTGATTCTAGTTGGGTTCCTCTTCTTCAGAATACATACCAGTCCTGGGTACTGCCTCCCAAGTGCCAAGCGACCAGCTGCTTCTGGTCTTATTCCAGTCTTCCCATCAAACCCACCCCCGGATGAAAGATGATGGTGGCACAACGTCCAACAAACAGTACCCCACGCTGGTGTTGGGTTGTTTTCTATTTTTTTTTTTTAAGTGGCGTGCCAGTCAAGGGTAGTAGGTAAGCGACTAGAATCACTGGGGGCTGCCTAAGAACCTCTGTGATTGTACCTTTCCTTTGTCTTTAAAGGGATAATAAGGAAATAAAAATGTGAGAATCTATAGCAAACGCATTGCAATAAAGGTCACAGTCAACAGAATGCATTTTTGGGCTTTGCCACATGCATAAAGCCACCTGCAAACTGATGGGCATTTAGTTGGTGACTTGTACAGGGAGAATGCTTTACACCAGAAGCTAGAGACCTGGGGCGGGATACCCGCAAAAACATGCGGTACCATGCGAGTTGAAGTTTCGGGTGCGGGTATAGACGCGGGTCGGTGGTTCTGCGGGTTGCGGGTCAGGCCGCGGGTCTTCTCAATAACGTTTTTTTCTCTTTCTTTCTGATCACTGTACTTCTGATGATGTCATTTCCAGTTTACAATGACAGCACTTCCTGGTTTACTCCTTTTTTTTCTGATCACGCCTATTTCAGATGATGTCACTTTACAATGACAGCACTTCCTGATTCTTGATGGTCAGTGGGTCTTGGGTAGGGTTGCTTAGACGCGAGTGCAGCTGTGCAGACTGCAGGGGGAGCCGAGTGTGTTGTGTGTGCGGCTGCTGGCTCAGTTGGACTGCTAGGCACAGGTAGTGTGGCTTTGGGGGTGTGGCTTTGGGCGGGATTGGGGGTGGGGCTTTGGGTGGTGCTTTGGCCGGTGTTTTTTTCCAGAAAAAGGTCCAAGTGGGTAAAAATGTGGGTTGCGGGTCCAGGTTGCGGGTCCGGGTTGCAGGTTGCGGGTACGGTACGGTTCAGGTACGGGTTCCAAAAGATGGTCCCGCGCAGGACTCTACCAGAAGCAGCAGCTAGACAGAGACCTGGCACTATCCTAAAGCAAGGCCTGGGTCAGATGAGATATAGCTGTGCAAGTAATGTCAAGTTTGCGTTGCTAATATGATGTATAGCCCCTCACTATGTACTACACAACAGATGCTGAAAAGACAGCAGAGCAATTCATAGTTATGCCCCATTAGCAGGACCCATTAAACGTACCGTCAGTCCACATGCCAACCATTTTCATTAACTCTCCTGCAAACAGGAGGGGCAGAAAAAAGTTATTTGGCACTGACAAAGTAATTAGGGGCTGTTGAATTCATCAACAGTTTTATGACTCTCTGTATATCCCATTTTCCCCTCTTTTTTCAGCTTTAATGTGTTGGTGCCCAGAACACAACCCACGCTCAAATAGGATGCATCTAACAAGCAGCTAATTATCTCTAAACACTGCCTGGGAAAGCACGCAGGATAAATAAAGGTTTCCCCATTGGGGAGGCATGGGCCAGAGGCTATACCAGGTTAATGCTCAATCGCTCCCCACGCACTGCAATGCGGCAAAGGCATACTTGCAGCTTTAATTATGTTACTCCCCTTTAAGTTCCCTATTCTTATTATCTATAAGCTTTCCATTGTTGGAGATTGAAACAAAACAAGTTATTAAAGCTATGCAATGCCATCATAGGTATTCTCCTGTAAGGAGCAAAGTTCAGCCGCAGAGCCTGTGGCACTCCAAAGTTATTCCGCTGGCGTATTTTGGCAGGCAGATAAAAGCTTAAAATCCTTCTTTCCAGCCTGTAATTCACATAAATGAAAACCACCTCTTACTGTGCATGACAGGCAGATTTTGGCTTGAAAATAAAAAGACCAAACAACACCTGACACCGGTGGAGACATGATCCAGAGAAGGGTATCAAGCATTTCCCCGCCAGCAGAGAAATATTAGACATGTTGCAGGCCTAAGTTAGTTCTAGGTATAAATAAGATTCCATAAAACTATATCAGAATAGGTATTCCCCTGTAGTCTGTTGCTTGCATATTCCAAAATTCGGAGGGTTGACCGGCCTTTTAAGAACTGGAATTTTAACTTATTCTTGTATCTGCTGATTAAAGCACATCTCACCCAGTAATTTTGTTCAGCAGGGGATTTGATCATAAATACTCAAGGCAGGTCAGAAAGCCTAACAAAATTAAAGGTTATTTTTCAGTTAAAATAAAGAAATAAATTTAAAAAAAAATCTTGCTTACAAAGAAACAGATTTTGAAATGGAGAGTGGTGAAAGTCACCTATACAGACATATGGCCAAAAGGGACCCGTTCACACACACACACACCTCTTTTTCTAGGTTCAAAGCCTAGGTTCTCCAGTATTACCCTACTGGGGATTTAAGCCCAAAAGATTAATTGATGTAAACTTAATAAGCATTCATTGAAAGTCAGTGTCAGCAAAGCAAGGGTTAACTAGGGCTACCACCCTTCTGAAAGAGAAATTCTGGTCACACCAATGAGGGAGGGAGCGAGACCATGGGGAGGCAGGTTGGTGAGGTAAAAGTGTCAGACTGAGACTAATCATGACAACATTTGGTGAGAAGCTAATTGAGATAGAGGCCAAGAAATATGGATTGGGGGCAAAATGATAGGTGATTACAAACTTACAGACAAATACATTGCTACGGCTGTTTTTATTACCAGCCTAGTCCGTAAAACACCTCCCAATGCCGAAGCTTATGTAACAAATTTATCAGCAATGTAGTTGCCTGTAAATTTCTAATACCCTTAAAGGGATACTGTCATGGGAAAAAATGTTTTTTTCAAAACGCATCAGTTACTAGTTCTGCTCCAGTAGAATTCTGCACTGAAATCCATTTCTCAAAAGAGCAAACAGGTTTTTTTTATATTTAATTTTGAAATCAGACATGGGGCTAGACATATTGTCAGGTTCCCAGCTGCCCCTGGTCATGTGACTTGTGCTCTGATAAACTTCAGTTACTCTTTACTGCTGTACTGCAAGTTGGAGTGATATCAACAGAACAATGGTTGGGTAACCAGATAGCAGCTGCCTAACACAAGATAACAGCTGCCCGGTAGATCTAAGAACAGCACTCAATAGTAAAATTAAGGTCCCACTGTGTCACCTTTAGTTACATTGAGTAGGAGAAACTGCCAGAAAGCAGTTCCATCCTAAAGTGCTGGCTCCCTCTGAAGTCACATGACCAGGCAAAATTACCGGAGAGGCCTGCCTATACACCGATATTACAACTAAAAAAATACACATTCGCTGATTCAGAAATGAAATTTTTTATTGTAGAGTGAATTATTTGCAGTGTAAGCAGTGTAATTTAGAAATAAAAACGACACCATAGATAGATCATGACAGAATCAATTTAAATTAAGCCACTGGCCCTGCATACTTAAGCCCTGATCCACCCTCAACCAGTCCATCACATCAAAGCACTGCAGCTTTCATCACTCTGCCTCCTGTGCCTCAGCCCCTCCCCAGAAAAAAAATAAAAAGTCTTTGAAAGAGAGCAGCGGAGTTAAAGGCCTGGTTATAACAGTCTAAAACTGCAGACATCTAAGAAACCACTAAAAATAGAAAGTGGCTATATATGGCAAAAAAGTGTTCAGTAAAGCACGTTCACTTATTTGGCTTTAAATATTTCAATATTCCAGATCACATTTAGCACAAGTTGGATTATTAAGTCCTGGGAGCTAAGAGAGGGCTAAGGATGGGTGGAGAAAAGGTAGAGCTAGGAATTTACTCTGTCATTCCCGCATCACATGCTTTGCTAGCAGCTCTGCACATTAATCTCTTTCTGGCACACTCACACTGCAAGACAGACTCTGCTTTCACTGCAATATCCTCAGGGTCGACTGCCAACCAACCAGCTAGGCTGTCTCGTACCATATAAGAAAGCAGGCTCTCGCGGGAACTCAGCCTAATGACAGTGGAAAGTAAAAAAATAGAATTTTTGGCAGGGTGATGTTACCTGTCCCCGCAAGACATTAGGAAGGGAGGTGGGGGTGGCAGACGGCACAGTGTGGGCACTGACTCAGTCCAGCACAATACACCTGCCTCCTTCCATACTGGCAACCATTAACCATTCAGGGATCCACGTCATTCCAATCAGACCTGACGGTGGAAAGCAAGGGAAACAGAGCAGCAAGGAAACTGCAATAACCTTCTATAGCATCAGCCTGAAATAATCAAAGCTTTAACTCGTTACATTTACATTCTTTTTCGACTCACTAAGAAAATATCTTTATATATAACCTCTAGGCTAAGCAAACTGTTTGTAGGAGCACTATTTGGTAGAGTCCTGCAGAGGGACGAGTACCCGCGGGTTACCTGCAAAAAATTCGGGCACCCTGCAGAATGAGGGGAAAATTTTCAGGTGTGGGTATAACCTAGGGTGTGCGGAGTCATGGGTCGGGTTATGGATCTCATCTAAATTTCTTATCTTATGTAATATTGTCTATATTTTACTCCTTTTAAAGTTTTACAAAACGTGTTTCTGTCCCTGCCCACTTTGATGACGTCACTTCCGGTTTGCAGCACCATCACTTCCTGTTTGATGGTGGTCGGCGGGTTGCAGATAAGGCAGTTGTGGGTCCGGGTCGGGTAGCGGATCAAAGTGGGTAAATATGCGGGTTGCGGTTCGGGTCGCGGTCTTAGAAATTGGTTCCTACTATTTGGTAAGGGCTTATGAGGATTTGTTCAGTGAAGTGCAAAATGTAGTCTGACTAATTAAAACATTCCAGGCTGAATCATTGTATTAAATGAAAATACAGGTTTTATCTAGTATTCCTGCCACAATAGGCCATATAAACTGGCAGTATTTGGAGGTGTGGGATGAGGACTTCCTCACCTGAGTGCAAAAGAGAGTCTTCAGATCCAGACTTCATTAGCATACACAGACTTAAATAGCTCTAAATAGAGCTTGTTCATTTTTCCTACCACAATAAGGCAATAAAAAAGGCCCTTTTGAGGTGGCAGGACAAGAATTTATTACATTATTCTATTAAATAAAGAGGCAGGCTTCATACACACCCAAGAATAAAATGTCTATAAATGAATCTTATTATATCCGTCGTGCTAAGGCCACACAAGAAACAGCAAGTGCTGCTTGTTCGGTTCTTGTTGTATGTCTGTAGCGGCTTGTGTTCAACCTGCAGCCACAGTAGGATAACCCTAAGATATGCCCAAACCTCAAGGTTATGCATGAAAAAAAGCAGTTTAGGTGCACAGCGGGTCCTTATTACTAAATGAATAAAACATTTCCCAGCATTAATATCATTCAGTAGGCCATGTGCATATTTTCAAAAGAAACTTTTGATGATGGTTGCCACTGCTGGGTTAACAGTAAAACAAATCTGTATTTTTTACCTCCAAATACTGTGACTGCAACAAGTTGAGCTCCCGCACACACAGTGTCGGACTGGCCCACCAGGATACCAGGAAAACTCCCGGTGGGCCCAGGTTTCAGTTGGCCCTCATGCTGCTAAATATTTGGCCTATTTCATGGCCATTCCCTATTTCTATGAAAACAATGAAAACAAATAGATGGAATAATAGATTATAGTATGTGAAGAAAACAGAATTAGGCAAATAGAGGTTGAGTGAGGAGAGTAGAAATAATAGTACTGAGAGTGGTCCCCTGGTCTAAGTTTTTTTGGTGGGCCCCTGGTCTAAGGTTTTTGGGTGGGCCCCTGGTGTCCCAGTCCGACACTGCGCACACTCTAATACAAAGAGCAATAGAGAAACCTGGTGCTCAAAAGGTAGAGGCTCGGCCACCTCACAGGAACAGTTCAATAAAGAAAAGTGGCGTGACCCTGAAACGTTGCACTCCGCATTAAACACGCAAGGCAGATTTGCTTGCACTAATCCTGTGTGCCACTAGTACATCTTAGAGTGGTCCTGATGGGTTTCCCTGTCTCCTGCTCTGTTCTGCCTGCTCTTTGCACCCCGTGTGTGCCATACCCTGCCTGCCCTATGCTCCCTGTGTGTGTGCCATACCCTGCCTGCCCTATGCTCCCTGTGTGTGTGTCATACTCTGCCTGCCCTATGCTCCGTGTGTGCCATACTCTGCCTGCCCTATGCTCCCTGTGTGTGCCATACTCTGCCTGCCCTATGCTCCTTGTGTGTTCCATACTTTGTCTGTCCTACTCTGCTTGTGTACCATACTCTGTCTGCCATATGCTCCCTGTGTGTGCCATACTCTGCCTGCCCTACTATGCCTGTGTGTGCCATACTCTGTCTGCCCCATAATCTCTGTGTGTGCCATACTCTGTTTGCCCCATGTTTCCTGTGTGTGCCAAACTCTGTCTGCCCTATGCTACCTGTGTTTGTGAAATACTTTGCATGTCCTACTCTGCCTGTGTGTGCCATACTCTGTCTGCCCCATGCTCCCTGTGTGTGCCATACTCTGCCTGCCCCATGCTTCTTGGGTGTGCCATACTCTGCCTGCCCTATTGTCCTTGGGTACTCTGCCAGTGTGTCCCATATTCTGCCAGTGTGTGCCTTTCTCTGCCTTCCCTATGCTCCCTGTGTGTGCCATACTGCCATACTCTGCCTGTGTGTGCCCTGCTCTGCCTGTGGAAAATAAGCCTGGTATTTGTTCTGGGGGTTTGTTATCATTTGAAAATTATTGATAGAGGCCCCTAAGGTGTTTAATCATGTGCTGGGGGGTGCTGTGTTATCCACAGGGGAGGAGGAAGTATATGGATTTAAGGGTATGTCTTAATATGACTTAACTTTTTTTCTCATATGAGTGTTATCCCTGCAGTGAGAACCAACCATTTAATGTGGACTTGGTCTTGTGGTAACATGGGTGTGGTTTAAAGTGGGTGTGGACTAAAACAGGGAGCGGCTAACACTGGCTTCCATTATCGGTCCTCCACCATGTGGACCAGAAAAATTCCTGCCCTCGGTACCACAGAAGTTGAACAGCACTGATGTAAGACATCAACTCACTCCAGCCTTTATACATTCCATTTTTGGCTAACTAATTAAATTAGAAACATTTTTTATTTTGCACAGTCTATCTATTACATCAGTCTGATAAAGACCAGCACACAGGTGGTCATCTCAGACAAAAATCCACCTGTTTGGTGACCTCAATAAACAGGCTTTCTAGACTAAAGAAATCCAGAGGCATCTCTGAGCAAGTTTCATTTAGTGTCATTTTTATTCTTATGACTTTCAGTCAAGCCCAGTAGTAATTTTTCCTGTAGCATAAATAGACGGATATGGCTGCGCATGCAAGAGACACACTAACCTTTAACTGCAGGAAGCTTCTTAGTGATGTAGAAGACAACAGCAGAATCTACTCTGGAGTTTCACCTCATGACTGTACAATGACGTCTCCATCAACAACATCTTCTGTAATGTCAGCCAACAAGATCTACCGTTCAAACGCACCACAGTTCTACAGCATGGGGGAGCCCAATCCGTCTGCAGAGAAATGAAAGAAGACCAACTGAAACATGAATATGTGGCAAAAAAGCAAAGATGAATAAAATTTTTGCCAGGGCTTAATGCATCTGCAAAAGCAAATCCTGGCAAGGGAAAGACACAAGGTCTGATTTACTAAAGCAGGCAAAAAAAAGCAAACGCTGCACAATCCGCCATCTTCCCACAATGCAGTTATATTTTCCCCCCCAATGCAGACATATTTTAAGGTCAATTGTTTTGGAGCTAGTGATGCAATAAAACAGATGCAAATCTTGAACACATCTGTAAATCATGTACTTCTCACCCATGTCGTTATGGGTGTCTAGGGTTGCCACCTTTTCCGGAAAAAAAACCAGCCTTCCTATATATTTATCTTTTTTTCCTATTACGGTAATAACATTAGGATCAACCATCATTTTTACCGGCCAGGCCGGTAAAATACTGGCCAGGTGGCAACCCTATGAGTGTCATATGGGTGTGGCATGGCCATTCTATTAAAGGACCAGTAATATATATATTTTTTTTAAATCGTTTGTACATAACGAAAAAAAACACCAAGGCACATTTAACGTTCGCAAAGCCTTTATTAAGAAATAACTTAATGATACTCCGCTTGCGCTCCTCTTCAGAAAAGGCGACAGGACGACGATCCATCGTGCGGCGCTCAATTTTCTCCTCCCTGGCTAGCTCCTATAGAAGGCAGGGAGGAGAAATCGAGCGCCGTACGATGGATCGTCGCCCTACCGCTGTTTCTGAAGTGGAGCACAAGCGGAGTATTGGTAAGTTATTTCTTAATAAAGATTTTGCAAATTTAAAGTTAAATGTGTCTTCGTGTTTTTTTTTCCGTTATGTACAAACTAATTTTTTTTTTACATTTTTTTAACCAGCGACTGGTCCTTTTAGGTGGCCATAGACAGGCTGATAAGAGCTACATAAGCCCATGTGGTCTTCTTAAAGGAACAGAAACACCAAAAAATGAAAGTGATTTAAAGTAATGAAAACATCATGTACTGTTGCCCTGCACTGGTAAAACTAATCTGTTTACTTCACAAACACTACTATAGTTCATATAAACAAGCTGCTGTGTAGCAATGGTGGAAATTGAAAAAAGGCTATATGTCACAGGTTAAATAGTGGATAACAGATAACACCATTATGTTCTACAGAGCTTATCTGCTGTGTAACCTGAGCAATTGGAGGTGGTGCTCAGGAGCTGGTGCTGTGGTTTACTACTGGAAACTTCTACATGCACAAAAACATATTTTTGTTATTTATACAATGTTATTGTTATCTTTTATTATTTTACTTTATCTTTATATTCATGCCTTTCCTAGTCATATTCCACTTGTCATTTAAACCACTGGTTGCTTAAGGAGATTGGACCCTAGCAGCCAAATAGCTACTGAAAATCCAAACTGGAGGACTATTAAAAAAAAGGTAAAAAGATACAGATGCCCACAGCCTCCAGAAGCAACCCTCCACCCCTATGCTCCCCCATCACCATCAGCTTGCTTGAAGCCACCTTCGCCATTTGATATCCCCCACAAACTGTGCCCTAGGCCTACCCCAGTTATGGTCCTAAGCAATTGAAAATCAGAATGGACTATTAACACTATACAAAATATAAATCGTACCTAAACACAGTATTTGTTTGGTTACATCACTGTATAACAGACAAAACTAAAAAAAATGAAAGGGGTGTTTCACTTTTACATTAGTATTTACTTTTAGTATGATTAATTCTAAGCAACTTTTCAATTGGCCTTTATTTTTTTTTTAATTATTTGCCTTACTCTTCTGAATCTATTCAGCTTTCAAATGGGATCACTGGCCCTATCTAAAAACCCAATGCTCATGTAAGGCTACAAATGTATTGATATTGGTACTTTTTATTACTTATCTTTCTATTCAGGCCTCTCCTATTCATATTCCAGTCAGTGCATGGTTGCTAGCGGAATTTTGACGCAACCAGATTGCTAAAACTTGCAAACTGGAGAGCTGCTGAATAAAAAAAGCTAAATAACAGAAAAAAAACACAAATAATACAAAATGAAAACTAAATGCAGATTGTTTCAGAATATCACTCTCTACATCAGCGGTCCCCAACCTTTTTTGGCCCAGGGACCGGTGTAAAGGAAACATTTTTTGTAAGGACTGGGGGCAGGGTCGCTGGCGGTCAGCGGCAACTGCGTGTACAATCCAGGCTCGCTAGGGTTCAATTCAGCACGCCGGCGTTAATTGTGGGCTAGGCTTGGCGGCCCAGTTCAGGACTGTCTGCGGCCTGTTGTTGGGGACCCCTGCTCTACATCATATAAAAATTAAAAAACTAAAGATGAACAACCCCTTCAAATTGCATGCTGTACTGTGGGCTAGGACATCTTTGGGGATGAAAATCCTGCAGCGTGTGCTTATTGCTTTCCCCATGGCAGCCCTACTTGCCTAAATAGTGTATATTTAAGGACAATGAACTGATCAATAAAATCCTTCAGAACAGCTTAGTTATATTGGGTACACTGCCACTTTAAACATAGTTGGTAAGAATGGGAAGGGAGGGCAAGCTGAAGGATGAATTGAATGCAGCTCTTTGCAGGTGGCATTCCGGCAGTGTAGAAGCAGCAACTTCCCACGGGGTGCAGAGAGAAAGAAAAAAAATTCTCCTCATTTATACTCAGGCCTCCAAAAGTCACGACGTCTAGACTTGCGCACACGGGCAACATTCTGATGTGCATGAACAATACAGGAAGGGGGTGGGACCCGCAGAGATGCCAGCGGAGATACAAAATGAGGCTGTGCCAGCTGTCTGGAAATTCAGTGGATTAAAAAGGCAAAGGGGAAAGGAAAGAAAATGATCTGCATTCTACTTTATAAAAACAGCTCCCACTGAAAAAAAACTCCCAATTTTAAGCATATCTATTCATCTGGGATAAAGTTGTTAGGTGGCTAGGGCATCATAAGTTATCACTAAACTGGTGGCCCTGCAAACCAGAAAGCAGATGCTTGAGTGGCCATGGTTTTTAGTAGCTTGCCAAATTGCCCAAAAGTATATGCTAGGTGACAGTCAGTTGGGTATGCGGCAGTCCATGACGTTGCACGCTAGCCATTGCAAGAAATAAAAGACAGCTAATTCAGTTAAAGGAGAACTGAAGCTTAACTAAAGGAGTAGATAGAAATGTTGTACATTATGTTTTGGGCTTCTGTACCAGCCCAAGGCAACCACAGTTCTTTAGCAGTAAAGATCTGTGTCTCCAAAGATGCCATGGTAGCTCCCCATCTTCTTTTCTCCTGATTCACTGCACATGCTCTGTGCTGCTGTCACTTACTACGCTAGTGACCCACTCACAATATACAGTACACATAGAATAGAAATGTCACAGTATAAGACTGATTAGTAATTAATACATGGCAGCACAGGAACCAGTGCAATTAGCATTAGGATTTAATAATCAGCCCTGTAGCATGATCTTATATTACAGACCAACCTCATTTTCTGCTTGATAATTTGCGGTGACTCCTAATCTTAGCTTCTCAACAGCTGCTCAGAACCCACTGAGCATGTGAGTGTCGCAGACACTTTCCAAGATGGTGACCCCATGTGATAAGTTTGAAGTCCTGGATCATTGCTGCTATTGATAAGCTGAAGCTTTAGGCTGGTGCAATAAATCCATTATAAAAAATATGGCATTTTTCGCCATATTCATTTTTAGGGTTTAGTTCTCCTTTAAAGAGGACCTTTATAAAAGTTGAATAAACTGCTTCATGCTGCACTTCTCAAGGATGTCTAAGAACTCGGAGTTGGATGAAATCTATTGATCACCACAGGCAACAATATAATTAGGGCTCTCTTTTCATGGGGTACAAATAAGAATGGCCGAACGACTGTCCAGAGTTCCCCATCAGAACAGCAGTTATAGGGGCAGAGTCATAAAGCGCTTCGCTCACATCGCAACACTTCACCAGGCGTAGATTCGACAGGACAATGCTAATTCACTAAAATCCGAAGTTGCGTCCAGGGTGCCGAACGCTGGCGAAGTTTCGCTAGTGTTACTGCGGCAAGTAAAACTAAGTTGCGATAGCGTTGACTAATTTGCATACCGTGGGAAGTTAAAGTTAAATGGACGTATATGTTGCAGCAAATACATTACACTACACAAGCCCAGGGAACCTTAATAAAATAAAATAAAGTTGTTATATTGCCCTACATATGTGCCCAGTGTATAGTATATGTGCCATATGTTAGCAAATGTAGGGGGGAAGCAGGTTACCCCAGAAAAAATTTACAATCTTTTGCAGCCTATCATCCTGAAAAATGAAAAGTCGCCAGCGTTTTTTGGGACTTAGAAAAATGTTCAACAATTTTTTTGAGGAAGTCCTATCTACTCTATTGCACTTCGCCTGGTCTGAGGTGGCGAAGGCAAGTCCAGCGCAAGAGGAAACGTTCAGTAAAATCCGCATCTTAGTGAATTTGCACAGTTACGTCCCATCGTCAGATCACAACTCCGACAGAGTGAATTACCGTTAGAGTCTATCTCCTTCGCTAGCGAAGTTATGCCTACGCCCGTTAGTAAATTGGTGAATTAACGAAATTACATCACGCTGATGAATTTTCGCTAACGTTAGTCACTTCGGCCTTTAGTAAATCTGCCCCCTAGTGCGGGATGACAGATACAGTAGAGCCAGTTGGATGCAATAAGGCAAGTAGGGTTGCCACCTTTTCCTAAAAATGTTACCGGCTGGTGGGGGCGGCAAAAAATGGGACGGACCATGAAGTAAAAGGGGCGGGCCGTGATGTAAAGGGGGCGTGGCCGCGTCACGGCAAAGGCCAAAAGGTGGACAGAAGGTTTTGTTAAGGGTATTACAAATTTACCGGCAGCTTCATTGATGTTAAATTTGTAATACCGGCCTGGTGGGAACCCTACTTACAAGTGTTGCCGCAACTGTGGCCCTGCAATGGGAGGGGTCCAGCTCACAGTCTCACTCTATGCAAATAATAAGACAGTACTGCAAATAACAAAAGGTTTTATGCGAGGTCTAAAAAGTTGGATGGTGCTTTACACACTTGCCTCTACCTCTTGGCTTGTTCACTGAACTTGAGATCTGTGGTGTTAATAGAGATTTACAGGGCACAAAGTAGAGGTGTATTATAAAAACATTTCGAGTCGCAAAACTGCTGCAACCAAAAAAAAAACATACAGAGGATTCCTACCATCTTGTTTGTTATTCTTATCTATCCTTTGGGGTCACACTTGGAATTACTTAATTATTTAAATGTGGACGCTACAAGTGAGAAAAGCAACAACTTTCTTCTGCAGCATAAGGAAGAACTTCACCAACAAACAACCACTTGCAGGGCGCACTTCACAGGATCACGGACAGCGGTGGAGTACAATCAACTTTATTTACAAGGGCATTTCCTGACGCGTTTCATGTGCAAACTAGGAATTGTCACATATAATTGTAAATTCTGACTATTTTTCTGTGGTTTGTTCCCTATCTCTCACATGATCCTGTCATAGGTCATACTATTTAATCCTGCTCAGGACCCAGGTGGTGCCGGTAAAGGCAGAGTGTTTACCCTCCAAAACAAAGGCTAAAATAATAACTTTATTTCCCTAGCACAGCAAATGCACCCTAATGAGCTTCATGCTGCTACTCTGATGGTGCAGCAGTTCCCAAAGACTGAACATGTACATCTCTAACATGCAAGGCTCTGTCCCTACTCAGTTATCTTCTCATTTGGTTTGCTTCTAAAGTTCACCTTGTCCTAGATATCCATACATATGCAGCTTTCTAACATTCCTTACATTTCAGCTTGTGCAACAGAACATTTTCTGCAAGAAACTGGCAGAGGAAAGGCAGCACGTGATACATAGCATGCAGAAAGCTGCTCTTAAACATGGGTGTGTTTCTTGCCATGATAAAGTAATAAACATCCCACCATTCATAGCTACAGTATCTGGCAGCTAGGCCTGCCATGGCTTTTTTTTTATACATGATCCTGCCAGTATGGAGGAAGTGACTAAAGATGCAGCGAGAGAGGGAAGACTATTATGGAACACAGAGAAGACTCCAACCCAAATAGAGCCCCTTTTCAAAGTTTGGATGGAAAGGATATTCTCAAAGGAAAGCTTGATGGAAACACATCAGCTGTATATAACTGTGGATTAAGAGCTCACATGATGGCCAGTTTTCAATGCTTAATACCAAAAACAAGTGGTACCTAATGCATTGGTGACATTCAGGTAATAGCAGTTCAACAACATATCTGTAGTATGGACTTTAAAACCAAATGTGGTCTTTTAAAAGCCACTTGACCCCTATAGGCAGACAGACAGGCAGGTAATAAAATCCCATTGGACAAGTACTGCATTAAAGCAGCCTGCTATCAGCAGGTCTTCCTAGGCCTCTATTGTGATTAAAACCATTGTCCTAGCAGCCAAATTATTGGATTATCACTATTTGGCCTGGCTCATTAGTGGCCAAATTATGTAAATATAATTTGCTTACAAGCCCCTACAGCAGGGTTGCCCAAAAGGTAGATTGGGATCTACCAGTAGACCTTTAGCTGGTGATCAGTAGATCTCAATACAATGTCAATAAACAGCATGTCTATATCACCCTCCTATTATATGCTTTTTATTCAGATATTTATTATGTTAAGGTTACATAAATAGTTATTTGTTAAATATAGCAATATACATTTTCTCATAAATCAATATCTAAGTAATATTTTGCATGGAACAGAATGTTAACAATGCTTTTATGGACGTAGATCATAATGGGACAACATCGCTAAAAGAAGACCTCACATTAGTAAAGTATGGGCACTCCTGCCCTACAGGATAGCCAGATGATAGAAACTATATGCACAAACCATAATCCTTGCCTGAAGAATGCATTGTGTAACTGGAGTCAAATCTCGGTTACAGCAACATAAATAGCTGACTGTTCTGTTTTTTAGGCTGTTCCTGGAGATCCTTCTGTCTGTTCCCTTTCCAACAACCCTCTCCCCCACCCATTCCTGGGTAACCAGGAAACCTCACAAAAACCGACTGTTACAGCACATATTCCAAATAACTGGAAGTTGTCTTCTTTTTACAAAAAAAAAAAGAATAGGAAATACAGGGATAGGGAAGTGAAAAGCGGGAAATAAAGTAATTTTAAAACAATTCTGTGATTAAAAAAAAAACACCAAAAAAAATAAACTTATTATTATCATACAAAAAGATAAATATAAAATCAGTCTTTAAACTATGGCCACAATCTTAATAAAGATGATCAAATATATAATTATTACACTGCACATGCACATTTGTATGCACAAAAGGGGGCCTTTTCACCCCAGAGTTACTGTATAAAGAGACACATTTTATATTGGTTCATCAAAATGAAATGTAACAGAAGTAAACAAAATTATCAATGTGTGACCCCTGTGCCTACCTGCCACCCACACCGGCAGGGCCCACAAACCGTCCATCGCGGACATGACGGAAGTCCAGAACAGGGATTGTGAGATGCATGGGAAATCGTGGATGGTCTGGAACAGGGAAGAATAATGTAATTGCTTAAAGGAGAAGGAAAGTCTAAAATCATGTTATTCTCTATCTGTTGACCATGGAAAATAAATGCCCATACCACCAAGCATTCCCTCATAATGTTTTGCATAAATTTTTGGGCTGCACTCATTTTTTACAAAAGTTTAAACATGTTTAAAAACCCATACCCATCCTGCAGTCCAGAAATCACTGTGAATAGGGCACATGCATGCGCAGCTAGTCTAAGCCGTGCCCTGCGCATGCGCACTAGACTCTTGTCTGTTCCCTGTGAAGCGATGACGTTGAGGTCACGTGATACCTCAGTTCGTCATCACTGACCTCTTTGCCCCTGCCTCATTTAATCATGCACCCGTTGCACTCCTGCGAGCGCAGGAGCGGAGCAAGAATATTAATCAATGAATCCAGCGTGCGGGTCTGTCTGAGGTCTGTAGGGTAAAGACGCATGCTTTTTTTTTTTAAAATATATACTTTGTCCCGGTTTTTTTTGAATGCGAGAATAAATGCTAGTAAGATTACTTCACAGGTCACAAAGGAGGCGCATGCGCATTACTGAGGGAGCGCAGAGTGAAGTGATGCGCCTATTTGAAAATGGCGGCGCCAAACTGGGAGAGGGGTCAAAAATTCTGAAGGATGGTGCACAGAAGCAGGAATGAATTCAGAGTTTTTAGTACTGCGTTTCAGGAGGGGGCCTGATGGTAAACACACTGAAGGTAGTCTCGTTTTTTATGTTTCCTTCTCCTTTAAGGTTTGGAAAAACACTTGTGTATATGCATAGGGCAGAAATTCTAGTTATGGTATCTATTATTGGGAAACGTATTTTCCAGACTGTTCTTGCCATTTCCTGTTTAAGCAATGATAATGCTTTTTTTTTTTCTTATTTACATGTTTTTTAGCAGCTTTAAATGGCTTGCTCGGCTTCCAATACTTATTTCAGTTCAGTTACTTTCACATAATTCACCAGAAATACAAACGTCTTTCAATTACCTTTTTATTTTTTATCTACATAGCTCACTAAAACTTGCAGCCTGTGCTTACTGCCAAGCCGTTACTTTGGAATGATGGGCACAGATGGTAAGTATAATGCCCCATTAATGGAAATGTGGCCAGGACTTTGGCCGAGCATTTTGAATATGACATCTTTTTAAACTGAAAAGATGACAATGTTTAAGATAATGCAGCTGTGTATGTTGGTGCACAAAGGAAAGGAGCACATTGTTTGATGATTTGAAAAGTTTGTTTGATGGAACAAAATCAAACCATTCAACACAGTACCAAAAATAAAAAGGTTGCCACCTGGCCGGTATTTTACTGGCCTGGCCAGTAAAAATGATGGTTGATCCCAATGTTATTAATAGGGAAAAAGATAAATATATAGGAAGGCCTGTATTTGTTTCCAGAAAAGGTGGCAACCCTAACTGTGTAACTGCTTCAGAAACTGCGTAGCCACTGGGGCAAGTATTCAAATTTAAACAAACCAAAAAGGCTCATGATTACATAGTAGATAAACCGTATAGTGTAAATCCTCAACCAGTGGCTCGCAAGCAACATGTTGCTCACCAACCCCTTGGATGTTGCTCCCAGTGGCCTAAAAACAGGTGCTTATTTTTGAATGCTAGGCTTGTGGGCAAGTTTTGGTGCATAGAAACCAGGCGTACTGCCAAACAGAGCCTCCTATATGCTGCCAGTTGACATAGGGATTTTTATTAAATAATTTAAATAAAAACATTAGCAAAAACAAAATACACTAACGTTCAAATTTTCAAATCATAGACAGATTATGAATGAACAATTTTTACATAAAGCAAATTAAATATCATCAAAAGAAATTTCCCATGTGCTGCCAGTTGACATAGGGGCTACCAAATAGTCAATCACAGCCCTTATTTGGAGCTCCTCAACGCTCTTTAGATTTGAACGTGGCTCACTGTTAAAAAGTTTGGAGACCCCTGTCGTATAGGATACAATTGTTTAAGCACTTAACTAAGAAGATAGACAGGAGTCTAATGTCATTGGCGTTTCTCTACAGAACAACAGAAGGAAATCCTTACTCATACAAAATGTGTTGCCAAGAAACAGTTCAATAAAGGTGATGGTTAGATGGATACTGTAAAATCTTGACACACAAACACACACACAGAAGGCTTTGGGTGTAGGATTTATTAAACAGGTTGTAGAACTGCTTACTCTGCTCCACATGGCTGTGTCAAACCATAGTGCATAGGATACTCTAGGATACTCTCTGGTCTGCTATAGAGGGTGCCCTCTAATGTCAACAGTGCTGCATAGCAATAAACATGAACAAGGCATAAAGTGGGGGTTAGGTCTGCTGTGTTACCAATAAAAACACTTTATTCACTTCTACAACGAGTGTGCCGATCCATTACGCGCGCGCGTGTGTGTACACAAATATTATCTAGAAAAAGGTCACTGTCCTCCCTGTTTTCGCTTTATGGGTATAGATACTATTCCTACTTGCAGAAGAGGAGGTGACCGATGTCGCCTATCATAAAAGGAAACTTTCGGGATCCGAAAATTAAATACAGTTTCCCCAAAGGGTTTCAACGAATATTGTTCATACTTGTCTTATCTAGACAAGCATTAAAAATGTTTTTATTCATTTACCTTGGATATTTTTGTGCTTAACCCATATGTGGAAGTGTTAACTAATATCTTCACATGCATTGTGGGACTATTCGGCATGGTGGTGGATACTCTATGGTAGGGGTGGTCTGGGGCATGTACGGGTGAGGCTATAAATATGTTGTTTGTAATAACTGTCATTATCTTGATCTAAATAAAGTCCCTTGAGGGCAACAGCTTCTTTTATATATTACTTTTATATTTTTATTTGTCATAGGGAAAATCCAATGTAGCCCCAAGTAAAACATGCAACCTTCTAGCAGTTATTGTTCTTGCTTTAATGGAACTGAAAGGGGTTCTTCACCTTTAAGTTAACTTTTATTATGCAGTTGATATTCATTTCTTATTATTCATGCTTTTTAAATTATTTAGCTTTTTGTTCAGCTGCTTTCTGTTTGCTAGAGTGAAATTTACCTTAAAGGGGTTGTTCACCTTCCAAACACTTTTCAGATTGTTCACCAGAAATAAAGACCTTTTTCCATTGCTTTCCATTTTTTTTTATTGTTTTTCAAAAATGGAAGTTTAAATGTTTGTGCCTCTAGTGTCTCAGTCTGGCAGCTCATTGATCCAGGAGCATTCTGAACTGTTATAATTTGCTTCATTTGGTTGATACCATTAGTTGATACATATCTCAGCAATATCTGTTGAATAATAGCAACTATTATATCAATTCTGCCTTTAATGACGCCGCGTGTGCTTTAGTGCAGCGGACGGGAAGACACGCAAAGGCAGTTCAGGGAGATTGTCGTCCAGAAGAAGAGGCGATTAGTCGCAATGCGTCTAAATCTCCCCGAATCTGTCCGTGTGTCACAACCCTAAATGTATCAATTTAAAACAGTGATAGAGTCAGTAACCCCCCTGCTGCTTTAGAAGGTGAAAAATGATCAGACAAAAAAAAAGAAAGTAATAGCAAAAAGTCCTTATTTTTGATGATGAGCTGAAAAAATATGTGTCTGAAGGTGAACAGCCCCTTTAACAACCAGAGAGTGGCTTTAATGAGAGACCAGAATATGAATAGAAAAGGGTTTGAACAGAAGGAGAAGTAATAAAAAGTAATAACACTGTAGACTCACAGAGCAAGGGGGTCAGTTATTCCCAATTGAATACTGGAAAGATTCAGAAACAGGTAACTGTAAAACACCCATTTTACATTTTTTCAGGGGACCAGAAAACAAACGAGGTATAATCTAGGAAAATGGGAAATGTATTATGTGTTCTATATCCGTGGGAATACAAACAAAAAAATGTAAAATGCAGAGACAATTAAAATCAGGGGGTGTAAATTGAAGTTTTACTGCAAACTCCAGGAAATAAAAAAAAAAATGAAGACCCACTGAAAAGACTTGGCCATTTATAAACACACTAAAAGTTAACTAAACTGTATACTAACCCTTTAAGACTTCCCTGCTGCCCAAAAGATTGGAAAATGGGACATATTTTCTCCAAAACAAACCACCCTGGCTTTTTCATAGCAAACCTATGAAATCTAAGGGGAAACAAAGTATGACTCCTCCCTTTTTGATTATATCATTGAAAGGAGTCAGTCCTGCTCATAGAAAAGACCAAGCATTTCAAACCTGATCTACTGCAGGTAAAACTGGTGGGTTAAAGGGGACCCGTCACACAAAAAAATATTCAAAATCCTATTTTATCAGATTAGTCAAGCATTTTTTTTAATTACTTTATATAAATTATTTTAATCTTGTTTACTTCAGTCTGGGAATTCATAATTATATCAAGCAGGCAGGAGCCATTTTGTGGACACTGTTATTAAGGCAAGCCTTGTATCATCTCAGAATCTTGTTTGTGCACCAGAATGGGGGACCTGATGTCCATCCCCATGCCCTGGCTACAAAATTAAACGGTGAAAATAATGTAAATTTTTAGATAAAAGTAAAATCAGCACCATATTTTATACATATCTGCCTACAAGATTTTTATCTCCTTTAAATGAATAGACCTACCCTTTAACAAAAGATGATGATTATGATGAAAAGAATATAGCTTTGCAAAATATCTTCTATTACATGTGCCCTACATTAAAGAGAGAGTTCCCCTTTAATTCAGGCAAAATACTGAAAGAAATTATGTGTTTGATATTCTTTCAATCTGTCAACTGTTTTGTAGTTGTTGAATTATTTCCATTTTTTCCCCAGCATGACAAATTATTTCCATTTTTTCCCCAGCATGAAAAATAATTTCCATTTTACCCCAGCATGAAAAAAAGTTGCTCTGTAGGCAACGCTTTTTTTTTGTTATTTTGTTATTGTTATTATTTTTAGGTCCTCTCCTATTCATTTTCCAGACTCTAATTTATGGTTGCTAGGGTAAATTTGATCCTACCAACCAGATGGATGCTGAAATAAAAAAGCTAAATAGTAATAATAAAGACCACAAAGATAAAAAAAACTAGAGAGTAATTGCATATTGTCTCAGTAAATTCCTGTCTACATCATATTTAACGTTACTCTGACGGTGAACACTCCTAGGGGCGTTGCGCCAAATGAGGAGAGTTACAAAAAACTCTACTCCTGGTAACTTTTAAGAGATTAATTTCTGGTTCTTAAACTGCAAATAAAGCTCTTCTAGTGCAGTTGAGCTCTCTGCAATAGCGATGCACACCCCTGGTCCCCTTCCGGCACAGGAAAGGTAAGTGCTGGGGGCCTTAGGTAGCTTCTGATGCCGAATAGGCAATTAATACTAGGCCTAGTTGCAACCCCAGATGTAGATGGACTGAGTGACTTTATTATTCTGTAACTGACTGTAAACTGGATATGAGTGCTCAAATATGTAATCCATTATTGCTCAGATTGTCAGACTAACTTGCCAAATGGTGATGTCCAAATGTAACCCTTGCAACCCAAACAAGACAGTGGCTGCAGTTACTCTAGCCTATTTAAACTGCCATAACATTGCATTCTAGTGGTTTCTGAGCTAGCTATGTAGTCACCTATACCCCATACTGTAATTTTGGCCCAGATATCTTAAATTGATATTGACTGTGAAAAGCATAACTGGAATCAAACTTAGGACTCCAGAGCTGCAAGGCTATAGGATTACTGGCATTGCGATATAGAATACCCTAGGTTTACCATAAAACTTCTAATGATATAATTTGCTGGGTTGCTTAATTGCAAAATGATCTTGATTTAAATGCAATCAGTGTTGTCCTTCTGGATGAATGTTCCCTGACTTGTCATGGGATCTGGTAACCTTAGGATAACCTGGGTGCACACGCATTCCTGAGCAATCAAAGAAAGAGTGAAAGTAGGAAATTGTACATTCACTTTAAAGGGATATTGTCATGGGAAAACATATGTTTCAAAACACATCAGTGCTGCTCCACTTCTGCACTGAAATCCATCTTTCAAAAGAGCAAACTGATTTTTTTTTTAGATTTAATTTTGAAATCGGACATGGGGCTAGATATAGCCAGGTGCCCCCAGTCATGTGACTTGTGCTCTGATAAACTTCAGTCACTCGTTACTGCTGTACTGCAAGTTGGAGTGATATCATCCCCTCCCCAGCAGCCCAACAACAGAACAATGGAAAGGTAGCAGCTCCCTAACACAAGATAACAGCTCCCTGGTAGATATAAGAACAGCAACTAATAGTAAAAATCCATGTCCCGCTGAGATACATTCAGTTACAGTAGGAGAAACAGCCTGCCAGAAAGCAGTTCCATAGTGCAGCACTGGCTCTTTCTGAAAGCACATGACCAGGTAAAATTACCTTAGATGGTGCCTACAGAACAATATTATAACTAAAAAAAAATATACTTGTTGGTTCAGGAATTACATTTTATATGGAGTGAATTATTTGCAGTGTAAACAGTTTAATTTAGAAATAAAAACTACACCATAAAAATCATGACAGGATCCCTTTAAAGCGGAGGTAAATCTAATCAAATTAAATGTAATTTTAATTTCCCATTGTACATTTATGATAAAATGTTAAATGGTATTAAAGTTCCGGTCTCTAGCCTTTGGGCTGCCGGGAAAGATGACGAAGGGAACATCGTCATTCGGAAAGCGCCGAAACAAGACGCACACATTGTGCCGTCACTATGGCTCCAAGGCCTACCTTCTGCAGAAGTCCACCTGTGGCAAGTGTGGCTACCAGCTAAGTGCAAGACAAAGTATAACTGGAGTGCCAAGGCCAAGAGGCGTAACACCACTGGAACAGGCCGTATGAGGCACCTTAAGGTTCTCTACCGCAGATTCAAGAATGGATTCCGTGAAGGCACAACACCCAAACCCAAGAGAGCCGCAGTTGCAGCTTCCAGTTCCTCCTAAATCAAATTGTTAAAAAAAAAAAACGGTATAAAAGTTATTTGTAAATGTAATTGCAAGTGAAAGCGTTTTCTGAAATGCTACGTCTGTCTCTAGAAACAATGTAGCAGAAGTCAGTCCAACATGATTCGCCACAATTCTGTTAATGGACTGCTTTCTGCTACACTGTTCCAAAAGTCAGAACCAGCAGTGCACAAAACAGCAAGAGAGGCATATTGGCTTTCAATTGTAGTTATGTTTACAAATAACTTTACTGAAAATTTGCAATGAATGTATATTGTAAAGCTGCTTATGGACTGATTAATCAAAGGTGTGAAATTAGAGCAAAAAAATTCCACCATTCTCCATTTAAAATTCGCACAGGAATGAACAGAGAGTGGCTGGATTTTACTTTGTTGAACTTTGATAAATCTTCCCCTTAGTGTTTCTTTCATTAGGCAAAAGTTAATTTTGGGGGGTTACATCCCCTATAAACAGATGCCTATAGGGAAAGCAAGGGAGGCCGCAGGAAGAAAGAGGGAACATGCAGGGGCAGCTCAGAGATGTAGGAGGGAGGACTGATAATCTGACACCAGGAAGTGAAGTCATGGAGATCGTACACAGCCACATGGGTATCAAATGTATCAGAAGGCATGGGGCAAAGGAGATTAGACTATTCATAAAAAAAGTAAAGACAAGAGTGAAGATTAACAACAGAAGCATATAACCGAGCATTCACAGTAACGTAAAAAAAATGTTACAATATGAACAACAGTAACAAGTATTTTGTAACACTTACATAGAATAACTGTGAACAGGAAACTTCCACTGCAATGCTAATTAAAACTTTTTTACAACAATATATAAAAACGTGTGTAAGTGGGAGCCTAAGACCAAAAAATGCCCAATGAAAGACACTGACATGCAAAGCAACTTAGCAATATGCATCCATTACACATTTTCAATTGCTGTAAATGTGTAGCAGGACATGTGAAGCGAGGCTCATGTCTGTTACATTGTTTGAAAAGACAGTCTTTTAGATAGAATTACCTTTACAAATAACTTTAAAGTGTTCATTAATTTGTATTAAAAAGAAGAGTACAATAACTTTTTCTTTCACTAGGCTAATGCCACATGGGGCTGATTCTGGGCCTCGGATGAATTTAGGCTGGAGACACTGCATAGGTAGTCACACGGAGTCGATTTCGGTGCTAAAATGTATACTTGTGAGTTTCTGCACGGAAATCTACTCCATGCGTCTACAGTCGGGCTAACCTGTGGGCTCCCTTGCAGTCACAGGCGAAGGCTAATGCTAGCAGAGGAGCCAATTCTTGGCCTGCAGCCCTGTGTGGCATTAGCCTCAGGCTTAATGAGATTTTTGGATTTTGTCCCCCTCTAAAAGGGACAAACATACTTTAAAAAAAGCTATGTTCTGCAAAGGCAAAAACAATTCCAAAAACATAATACTTTGGCAATTCATAAAAAAGACAATGCTTTCTACAGCAACTTGATCATTTAAATCTGTCACCCCCAAGACACTTCCAAAGATGTAAGCAGCTTGTTGGAACTCCCCTGGCACATCCACCAGACACACTGAAGTTACAGAGTTTACAGAGATTCCTTTTAAACCAAGTAGGGCCACAGGATAGGGTGATTTATCAGATAACACTGGAAAACATCAAGTCAAGGGTTTCCCACAAACGAGTTCGAGTTTACAGGCAATATGTTTTCAGCCACACTTATCCTTGAGCAAGAATAAACCAAACACCTGGGGATGATTCACCAAACTGAAGTTAGTTTACTTTAGAGTACTTATGTATAACAGCCAATCAGCAATTAGCTCAATCTAGTCTACTATAATAAGACTCATGGAAGCACCATTCCAATTGGTTGCTATACCTGTTCTGTGGATTTCTCAGCTGGACTGTTTTGGGCCTTGGGGACTGCAGCTTGACAGGCCACAATTAAGTGCACTTATCCTCCTGATTTGGAGGGAAAACCCTTATAGAAATCGAAGTCTCCTATAGTCCGTGTGCCAATTAGTTATTTTGGCATGTACCTTTAACACTTAACTTCTGTAAAGTACAAGTTGCGACACTTCAATGGCAGCGAGGTTTCTTTGCCAACTGTATTTATACAAAGCACATAGGTTCCAAATACCAATGTCAATCATTGAAGAATGTTGTTCGCAACAGAAGAGAAAAATGATGTCGAGTCTACCAAGTCTCAGCAGAGCTGGCAGATGTATCTTGGTGCTTAAAGGGATACTGTCATGGGAAAAAAAAATTTTTTCAAAATGAATCAGTTAATAGTGCTGCTCCAGCAGAATTCTGCACTGAAATCCATTTCTCAAAAGAGCAAACTGATTTTTTTATATTCAGTTTTGAAATCTGAAATGGGGCTAGACATATTGTCAATTTCCCAGCTGCCCCAAGTCATGTGACTTGTGCTCTGATAAACTTCAATCACTCTTTACTGCTGTACTGCAAGTTGGATTGATATCACCCCCTCCCTTTTTCCCCCCAGCAGCCAAACAAAAGAACAATGGGAAGGTAACCAGATAACAGCTCCCTAACACAAGATAACAGCTGCCTGGTAGATCTAAGAACAACACTCAATAGTAAAAACCCATGTCCCACTGAGACACATTCAGTTACATTGAGAAGGAAAAACAGCAGCCTGCCAGAAAGCATTTCTCTCCTAAAGTGCAGGCACAAGTCACATGACTGGGGGCAGCTGGGAAATTGACATAATGTCTAGCCCCATGTCAGATTTCAAAATTTAATATAACAAAATCTGTTTGCTCTTTTGAGAAATGGATTTCAGTGCAGAATTCTGCTGGAGTAGCACTATTAACTGATGTGTTTTGAAAAAAAAAACCATGTTTTCCCATGACAGGATCCCTTTAAGAACGCTCTGTACCTCGTGCAGAGAAAAGGAATAGCCAACCCTTTGCTGTCCAGTCTGAACTACAATTTATACAACTCCATAGCAGGGCAAGTAAATTTGGCCTTGGTTAACGTGCTCCCTAACTGGGCAGCCTGATACTAAGCTACTCCCTGACTTGGGCTACAGCCGCTCAGTAAAGGTAGCAGGCCCAATAGCATAAAGGCCCAGTGGCTTAACTACTAGTGGAGCAAAGGAGGTGATGGCAAGTTTTTAGCATGGGGGTGAAAAGGTGGTACTTCTGACAATGGGGAAATCCTTTAGTTACACCACTGGGGGTTGCAGAAGGTATAGAAGGATCAAGCAGCCAGGTGATGAATAAGAATGGCACTGCAGGCCTGAAAATAACTGTAAGTGATTTCCAATGCAAACACAGTATACCAGTCTCTGCACTAGACACATATACCTGGCATCATTCAATAATACAACACATATATCCATGCACATTATCCTACACTCCAAAATGCCATTGTCCGATGTGCCTACATCAGAAGCATTATATAACCATATCATAGTTGCGAGGGGGTGAGGTTAAAGGTTCCTTATGATAACTCCTGCTCCCCTACTCCTCCCCCCACTTGGTACTGCCCACCGCACACGCTTAAATGCAGTGGGCAGAACCAATTGGCCAGTCAGGGGGGACATAGAGGGGAGACCCAATTTCAGAAATAAAGAACCTTGAGAGGTAACGGAAGGAAGAAACAGGGGGTGTAGGAGGAGGGGTACAGTGATTTGCTCTGCATGAAATATTTTCAGGCTCTCGAGAGGTGGACACGTTTGCAGGCTTCTCTTCCCCCCCCCTTGTGCAGCACACTTAGGGAAAGGCAGAGGGTACAGTCAAGGAAAAACCCCAGTTTCATTCATAAGAGGTGCCCGGGAAAGGGAGGCACGACTCCCACACATCCTAACAGGGCCCACGAACTGCCACGGACGCTGCAAATGAAAAGTTAAGGGCTAGAACTTACCTAAAATGGCCACTGCTGCAGCCAAAATACAAACAGCTATTATTTGGTGAAGTTTAGCACAAGACACCCTGCAAGGACACCCTAACCTAGCTGAGGGAACGCCTCCGCCACGTCGCCATTGGGCCGCCTGGCGACAGGCACGGGGAAGGCTGCCCGCCGATTGGCTAAGGGCTTGTCAAACAAGTGGTGGTCGTTTTCAAGCGTGGTTGTGACACCATTATTGCTCCTCTCCATTGTGCTGCTATTTGCATGGATGAGATGTGCGCGCTGATTGGCTGCCAGAGGAAAGGGGGGCCCTGAGAGAAAAGAAGGGGGTGTGAGGGAGGGGGGTCCTGCTGGATATGTGAGCTGCAGTTTCCTGCTGGCTGCGCGCTAATCTCTGTCATGCTTTTGGGAGCATGTTACTTCAGGTGTGCTGCCATACTGACTGGAGGGATGTATCCTTTGCATGACATTCTAACATACCATGAGAGAGGGGCATTGTCCCCACCACTCTTCTCCAACAGAATTCCACATGTGCTGCTACTTCATTTCTTCTTGAGCAATAACAGTTTTTAATAGTTGGACAGTTACAGTAAATGTGATTGCTTTTGGAAAGCAGTAGCTGTTTAAATTATTTGCACTGCTGGTTCTGACTCCTGAAACAACCTAGCAAAAGCCAGCTGAGAGAAACCGTATATGGCCAGAGACTCCCAACAAACTGGACATGTTTATTTGGGGTGGGGGCAGGGCCACCATTAGAAATCACGGCCTGTAAAACAAAATTTTCAAGGCCCCTTGGGCTCTGGCCCCCAAGCCCCACCCCAGATCCCTCCCACTCCACACCACAGGTAAAAGACCACACAGACATCAGCACTAAAAAATGTAACCCCCCCCCCCACACACACACAAGTTATAAAAAGCTATTGATGGTCAGGGCCCCCTTAGTAGTTAAAAAAAAAAAGAAAAAACAGTGGTGCCAGGGAACCCCATAAAAGTTTTTCTTATTTTTTTAAAAAATTGGTTGTCAAGGCCCCCCTACCAGCGCCGATTCTAAGTAAAGCGCCGCCTGAGGTGGCTCCTGCAATGCTGCCCTCCCTCGTCGGCTTACCTGTCGGGAGGGGAGGCAGGAACACTAATGCGGAGAGTGCAATTGCGCTCTCTCGCATTAGTAAAGCTGAATTTCCGGTTTAAAAAACAGAAATTTGGCTCTTAAAGGTACCAGGAGCGCCTTTTTGCCGCCCCTGGTAACCTCTCCGGCATGCTGCCTGAGCGAATTTCTCAGCTCGCCTCATTGATGACGCGCCCCTGCCCCCTACAAGTTAAAAAAAATTATTGGTGACTAGGGCCTCCCTATAAGTTAAAAAAAAATTGGTGACAGGGCTCCCCTTACAAGTAAAAAAAAATTGGGGCCCCAGATAATTTAAAAAAAAAAACAAACATTGCTGGCAGGGGCCTATAAAGTATCAAAAAACAGTGATTAGCTTTTTTTAAAGCCAGCTGAATGTAGAAAAATGAATCCATCCATCTGATTGGTTGCCATGGGTTACTGCCCATGGGCAAATTTGCCCAGGGTTGGTAAATGACCCCCAGTGTTTGCAGATATTACAAAACTATGCAGCCCAATTAATACCATCCAGGAAATGGAATCCTTGCAACAGGACCTTGACCAAATCCAATCTGGGCAGCTAAGTGGCAGATGAGATTTGTTTTCTCTAAAAATTCTATTTTTTCACAAAAAACTCGAAAATCTAGAGGAAAAAAATAGCATTTTTATAGCTTTATTATGCCCCAAAGCAGCAAAAAAAAACCGAATCTGGAAAAAAACTCCAGCTAAAACCTTTTGAATTTATGTAAAGTCAATGCCAGAGGTCCCTTTTACCATTTGAAGATGTTTTTTGCCTTTACGATTTTTGGGTGTTTGGTATTTAATGCTGGTTTTCACTCAAAAACTCAATCAATGTGAGGTATAAAAGGGATTTGAAGGAGAAGGAAAGGCTAAAACTAGGGATGCACCAAATCCAGGATTCGGTTCGGGATTCGTTCATGATTTGGCCTTTTTCAGCAGGATTCGGATTCGGCCAAATCCATCTGCCCGGCCTAACCGAATCCAAATCCTAATTTGCATATGCAAATTAGGGACAGGAGGGAAATTGCGTGACTTTTTGTCATATGCAAATTAGGAATAGGTTCGGCATTCTGACAAATCTTTCGCAAAGGATTGGGGGGTTCGGCTGAATCCAAAATAGTGGATTCGATAAACTTTATCAGAAATGTCTATATAAATACAACAGTAAACCCTCAAAGTAATGCTGCTCTGAGTCCTCTGACAAAAGAAACACCTAATTTCTTTCCTTCTATTGTGTACACATGGGCTTCTGTATCAGACTTCCTGTTTTAGCTTAAACTTCAGGGCTTGGGCTTGAGCATGCTCAGTTTGTTCCTCTCTATCTCTCCTCCCCTCCCTGCTGTAATCTAAGCCCAATTCTTACAGTGAGCAGGGAAATACATAGGCAGGAAGTGATGTCACAACAAGCTAATATGGCAACTGTCATTCTAAACAAACAGAGAGCTTCTAGAGCTGTTTACTGTTTACATATTCTGCAGAATAAATATAGTGTTATAGCTTGCACTATTGTGGCTATAAACTGCTCAATTGCTTTCCTTCTCCTTTAAGCCTGTAATCTGGAAAAAATCAAGATATTTAAGACTATAAAGTCAAAAAATTTAGATATTACTAGAAATTCAAATTATTTGAGTTTTTTTTATCCCAAAAAAAGTATAATATTAGTAAATTAGCAAATAATTTGTTTCTGGTAAAATATGTTAAAAAAAATTAGTTTTAGTAAATAACCCCCTTAATGTCGATAAATATTAGGTCATGCACCTGGGATGTAAATATATGCAAGATGCTTTTTAGTAGGACTGCATTAGGCAAATCCATAATGAAGAATGAAGCTTGGAGTCCTTACAAACTTCAAGGGTTTGAGCTGTATTAAAAGGGGCATAGATTCCCAGGAGTATAGGGTCTCCAGTGCTCAAACGGGATATTGTTGAATAAGAGAAAGTCCAAATAAGGGCAACTGTTGAGAGTTATGGAGAGTCTCAGTTATGAAGAAAGACTGGTCAAGTTAGGGGTTTTTATGCTGGAGAAAAGGCACTTAAAGGAATTGTTCAGTATAGACATCTGCTCACTCAAGCCTTTATAGATTAAATTTTTGACTAACTATATTAAAAATATACACAACACTGTTATCCATTTATCCAGTTTTTATTAAACACTGAACTGTTCCTTTAAAGGAGATTTGCTGATTATGTGTACATATATATAATTATCTCTCCCAGCAGACATAAGGGCATCCATTCTAATTAGAAGAAAGGAGTTTAAATCTAAATATTTTTTTTTTACAATGAGAGTTGTGAATTTGTAACATTCTGTCGCTGAATCAGTTGTATCTAACATAGGTATCAAACATATTGACACTGCTAAATGAATGCAAATGTATTTGTCTTTTTCTCTGATATTGAAGGCCCTGGGTAACTAACCCTATCTGTTTGACACCCTAACATACTCCTATTTTTATTAAAAGGGGTTCACCTTACAAACATGGTTTCAGTTGAGTTGTTTTCAGATTATTCCCAGAAATAAAAACTTTTTTGAATTGCTTTCCATTTTTTGACCATTTTTCCAAAATTGGAGTGTAAAGTTGAATTTTTGTGTCATTTCAGTCTAGATGTAAAATAAACAGAATTGAAAAAAGTGTTGGAAGGTGAAAAATGTTTAAATTATGTTTTAGTAGACTTAAAGAAAGAAAATACAAAAAAGTCCTGCACACTCCAATTACTTTATTTTCAAAACTTTTACAAATGTAAAAAATGGCAACGTTTCAAAGCTTCACTCTCCTTTCTCAAGCCTTAGTTGTCTGAAAGAATACCCACACTTTTAAATCCCCATCTCCACCCTTAGCCCCAACTATTAATTAGATACAGTATTAACTCCTACAACACCACCCTGAGTCAAAATATCCGCTTTTTGCAAATTACCATATACATAGCTCACCGATGATCCACACCACTAATAACCTCATAAATGTTATTATACATTTACATCACATGTACAATCAGACAAATATTCCTGATTCATACCCCTGGGTTCAAGTGTCTGCAATGTATGGAATGAACATTTTTAACACTTCTGTAAATTTAAAAGCCTATTTCTATCTCTTCTCAGGTGGGTATAGCCTCTATTACCAAAAACCTAAGGGATGCAATGGGATGTCTACATTCATGACAATGAGCTGTGACAGGTAAATTTAGATATTTAGTACAGATGGTTGACTTGTGTTGGCTAATCCTATCTTTAATAGCCTTGGTTGTCTCACCTACATAAAGTAAACCACACGGGCACTTTATCAAATATATTGCATATTCTGTCAGACACGTACACTGACCCTTAATGGCATGTTTTCTGCAAATATGGATGTGTAAAATAAGGGGTCTTAATCACATGCGAACACTGTTTACATTGTAAGCACGGAAACATACCAAACCGTCTAGGCGCTTAAACACGCTGTTGAGGGAACACACTTGGTGTTATCCATAATTTGGATCTCCATACCTTAAGTCTCTTAAAAATCATCCAGACATAAATAAATGCAATACAATTGTTTTCCACCAAATTTGTGCAAGCTACTATTTTATTATTACAGCGAAAAAGGCTTCATTAAAAAAAAAAAAATAGGATTATGTCCTTAAAATGGACGCTATGGGAGATGGCCTTCCCAGCTCTCTGTGTAATGGGTTTTCGGATAAGGGATCCCATACATGCCCGCTGAAAACCAATTGAGGTTCATGAGATGTGAGAAAAAAGCTACAGATAATCTTTAGAATTTGTAATATTTAACCGAGACACAGAACGATCCAGTTTAAGACAATCCACCACATTTACATTATCCCGTTGAGGCTAAAGTCTATGGGTAGATCCAACGATATCCTGTGCAAAGAAATAGGCAGTTAACAAATATATGATTAACACTCACCCCTACAGTATTGCAATATTACTATAGTGGATGCTTCCCACCTGTGTTTGGAGCTTACATACACCTGAATAAGTACAGTCAGATATGGAGAAACGGACTGAGTTTCTTCCTACGCTCCCCTGCAGCTGAATGCATGAGAGATTCAGTTCTCCAGGCATCCCCGCTGGGCTAAGGCCAAGCACTTGAATAGTACAGAACTTTTTTTTAAGACTTCTATACTGCTGATTCACAGTAAAATAATTTGTTAGGGGGCACCTAGGAAGCCTAAAAATGGCAACATGGAACTCAGTAAAAATTATGTCGGCGATCCTCGTCTTCAAAAAAGGCACTGGTCTTGAATACTGTTAGCTGTACTCCATGCTGCCATTTTTTTTGAGGCCATCCTACTGTCCCCTGAGTAAATGCTAGTTGTTAGATAGGATGTAGGTGACTAGAGGGTGTGCCTATATACAGTATTTAAGAACTTTGCTAAATGTAGACCCCACTCCTACTTTAATTGCAACATTGTTGAACCTTCCTAAGGGCTTCATAGTGCTATGTAGAAAAGAACAATGCCAGAGGGGCTGCTATAAGGTGCCATAGAAAGTCAATATTTAGTGGGCTGGTAGGGGCTGTTTTGGCCTCTGTGTGGGCTTATTGGGCCTCTGTGTTCCTAAAATGCAAGGGCCTATTTTAATTCTCAGTCCAGACCTGGCCTGATTCAGTATTCCATGTGCCGAGATCCATTCCGTGTGCTAAGCATGTGTACCTAAGCCCTGCCATGGAAGCATGACTCTTGTTGGGAAAGCTCCTTGTGCATTGCTGTCTCTTCAGCCGATTGATTCAATGGTATGTGGCAAGAATGAGCTGAGAGCTTTTCAGTCAGCAGATTTCTGAGTTTCCCCTGGTTGTTACTTAAAGAGATATCTCAACCGAACCATTATTATGTTAGGGGAAGTTCATTTTAAAATTAGATTTTAGAAGGATGTTGACAGCACTATTATAAGACAAGACAGCATTTAAAGCTTCATTTTCTTTTATTTTTGAAAAATTTATATATACAGGTATGGCTCCAAATTACAGAAAGGTTGCCTCCCATAGGGGCAAATTTACTAAAAGGCGAAGTGGCTGACGTAATTTCAGCACTTTGCCGATTTACTAACGGTCGCTGACATAATTTCGCTAGCGAAGGAGATAAACTCTGGCACAACTTTGCACTCTAACGCCAGGCGAATTTTCGCTCTGGCGAAAGAGTGTTACTAAGCAAATTCACTAAGTTTTTGATTTTACTGACCGTTACCTCTATCGCCAGACTTCAGACCAGGTGAAGTGCAATGGAGTAGATGGGACTTACTTACCCAAAAAACGCCTTTTTTCAGGGTGATAGCCTGCAAAAGTACGTAAATTTTTTTTAGGGTACCCGGCTTCCCCTCTACATTTCCTTACATATGACACATAAACTATACTGTGGGCACAAAGGGCAATATAACAACTTTATTTTATTTTATTAAGGTTCCCTGGCCTTGTGTAGTGTAATGTATTTGCTGCAACATATACGTCCATTGTACTTTAACTGCGCGCCGTATGCAAATTAGCCAACACTAGCGTAACTTCGAACTGCTGATCGTATCATTGCTAGCGCAACTTCTCAAACATTCGGTACCCTATGCACAACTTCGGATCTTCGTGAATTAGCGTTGTCCAGGCGAATTTACGCCTGGCGAAGTGTTGCAATGTGCGCGAAGCCAGAGCTGGCAGATTTTCGGAGGTAAGTAAATTAACCCCATAGACTCCATTTGTACCTTATACATAATCAGAACTAAGATTTAATTAATCCATATTGGAAGCAAAGCCAGCCTATTGTGTTTATTTAATGTTTACATGATTTTCTAGTATATGTAAGGTATGGAGATCCAAATTACAAAAAGATCCATTATGCAAAAAGCCAAAGGTCCCAGGCATTCTGGATAACAGGTCCCATACTTGTGTGTGTGTGTGTGTATATATATATATATATAAAGTACCCCGTCTTGTAAATTATAAGGTTATTATAAGTTACCGAGGAGTTTCATGACCATATAAAAACACAAGGCCGAAGGTCATGGAACTCCGATGTAACTTCTAATATCCTCATATTTTGCAACAGGGGGTATTTTATTTATTATAATACAGAAATTTCATTGAGTCATGTGACAGAAATTACATCAGAACTCACCGTTTATAAGGATATAATTTGCGATAGATATTCATAGCTTTTGTGTATTTTTATATATATATATATATATATATATATATATATATATATATATATATATATATATAGACAAATACAAGAGTCCTCTCAACCCATTATCAATATATTTAAGACAGAGACATTTTTTGCATACTGCTACTGAAAAATGCCTTACCCTTTAAACAAAACAGCGATTGTTTGTCCATATATTGCAACTACGTCAAATTCATCCCATATCTGGCCAGTCCTATGCTCAATTTTCATCTGATTCATTAAGAATTCTATTGCTTCATTATACATTTTACAAAGGGACTAAGTTTTACCTGCAACTTACTAGCTGCTTTCAAAGTAAAACTCCCAAACTTGGCTGCCCTTTTATTAGACACCAGTGGGATCACCTGACTATAGCTAGGAAGGGTGGGAGCTACAAAATGGAGCTGTTCACTGCTTGGAATTCTGGTTGCTAGACCTTAGTTACCCTATCAACCCTATCTTATCAAAAATAAGAATAACAATGATATCGAACCCTCGTAACCATTCTATTATTTAGATACTGGAGTCCGAGTCAGTGACCAGTCCCCGACAACCAGCTGCAGGCTGAACACAGGCAACTCCATGTTGGGGGATCAACTCACCTTAACACCCACCCATACATTTCTTGAATTAGCTGAAATGAGGCAGTGAGAAGAGATGGGAAAAGAACCAGGAAGATACAGGCAGATGTGTAGGTAGGTGCCAGGGAGAAGTCTTTGAAGATGCATCACTGCATACATAATGCAACACAGGAGCCAGAGTCTGCTACTCCTTGGAGGACCATTGCCTTTCTCTGTCGCTCGTCTCACACAATCACACAACAACACATGAGGATCTGTGCTAAAGCAGCTTTACTAGCAACCTAATAACACCGGGAGCCTTATGACATTGATCTGTAGTTGTTTTGCTCAGAAGAGCATGTTGTAGAACTTAGCAGTGCATTTTATTATTTAAGGTTATTTCAGGATTAAGTAATTCCATTTTGTGATTGGCCAGTGGGTGGCCTTTTCAGGCCACTGATGAGGTTTGGGGCAACCAATTCACTCTTGTCTTCAGAGCTTGGGAGGGGGGCATTAGGAAATGAGTGGTTTGAAAAGAGGAGGAGAGAGCCAATGGTGGAGGGAGGTTTCCTAGCAACATGAGTAATCCAGAGTTGTGAGTACCAGGCTGACATGGCAGACTCCCCTAGGCCCACTGCCATTCATCACCCTGTCCCCTCCCCTTTATTCATGCAAATTTTCATCATTGGGACCGGAGCAATGGGGTTTGGCACATGGTAAATTTTAAAATCTCCAGCGCATCCCCAGTGTTTCTGAACCAATGTGGATGTGGTTGGGTAGCATGCCGTCCCCTAAAATCCTGCCACCCTAAGCACGGGCCATGGTGGCCTTTCCACAAATCCAGGCCTGGTGAGTACAGTAAGCAACAGAGGGTTAAATCACATTTGTTATTTATTATTGCCATGCACAGTTACCCTGTCAGTTACTTACAGTTGCTTACAGGGCCCCTTCTCAGCACCCCAGATGTTTGCCAATGCATTTGATACAGTACTGTAAAATGAAGGATTATTGGCCTTGAATATGCAGTTATGCTTGGATAGAAAACAGATCAAATGATAGATTGCAAAAAGTGGTGATAAATAAATATTTGTGGCTGAACCAGTGACCATTGTTGGTGGAGTCCCTCAGAAGTCTGTCCTTGTTCTTTTATGGTAAAGAAACCCTTTCTAAGTTAACCTTTCTAAGTTGATGGTAACATCTTATTTCCTCCAGTCTCAATTCATCTTTCTATATGGTTGTTGTCATAGCTAACCCTAGCAACCAGGCAATGTCAATCCAAACAGGAGACAGCCAGAATAGAAAGATAAAACATTCAAGAAGCCACAATTAAAGTCTAACCTCCCATTCTGTCTGAATAATGAAAAGCAATGCTACAAAATCCATTTCATATCAAAAGCTCATAATAGATTTAGCATCTGAGCACCCACTCTCTTTCTCACCCTGACAGGCCGACATGTGTTTCTATGTAAATATGTGCAGGTAATACCATTGTGTAGGAATTACCTCTTTATTAAGTGCTGATAATTTTGTACATTGCAGGTTTTGGTACTTGAACTTGAACAAGGGAAAAGGATCCCTATTTAAAATAACAGAGATGTCTGTAGGGGCTCCAACTGCCTGCCCTGCAGATTAGCAGTAGTAGTCAGGACAAGATGGCTGCAAGAGGAGAAGAAGGTGACAGTAATGCTATGTATATTTTATTAAAGGATAAGTAAACCTTTAAAATAAGTGAATGTAAAATTGATGAGAGTGATAGTCTAAGCACTTTTGCAACTTACATTCATTCATTATTTTTTTTTATTCGAAGATATTAAGGGATACATGTACTGTTTATATGAATAGTTTTTTCCAACAGCACCACCTCCTGGTCAGTTTCTGACCAGTCTGACCATCAAGTAGTCAAGGAAGTTGTCTGAAGAAAGAAAGAGGCTGCTCTGATGTTCTTCTGCTTAGGAGCGATTTGAGAAAGGGTTTTAATCTTTAAGCAGAAGAACATCAGAGCAGCCTCTTTCTTTCTCCGGACAACTTCCTTGACTACTTGTGATCAGACTGGTCAGAAACTGACCAGCAGGTGGCTCTTTTAACAAAATTCATTCATATTAACAGCACATGTATCTCTTAATATCTTGAAATTGAAGAAAAATAAATAATGAATGTACATTGCAAAAGTGCTTAGAATAGTACTCTCATACATTTTATATTCATGTATTTTAAAGGTTTACTTATCTTTTAACAAGCCTCCAGCCCTTCTTTTGCATTTGCTACATATAAAGGCGTGGTTCACCTTTAAGTTAACATTTAGTATATTAAAGAATGGCCAATTCTAGAGATTTTTCAATTGGTTGTCTTTTTAAAATAGTTAATTTGCCTTCTGATTCTTTCCAACTTTCAAATTGGCATCACTGACCTCAGCAGCTAAAAACTATTGCTTTGTGAAACTATTTTACTGTTATACATAGTAACATAGTAAGTAAGGTTAAAAAAAAAACACATGTCCATCGAGTTCAACCTTTTTTTTTTTTATTAACTACCTATCTGCCAGTTGATCCAGAGGAAGGCAAAAAACCCATCTGAAGCCTCTCCAATTTGCCTTAGAGGGGGAAAAATTCCTTCCTGACTCCAAAATGTCAATCAGACCAGTCCCTGGATCAACTTGTACTATGAGCTATTTCCCATAACCCTGTATTCCCTTACTTGCTAAAAAGCCATCCAACTCCTTCTTAAAGCTATCTAATGTATCAGCCTGTACAGCTGATTCAGGGAGAGAATTCCACATCTTCACAGCTCTCACTGTAAAAATCCCCTTCCGAATACTTAGGCGGAACCTCTTTTCTTCTAATCGGAATGGGTGACCTCGTGTCAGCTGGAAAGACCTACTGGTAAATAAAGCATTAGAGAGATTATTATATGATCCCCTTATATATTTATACATAGTTATCATATCACCCCTTAAGCGCCTCTTATTCAGCGTGAACATTCCCAATTTGGCCAGCCTTTCCTCATAGCTGAGATTTTCAATACCTTTTACCAGCTTAGTTGCCCTTCTCTGTACCCTCTCTAATACAATAATGTCCTGTTTGAGTGATGGAGACCAAAACTGTACGGCATATTCTAGATGGGGCCTTATTATTATTATTTTTTTCTATTTGGATCCTCTCCTATTTATATACCAGTCTTTCATTCAGATCATTCCCTGGTTGCTAAGGCAAATTGAATCCCATCAACCAGATAACTGCTAAGGGCACATTTACTAAGCTCGAGTGAAGGATTCGAAGTAAAAAAACTTCAAATTTCGAAGTTTTTTTTGGGTACTTCGACCATCGAATAGGCTACTACGACCTTCGACTACGTCTTTGACTTCGATACGAACGATTCAAACTAAAAATCGTTCGACTATTCGATAGTCGAAGTACTGTCTCTTTAAAAAAAACTTCGACTACATACTTTGACACTTTAAACCTACCTAGCTACAATGTTAGTCTATGGGGACCTTCCCCATAAGTTTTCTAAGCTTTTTCTGATCGAATAAAAATCGTTCGATCGATTAAAATCCTTCGAATCGTTCGAACGATTTTTACTTCGATCCATCAAAGTATTTGCGCAAATCCTTCGAATTCGATATTCAAATTCGAAGGATTTTACTTTGAGGGTCGAATTCGAGGGTTAATTAACCCTCGATATTCGACCCTTAGTAAATGTGCCCTCTAAAATTCCAAACTAGAGAGTAGCCGAACAAAAAGTAAAATACAGAAATAATAAAAAAAATGAAGACGAATTGCAAATTGTCTTAGATTATTACTCTACCTCATAATAAAAGTCAATTCAAAGATGAGCAAACCCTTTCATGAGATAAATTTCTAGTTTGAAGAAAAAGAAAATGGAATTTTGTCTCTTAAAGCAAAAAGACACCTGGTAAGGTGCTGGCTGAGACAAGGTTCTCACCTGCCTCATGGAAGAAGCTGCACTAGGTCCAGCCAACATATGTGTCCTAAATGTGCCAAGCAAATTCATCCCACACATTTAATTTCCCCTTGAGGCTTGAAAAATCTTATTGACGCACAGCAGCCTCTTATAGTCACTCAGGGAGCCCAGTTTTCAAATATAATTCAGTGTCATTGGCAGTTAATAAAACAGAAGCTGCCCTGGTGAGGTTCTGGTTTGCAGCTCATACAAATATAATATAGAGTGAGAGAAAGAAGTGGGGCACACTTTTGTTATTAAAAGGATAGAGAAAGAACAGGGGGAGGAAATAATATGGGGTGAAGATAAAAAAAAAACATATAGGAAGAAGAGAGGAGAGCATATTTTACTATTGAGAGATGATAATCATCTAAAAACAAAATAGCTTTTTCTTTTTGTGCATCATTCTACTCCTTTCTTCATCTTCTCCTTTCCAGTTTTCTTTTATCCCCATACTATTCCTTTGCTCCAATCCATTTTTTTTTGCTTATTCTGCCTCATTCTCATTGACTTTTGCCTCTTTCTTCACCTCACTTCCAATTCTTTTTGCCCTATTTCCATCAGTATTTCCCTAGTGACGGGCACCCAACCTGTACCTGTGTCTTCTCAATCCCTATGAGGCAAATTCACTAACCTCTGAAAATTCGCCAGCGACGGCTTCGCTCATAGCACAACACTTCGCCAGGCGTATATTAGCCAGGACAACGCTAATTCACTAAGATTCTAAGTTACATCCAGGGTGCTGAACGTTGGCGAAGTTGCACTAGCGTTACTGCGCCAAGCGAAGCAAAGTTGCGCTAGCGTTGGCTAATCTGCACACGGCGGGAAGATAAAGTTGAATGGACGTATATGTTGCAGCAAATACATTACACTACACAAGCCCAGGAAACCTTAATAAAAGAAAATAGAGTTGATATATTGCCCTACACATGAACCCACTGTATAGTTTATGTACCATACATTAGAAAATGTAAGGGGGAAGCTGGTTACCCCAGAAAAAAATTACGCTATTTTTCAGCCTATCACCCATAAAAAGGAAAAGACGCTAGAGTTTTTTGGGACTTAGAAAATTTTTCAACTATTTTTTGAGGAAGTCCTATCTACTCTATTGCACTTTGCCTGGTCTGAGGTGGCAAAGGCAAGTTTGGCGCAAGAGGTAACGTTCAGTAAAATCCACATCTTAGTGAATTTGCGTAGTTACGTCCATTTGCCAGAGTGCAAATTCACCAGACGTTAGAGAGCGAAGTACCACTAGAGTCTATCTCCTTCGCTAGCGAAGTTACGCCGGCAACTGTTAATAAATCGGCCTTCGCCCTTTAGTAAATTTGCCCCATATATGTATCTTCTGTGTGTGCCTCTGGTTCCTTCAGGACTTCCCCAGTCTGACCCACACCCAATCCAAACCCTCAGTGGCTGCCCAAACCCACCCAACAGGTGGTCAATCCACGGGTCTCCTTTCTTAAATTTTCTCTTAGAATTTTACCTTTCCATCAGCTCTCCTTTCCCCCCTGACCTTGTCCTCTTCTCCATTGCATTTTGCTTTTTCCATATACGTTACCAAGAATCCCTTTCCTTGTGTGGTACGGTAGGTCTAGTAAAACCAGATTTAAAGTCTCTCCCAAAAAGCAAATCAGAGGTGCTCCAGAGCAGTATGACCCTGCGGCTGCAGGTGGCCCAGGAAGTATAGGGGCCCAATGCAACTCACCCCCCCACACTTAAGACTAGCAATTAGACCAGGGCAAGGAGGGGAGGTATCACTAGTGTATACTAAAGTACTGGTTTTTATCTCTTATAATTACAGCTTGTCTCAGCTTGCCTTATGGAAGAAACAACACAGTTTGGGAACATCTGGGTAGAGAGAACTTAAAGCTGTGGTCTTACTACAGACTGGAAAAATAAATCTGCTTTGCCCATAGGCTTGTTCTTCTTCCTCCAATTTTACATACGCTATAGCGGAAGCAGACCCTGAAGTCACTGGGGACCCAGGGAACAGAGGGGTCTGGACCACAGGGTCAGCTTGCTCTATAGTATTAAAATCCCCACTCTTGTTAGGAATCCTGTTCAGAGAAGGAGGGTCTACCCGAAAAGCTCAAATGTTTCATGTGAGTCAAACACCCAAAACTCACAAAATCTGTGAAGGGTAAAAACATCTTCAAATGGTTAAAGGGACAGCTGCTATTGACTTTTGCATGAATTTGACAGGTTTTAGATGGAGTATTTTTCAGATTCTGACTTTTAGCAGCTTTGGGGTAAAATAAATCGGAAAAAAATTGAGTTTTAATAGATAACCCCCTTAGAGTAGGCTACACTTTTGTTTTCTGGGTTAAAGTAGCTTGTCTTCCTTTAAAGGAAAAAAGTATAGCACGTCTCTTTAGCATAATGAAGTGAATATGCAAATGGAAGATTCTCCATTGTTAATTACTGCAGATGCTGCAGCACATCCCTGTGGGAATACCTTGCTTCCAGTGAATAATGTTTGGCCAACAAAAGGGTGCCTTGCATGCATACTCAGTACAACTATAGCCCTGTGGGGCACGCCACCACCAAGCCTCTTTATTTCTAGTGACCTCCCTAGTTTTTAGTTTTTTTTCCATGTCTCCATTTTATATTGTGCCCAATTCTGTTGTCAGATTGGCAGCACACACACTTACACAGCACGCTTTGCATCTGTCTGTTCCTACCATGCAGGGATTTTATGCGGAGATGATGATCTGTTTTTTTTTTCTTTTCAGAAAATTTATACTGCAGAGAGATCAATTTCCTTTAACGGCTCATGTTCAAAAAGGAAAAAAAGTAAAAAAAATATGGAAGCCATCCTAGGGGTTGGATGGGACTCAGCAGACAGGGGCCCAACAAGTAATGAAGGGTGATTTAAAGGATAAGTAAACCTTAAAAATAAGTGTATATAAAACGATGAGAGTGATATTCGAAGAACTGTTGCTATGTACATTCATTATTTATTTTTTTCAATTCCAAGATATTAAAGGTTACTGTACTGTTAACATGAATGGATTTTGTTACAACCGCGCCACCTGCTGGCCATTTTATGTCCAGTCACTACCAAGTAGTCAATGAAGTTGTCAGCAGAAAGACAAAGGGCTCGTCTGGTGTTCTTCTGCTTAGGAAAGATTTGAGAAAGGTTTCTAATTTTTTTCCTAAGCAGAAGAAAATCAGAGCAACCTCTTTCTTTCTCCTGACAACTTCCTTGACTACTTGGTGGTTAGACTGGTCAGAAAATGGCCAGCAGGTGGCGCTGTTGTAACAAAATTCACAGTACATGAATCTTTTGATATCTTGGAATAAAAAAACATGAATGTACATTGCAAAAGTGCTTAGAATAGCACCCTCATCAATTTTACATTCACTTATTGTTAATGTTTACTTATCCTTTAAGGGCTATTCCACACGGGGAGATAGCCTTGCGTTTGCGGTCGCGGCGACAAAGCGCCGCGCCAGTCGCCGCGACCGGCGCAGGCGACAGTTTTGTATGGGCGCCTATGTAAAAACGCCTGTGCTAACCACACGAGGCGATGCGCTTTTCAACAGTCGCCTGAAAATGCCTCGCCAGGCTTTTTCAGGCAACTGTTGAAAAGCGCATCGCCTCGTGTGGTTAGCACAGGCGTTTTTACATAGGCGCCCATACAAAACTGTCGCCTGCGCCGGTCGCGGCGACTGGCGCGGCGCTTTGTCGCCGCGACCGCAAACGCAGGGCTATCTCCCCGTGTGGACTAGCCCTAAGAAGACCTTGGACACAAGTGTGCACCCTTTAGTGCTTATACAGAGAGCATTTCTGAATGGGCTCTGGCTGTACTATAAATATATGCCATAAGGGGCAGCATCAGCAGGCACAGACGGGTCCTCATTCACACCTATCTGCATTGTAAGAATCAGTGGTGGTATGCCTACGTACACCCTCCAGCCTTCATTAATACATTGCAGGCAGTGCTTTATTCAGTGGGGCCATCACAGTCTCTCTGCTCCCAAATGGAAAGTTGTGGGACTTTATTGTAGCTGGAAGGATGGTGCAAAAAACTGTTGTATTTGACCTGTTGTTTTGCACCTGTTGTGTCTTCTATGTAGTAAATGACCCCTATTGAATTTTCTTACAAGGGGACAGAATTCCTATGTATGGAGGAGTGCAGGCACAGCACAGTTTCTTTGGCTTCAGGAGTAGCAGCAGAACTGACGTTACATACCCGCATCCCCCAACGATGCGCTCTACCAGGTCACAGCTGTGAGGGGATGGTTTAATGGTGCCCTTATACACGGGCAGATAAAGCTACCGATATCGGTCGTTTGGACCGATTTGACAGCTTATCTGCCTGTGTATGGGGGTTTCCGACGGGTCTTCCTGATCGATATCTGACCACGATATGGATCGGGAAGGTTGGATTTTTACACGACCGACCCGTCGGAGCTCCTTGGCGCATCGTAATTCGATCGTTTGGCGATGTCGCCAAACGAGCGGATCTTTGAGTCTATGGCCACCTTTAGTCTATGGAAGGAGTATGTTATAACTCCTGTGTGGCGGAGATGACTGCCTCATCTTCTTCCCCTGCGCGAAAATCTTCTTTGACACTAGTCGCATCTCTTCTGTGGTTTGGCGGGAGCTCCAGGCACTTGCCAATATGTTCAAATATTTAAAGGCTTCATATCCCTTTTTCAACGTAGGTCTATTTTCAATAGTTCCTGGGTGCGGTTCTGTGTGATTTATCTGTTCTTGGCCTTGCCTGTCCCTGACCTTTATCTGTTCTTGGCCTTGCCTGTCCCTGACCTTGCCTAGTTTGCTGCCTGTCCTGACTGTAGCCTGTTTCGGACTATGCTCTAGTGTGTTTGGCCTGGGCCTGTGACCTTGACTTCCCTCGTCTCCCGATTTGGTACTGCTCTGCCCAATTGTTGCTGACCCAGTCTGTTTCACGACCATGCTTCTAGTTCCCCGTTATTCATGCTAACATTTGGTTCCCTTGCCTGCCCAGAACTCTCTCTCTCATCCTCTTACTTTGAGACCTGGCAGCATCTGAGTAGCGGAGGGCTCTTCCCGAAGCAAAAGGCGGTGGATATAGACAGAAAGTTAGACGAGGCTTGGACCTTGGGGTTTTTTCTGGGTCTGGCAACAAAGAACATTTTTCCATTATCAAAATAAATAAGTATTGCATCATGTTTTCTGCATTCTGCCACTAGAGCATGCACTGAAAGCAATTGGCTAAAAATCATTCCACTAAAAATTGCTGGAAAATGGCATTGCTACAAAAGATTCAGTAGCCACTAGGGATGCACCGAATCGAGGATTCGGTTAAGGATTCGGCCTTTTTCAGCAGGATTCGGATTCGACCGAATCCTTCTGCCCGGCAGAACCGAATCCTCATTTGCATATGCAAATTAGAGGCGCGGAGGGAAATCGCATGACTTTTTGTCACAAAACAAGGAAGAAAAATGTTTTCCCCTTCCCACCTTTAATTTGCATATGCAAATTTGGTTTGGGTATTCAGCCAAATCTTTCATAAAGGATTTGAGAGTTCAGCCAAATCCAAAATAGTGGATTCGGTGCATCCCTAGTAGCCACTAAAGTCAGACATCTTTTCACTCACTTTTGCAGTATCAGAGTAGGTCTCCTAAGCCCACTAGTGAACCTGTTACCCTAGACCTATTCTCAATGATTACATATTGATACTGTAGTGCCAAGTGGTTTTTACATAGGCCCACTATGAAATTAAAGATGACTATAGAAATTCTTTTTTCTGAGGCCCACTAGCCATGTGCCAGTGATGTTACTTGGATGGAAACTTTGGAGCAATAAGAGTTGTTATCATAAGGGTTTTATGGAGCAATAAGAGGAGTTATAGGGGGGTTATATGGAGCAATAGGAGGAGTTATAGGGAGGGTTATATGGAGCAATAGGAGGAGTTATAGGGAGGGTTATATGGAGCAATATAAGGAGTTACAGGGAGGGTTATATGGAGCAATAGGAGGAGTTATAGGGAGGGTGATTTGGAGCAATAGGAAAAGTTATAGGGAGGGTTATACGGAGCATTAGGAGGAGTTATAGGGAGGGTTATATGGAGCAACAGGAGGAGTTATATGGAGCAATATTAGGAGCTATAGGGAGGGTCATATGGAGCAATAGGAGGAGTTATAGGAAGGGTTATATGGAGCAGTAGGAGGAGTTAACATATAGGGAGGGTTATATGGAGCAATAGGAGGAGTTATAGGGAGGGCTATATGGAACAATAAGAGGAGTTCAAGGGAGGGTTATATGGAGCAATAGGAGAAGTTATAGGGAGTAGTGATGTGCGGTTTGAGAAAAACGCACGCGCCCCCAATCTGCACCTGTCCCCAACTTCCTTTTATAGACCCACACCGACCCGCTGATGGGGCAGGGTGGCCAGGTGCGCCCTATAAAACCGGAAGTCGTAGCAGGAAATTACGGTGGGGAGAGCAGGCAGAAGAGCTCAACCCTGAACCCACACGCGACTCGCAAATGGGGCAGCAAGGTTATAGGGAGGGTTATATGGAGCAATAGGAGGAATTATAGGGAGGGTTATATGGAGCAATAGGAGGAGTTATAGGGAGGGTTATATGGAGCAATAGGAGGAGTTATAGGGAGTGTTATATGGAGCAATAGGAGGAGTTATAGGGAGGGTTATATGGAGCAATAGGAGGAGTTATAGGGAGGGTTATATGGACTTTTAAATTAAACTCAGTTTTACTTTCACATTTTGTATAGTGATAAAATCAATGTAATTTTAAATAAATTTTAAAATTTTAAATAAAGCAAAGCAAGCATTAAATATAACAATTACGTGTGAATGTTAATAAAACTAATCAAACTAACAGAATTGCTTGATTTCCACATTACATAATGTAATAACAGAACAAGAGCACCCCAGCCCAGCTTCATTATCCAATAATTATAGTAAAATGATCTCTAAATGACATTACATTTTTTTTTTAATTTGTTGAATTGCTTAGCTCTGTAATGTGTATGAACGGAATACCCTGCTGTTTCATCCCTCATTACTAATTCCATGAATTACATTGCTTTAATCACGGCAGCAGATTCATGTGCCTCGCGTGCAGTGGGTGGGAGACACCAGTTACCATAATTAAATGGTGATCGGGGGGAGCATGGGATGCAAGGGGTGGAGGTCCATGCCAGCCCACTGCCAGTGAGGGTAGTGGTGTGTAGGCCAACCAGGAAAAAGGGTATGGTTGAGCAGGGTGCCAGGCCAAGTAGTATTGGGTGCTAATGCTACTCGGCCTGATTTCCTTCCTGATTAGACATTTCAGCAGCTCTCAGATTGCTAGGGTCCAATTTACATTGAGAACCATGCAGCGGTTTGAATGAGAGACTGGAATATGTATGGTAGGGAGCCTAATTAGAAGGATACGCACTAAAAAGTAACAATAACAATAAAATTGAAGCCACATAGAGATTTTTTTTAGGCAGCTGGGGTCAGTGATCCATGATTGAAAGCTACAAAGTGGCTGAATGAATTTAAAACATATAAAAATGACCAATTGCAAAGTCGCCACTACTAAAAGCTAACTTAAAGGTGAATTACTCCTTTAAAAGTGTTGAATGGATAAGTCAAGCATAAACGAAAGGCAAAACGTTTATCTTACCTTGTTAAATAGAATAAAACAAAAGGAGACACGCTTCAAGTGCCACAATGTCTTTTTCAGTTTTATTGGACAACAAAATACACTTAGAAGATATATTCAGACTTCAGTGCACAAATCAAATTGTCTCACAGCTCCCTTGTTGAGGACAAGGGAGCTGTGAGACAATTTATTTTGTGGGAGAATTGTGTGTGTGAAAAGTGGATAGAGACGCTGCTACTGGGAAAACTTTGTGGAAGTCGTGAAATACACAACAGTAAAATAGATATACATAACACAATAGAAGTACATGGACACACATTGAATTTGCCTGACTAAGGCAAAATCACGAGAATTGGTGGGAATCCTGAAGCAAATCCTGTACATTCCTATATCAGCTAGATGATTTGTGAATGGCAGCCTAATAATGTGTACGTGAGAGAGTTCCTCTAAACCTTCTCATCATCACACGTCATTTTATCTCTGTATTGGAGAGAAGAATCTCAGTATGGATCTACATGGTCTGGTTGCTAGGACACTGGGTCTGTGTGTTCTTTGCACGTGGTACCCGTTGCTGTGGAAACGCCTCCCTTGGTATCCTGGTGCTCAGCATGTCTATGGCGCTTTGCCTCTGGCTTGTGGATAAAGTGCCCACAAAGGAGGGAGGCGAGGATGAGTAGGGCAACATACAGACTATAGGAGAGAAGGAAGCAGATCCTTACTGCACAATGCAGATAAACCAAGGCTTTTTGTCTTTAATGCAGTGCTCACTATTGCTCCAAACCCAACTCCTCTTACCTTTATTGTACAAGATAAAGGGCTTATGTTACAAATTGGCTAGTTTCGTAACTGCATAGCATTTCATTAATGAGCAGCATATCATAGGTTATACTGGAATCCTATTAGTTCAGATTTTATATTCTCTCACAGCTCAAGAGAATCATAATATTCTGCCCCTGTAATAACCTGTTCAGAAATTGCTATTTTCATTCTTTCATACATCATCAAAATGCATCCTATTGCGCCATCTAATTCTAACCCTCCCTATAACTCCTTCTATTGCTCCATCTAACCCTCCCTATAACTCCTATTTCTCCACATAACCCTCCATATAACTCCTCCTATTGCTCCACATAACCCTCCCTATAACTCCTCCTATTGCTCCATATAATCTCCCTATATCTCCTCCTATTGCTCCATATAACCCTTCCTATAACTCCTCCCATTGCTCCATATGACCCTCCCTATAACTCCTCCTATTGCTCCATATAACCATCCCTATCCTGTAACTCCCTGTAACTGTGCCTGTTGCTTTAAATATTTATCCTCATTACTCATCAATCCTTGAATCTTGCCGTCCCCTCACCTTATACCATAAGGGATCTTCATATCTCTCACACACAGCCCCATAATTAACTATATATATATATATATATAGATATATATATATATATATATATATATAGATATATATATATATATATATATATAGATATATAGATATATATATATAGATATATAGATATATATAGATATATAGATATATATATATATTCTGATTGCCCAGTATAATAATAATCACATGCAGTATAAATGTGAGCTCTTTGTGCTTAATCTGATGTAACAGGCAAGGAATGACTGAGTGAGTTTGCAGGTGCAGCAGCGCAGAGCTGTACCAAATCTGCATGCAGGGGATGTTTCTGCTGCCATCTGCTCCTCGGTGCTTGCAGGGGACCATGACATGATGATACGTAGCTGTGTTTAACCCCTACACCAGGGAAGGATCTAACCACTGCCATACATATAGGGATTGAATGAACAAATCTTCTCTAGCAGGAAGCCTGGAAGCACTGCAGGATGACATGCGGCTCCTAACCCAGTGTGCTACTTGGCAATCTAAAGAAAAAGCTCAGTGACACAACTACTGGGGGTGCAATTGCACACTGGCCTACACCACCTTGGGACCAGGAGGAGCCACAGTAAAACATCCTGCGGCAGTTGCAGTATGTGCCATTTCTAGTCACTGAGAGAGCTGTCTTTATAACAGAGCATTCTGTCTTAGTAGCACAGGTCCTATCTGATGCCCATTGTAAGCAGCAGTCCTGTCCTGCTTTATGGCTGAGATTCTAGCTATCTTTAAAACAGAGCATTCTGTCTTAGTAGCACAGGTCCTATCTGATACCCAGGGTCGGACTGGACTGCCAGGAAGCCGGGAATAAACCCGGTGGGTCCCAATCTTGCGGGGCCCCAAACTCAACCGTTTGTAATAGTCTAACAAAACTTGCTGAAAAAATGCCTCCAAATGTGCACTACCTAAAGATCTAAGCAGTACGCTGATGACTGAAGTGGAACGGCACACTGTGCTTCTATATAGATGAGCATACATTCTGAGGCATTTGTTTTGCTTCTGCAAATTGTGTGGCAGGAGAACTAATAAATTATGGGAAGGCCCGGGAGCAGGTAAGAGGAGTGGCGGGACTTGAAAGGTGACCCGTCTAGTCAAGTTGAAGATAAAGTGCGGGTGGAAGATTTGGAACGGTGGAATGAAAGGGAAACAATGCACATGAAAATTATTACACGGAGAGGAGATGCTGCAGCAAAAAAAGGATGAGTTAATACATTTGCAGCACATAAAAAGCTGGGAGAGAGGGAGGTAGAGCAGATATCACAAAAGGCAAGGGAAATGGGAAGGAATTGTCAGTGCAGGTACAATTTGTTTTGCTGAAGTCTAATGCTCTTAGCATTTATATGAATTAATGGAGAAGCCCAGAACTTCCCTTACACCGCTCTGGGACACATTATCAAAAGTTACTTGTATTCTTTTGTACCAGAATTTGTAATTGACAAAGTCCTTTAAAAAATGTTTGATACACTGTCCCTTGGGGAAGCCAAATCATAAAATAAGTTTATGGGATTGGGTTAATGTAAGACTGTAATATTGTCAGGGAAAAGACAGAAGTCCTATTTAGTGCCCCAGATAATCAGGAGAATTCAGAGAGGTTAATTGTAGGGGACTGGCAGGATAGGTGTCTCCAGAAAAATTTGGACTGTTTAATACGGGAGCTTATGCCATATCCCTTTCTGTAAACAGCAGGGATAGTGAGGTTTGGTCTGTTTTGTGCTCTCTACCTGTCTGCAAGTCTATGAGAGCAATACTCTCCTGTAAATGTGTATCCGCTGCATTTTCCTCTATTCTCACACAGCTTGTAGTTGCAAAGGGAACAGCAAACAAAACCCAGCTGCCCACATAGCATTTGTCTTGGACCTGCCATTGTGGAAGCTGCTCAATTGGTTGCTTTGATATATCTATATTAAATGTTTACCATAGGCCTCAGTGAAATGTTCTAGTCTAGAAGGCAAATCATTTTCAAAACTGTACTAGGCTATGTTAAGCAGTCAAATTTTGACAATTAACTTCTCAATCATGGGCTTACTCAGCAAGAACAAAATGTAAAGGGTCACCAGTGATCGGTGGGCCCTTCATAACAGGTTCTATAATGAGCCGGCCTGAGAATTTCGCCTCAGGCGCAAATTTTAATAGACCGCTATTGTGCGGTTAAGAAAATAAAAATTTGCTTGTCTAAATATGCGCGTAATGCGCCTTCACCTTCAGTCACTTCCCTCCTGCTGCTGCCCAGCCTGCCCTCACTTGTCCTGTGCGGTGCCGGTGTGTCACGTGTGTACCTGCGCATCACTCTGTTGCTTCTTGCTTACGTGACGTCACCAGCTCCACGCATATCGCGTGATTATAGAGCTGGCTGGCAGGGTATTGGCTTTTTAACGAATCTGTTCTGGTGGTGGCTGCTGCGTCTAGGGTGCACACAGGGCCACTTTAATAAGAGGGCAAAAGTGGCATCTGACCAGGGCCCACTTATTTTGGGGGCCCACACTGACTCAAAGTTTTTTGGGTTTTTTTTTTTAACATTTTTTTTTTAATTGCTAATAAAGGCTCCCTCCCCCCGATCCGCTCACACTCTCCCCCCCCCATGAAGTGGTAGTGGCCAGCAGTATAAAAAGGTAGTCGGCAGATAAAGGGAGCCGCAGAGGGAGCTTAGTGGTGGCCATAGACGCAAAGATCCTATCATACGAATCGAGGATTCATACAATTTCGGACCGTGTGTTGAGAGTCTCGACATTTTTTGTCCGGCGGATATCGGTCGTTTGGTCGATCGGACAGGTTTGATTTTGTCCCGACCAATCCCGCCAGAACCCATTGCGCTCTCATCGTAATCTGATTGTTCGGCCATAGGGCCGAACATTCAGATTACCCCCGGTATAGCCATGCTCGTTAGTGGCATATCGGGGAAAAATTGGCTCGTTTGGTGATGTCGCCAAGTGAGCAGATCTTTTCGTCTATGGCCACCTTTACTGTTATAGCTGAGGTATGTTGTGCTGCAGTCCTCTGCTAGGCTACATGTCATAGCTTGTTTATTTTTGTAAAAGATCTTTACAGATATGTGCTTATTGCTCTACATTCAGTGGAAGAAACTTTGCATTTCTTCTTTACTATAATGCACCTTCTGACAGAATTATTAGCTTTTGTAGACACTAGAGAGGAGGCTCTTGATACAGGGGTTAAAAGTGGTTGTACATGGAATCACATTTGATAGGGAAGATATTTATGGACTTTTGGAGATTGTGTTTTAATTACCTGTACATACATTCTGCCTCAGTAGTGCAAATTCCTATCTGCAGCCCAGTTAAAGCAGCATTTCTGTCCTGGCAGACTTTATGGCTGAAAAGTAGTCCTGTCCTGCTTTATGGCAGCTGAGATTCTAGCTATCTGTATAACAGAACATTCTGTCCCAGTGCAGAGATTCTATCTGATCCCCATTGTAAGCAGCAGTCCTGTCCTGCTTTACGGCTGAGATTCTAGCTATCCGTATAACCAGTGGCAGAACTACCGGGGGAGCAGGGGTGCGAGCGGGCCAGGGCCTGCACCCCCACAGGGTCCCCCGGCAGCTCGTGCGCCACTGAAATGCGGGCGAAAATCGCGTACTGAGGGGGGCGGGGGGCCCGGCTGTGCGTCCCGCACCAGCGCCCGCTTCCCTCTAGTTACGTTACTGTGTATAACAGAGCATTATGTCCCAGTGGCTGCACAGATCCTATCTGATCCCCATTGTAAGAAGCAGTCCTGCCCTGCTTTATGGCAGTCCTCTGTACTAAGCACAATTCAGATCCTAAGTTTACTCATAACCTGTACAGAGAGATCCCATAAAACTATGGCAGCATAGGTATTCCACAGTACTAAGCACAATTCAGCAGTAACAGCCCCCTAAGTTTGTTTATAGCCTATACAATGTATGTATGTATATTATATATATATATATATATATATATATATATATATATATATATATATATATACACATGTAAATGTAGTATACTGTCAGATCTGCGTTTAATATTCCGATTATCCATTTAATACTGTCACGACTGAATAATGTATTTGGAAGTGTGGCCAAAAACTGAGAGTGGTTTCCAACCCCCTGGCTACGCATGCCAGGGGTTGGGGCCCACTGGTTATCTCTTTACCCAGGGCCCACCAAAGCCTTAAAACGGCCCTGGGTGCACACTCAGGGCAGGCAGAGTTTATTCATAAGTTCAGAACCGATCAGGTATTGTACAGAACAAATATTTTATCAAATAATTTATCTTTTATTCTAGTAGTACTGCCTGTTATACTGTCATCAGTATACAAAAGTCACTTGCCCAGATGCCCTTGCCTGTGACTATATACTGTATATACAAATTACCAAAATAAAATTGTTGACAATTAATTAATAAATAATAGTGGCTTAAGTTAAATTAGGTTAAGTTAGTCCCTGGTTAATGCATAAAGACAAAGTTCAAAGTTTTTTTTGTGCAAATGAAGTCAAGCCCTGCCTAACTGATCCATAATAATAAATAAAGTGGTTGTGCACCTTTGACTTAACATTTAGTATGATGTAGAGAGGGATATTCTGAGACAATTTGCAAATGTTTTTCACGTTTTATTATTTATTGTTTTGAGTAGTGATGGTCGAAAATTCGCCGGCGTCAAAAGAAAATGATGCCTGTGTAAAAAACGGACTCCAGCGTCAAAAAAATGGACACCATCGTCAAAAAAACGGACGCCGGCGTCAAAATTGAGATGCCGGTGCAGTTTCGCAAATTTTTCAGCGCAAATTCGCCCATCACTATTTTTAAGTTATTTAGCTCTTTATTCAGCAGCTCTCCAGTTTGCAATTTCAGCAGGCAAGTTGCTAGGGTCTTTGAATTTAGGGTTTTGCTGGTGGGCCCTTGGTATCCCAGTCTGACACTGCTAATACCCATTGTAAGCAGCAATCATGTCCTGCTTTATGGCTGAGATTCTAGCTGTCTATTTAACAGAACTTTCTGTCCCAGTGACACAGACCCTCTCTAACACATTCATCAGTGGCATAACTAGATATTACTGGGCCCCACTGCAAATTATTTTTCAGGCCCCCAAATGTCTAGAGGTTGACCTGTTTTATTATTTTTCAGGCCCCCAAATGTCTAGAGGTTGACCTGTTTTACCAATATTTATTGAAATTGTATATGAATTAGGGCCTCATGGGGCCCCTATACCTCCTGGGCCCCCCTGCAGCTGCAGGGTCTGCTTCCTCTGTAGTTACGCCCCTGACATTCATCATTGAATCCATTCAGGACAGAGATCCTTGCGCTGCATATCAGTCACAGCAAAGCTGCATTTTGGCAGGCAGATCTGCACATTTGTAGCCATGTGAATCTGCAGGTGTTGTGTGGCCTGATGAACTGAGGTTCTTCTTTATTTACACACATGTATTTAAATGGGAGATCCACCTACAAAAACTGCTTTTTGCATAATGAAAAAATATATATTTCTAAGCAACTTTCCAGTTTACATTTATTCCCAGGGCCGGATTTTACAGGCGGGCGCCCATAGACCGTGTGGTCCTAGTGCCCGCCCGCACCAACCCCCCCTGGATGAGGAGCATGGAGGAGGGGCCGGACGGGGAGCTGCGAGTCCCCAGTACTCCCGAGAAAGTGGCAGAGCAGCATGCAGCCCCTAATACCTTGCTGCCCTAGCCCGGGCCTTTGTGGCCTCACCACAAATCCAGGCCAGTTTATTCCACATTTTAAATGGTTTTAATGTCATTATAAATGTAATTGCAGCTGAAAGCAGTTGCCGGTTCTCTGGGTCTTCTATCAGCTGATTCTAGTAGATTGTTTCAGGAGTCAGAACCAGCAGTACAAATGATACAACCAAGTACTGTTTTCAGCTATAGTTATATTTACATTTAAAACAGTCAAACTGTGATTAATGTATATTGGAGAGTTGCTTAGAATTACATTTTCTTTTATTAAAAAAGAAACTGTTGTTGGGTGGGTGGGGGCCACTATAATGTTGCTTTCCCTTCTAACTGTAAAGACCCCAAACCATAAAAACACTTTTAATGGTTTCCATTTGAAAATAATGAGACCATAATTTCGCTGTGGCTGCAGAAAAAACAACCTGTAGACCAACTGACCGTCAGAGTAGTTTCAATTTAATTGAATGAAAATGCTGCTCTGTGTTATAATGACCTATAAAGGTTACATCGAGGTTATGCGCACTTGTTTCCCAATGACGCTCCTGCGCTTTAAAGACAATTAAATGTATTTATCAAACAGAGCTCATCCAAACTGCTGCTTAAAGGATCATTATATAGATTAAGTGCACTGAGCTTTGTGCATCCCTTCTCCCCAAGTAAAACAAGTGAACTCACATGCTGGAAGGATGCGTTGCTTGAATGTTATTCCGCCATCTTTCCAGATAATTTGGCCACTGGAAGTTGCTCTTTAGAGGAATGTACCTCATCACAGCAATCATGGACGTCCCCTGTGAATATAAGCGATACAAATATATGCAAGGATCTCTGAGCAGAACAAAAGTAATATTCAAGCAAAGCATAATAATCATAATAATGGAGATTGTCTTAACTGAAGGGCCTATCTTTTTCTTGTAGGCCCTTACTGTTAGTGCAGGATGACTGTGGTTAAGTTGTTCCTTGCTGGAGGCAAGGAACATTGAAAGAACTTCTCCAATCTCCTTCCTTTGTCAAGCCTCCACCTCTATGGCCCTACTTATCAGTGCAGGTCGACTGGGGAAGTCCCAAACGATGTTTGAAAACGGTGGACTATCAAGAGGCAAGAACATCAAACTTATCTAACTGTATGCAAAGAAGTCCAGGTATTGGCCTTGTATAACATCTCCAGAGAAGCAAAGTTATGAAGTGCCCAGGAGCATTGAGCTTCCTAGTAGAGTAAACATAAAATAGAAAATCAGTGTTTCACCCAATGATTTGTAAGCCTGAGATATTGCTGCTACTATCCATCTAGGTATAGATCTTTTAGAGGCCTGCAACCTTTTTTGTTGTATAGAATGTAAAGAGAACTGGACTTCCTGAAGTCTGCTGTTCTGTTTAAGTAAAACTTCAGGTCTCTGTAAAATATATGTTGTTGTAGCTCTTTGTCACTGTAAGATGATGGGCAGAAGAAAGGAATCGCAATGTGCAAGGCTAAAATGATCTTTTGGAAGATGAAATTACGCTTTTCTAATGACAACTTTATCCTGGTGAAAAGTGGTCCATGTTTGTTTTTTAGAGAGCGCGGACAGATCTGTAACTCTTCTAGCGGAGCAAATTGCCACCAGAAAGGCCACTTTCCAGGATAAGAACTGTAAACTCAACTGAAATGTTGACTAGTGAAGAGCCTTTAAACCAAGTTCAGGTTCCACGGGAGGGAGGGAACGGGATCTTTAAAAGGTGGATGTAATTTAAACAATGCCTAAAAAAATTGTATGAGTTCCAGAATCCAAACCCATTGCTTGTGAAAGAGGGCTGAAGGTTGTATCTTATGGGCTAATGGGCTTAATGTCTTGAAGGAATTCAAGGATATGTGTGGATGGGCAGGTGGACCATGCTATCTGCAAGCATGAGCTCATAATAAGAAAGTTTCCAAATTCTGTGATAGGAAGAATGAATTAACACATTTTCAGCTATAATGTACATGATGTACAGTAGTGATGTGCGGGCCGGCCCAATACCTGCTGGTTCGGGCCGACCTTGCACTCCTCTTCCAGCTTTATAGCTGCACGCCTGCTCGCCCCGCCCCTTTTGTGACGTCATCACGGACAGGTTGGCATGGGCCTATAAAAGGAAGCTGGTAGGCGGATGCAGGCAGGTGGAGGTCAGTCGGGCTTCGGGCGAAAAACGCAACTCGCATATCACTAATGTAGTATATTAGTTTTAGTGCCAATTCTCCAGCAGCCCAAGGCTGTAAATTTGCAGTATATAAAATCGACAGGGTTGCCACCTACCTACATTTGATGCCAATGTCACAAAAACGGGACTCTAAACCACACATAACTCTTGGGTCTGGCTATAAGGGGTTACACTCAGTCTCTCAATCACCTTACACCCAGGTTAGACTAACATCAGACACCCCAAAACACACCAACACCCACAAAATGAATTCGCTGCCACCATCTATCATTACCAGGCGATAGAAAGCTAATGTGACTACTCCCCTGCCCTCTATAACAGGTAATAACTCACACTACAGAAATGCATCAAACACTCTCACTTATGGTAGTTAGTCAGGGTAAGATCCTACTAGTTCAACAAGCACTGCAGCAGCCAAAGGGTTAATTTACATTCAAACACACTTTTCTGCTAGCCGTACTAGTTATTAAACATATAAATAGGCAACTTTCCCTTTCCACACATACACAGAGTTAATACACTTAGGCACAAGCATTCATCTGGGCTATGAGTTCTTTACAGCACAAGGACAAAAACATATTAAAATATATTATATTTAATATTAAAAGTAACAGTGCATGTATATAAAAGAATATAGTACAAAGACTTAAAATTGCAAATACAGTAAATAAAATAAAAGGGAGTAAAACACAAAGAAAGCCCTACTTTACCAAGTTTAGAATTTCCTGTTGTGTCCTCTGAGGCAAGAGTTAGGAAACAATGGGCATACAATCCACGGGTGTGGAGCCTCCTTGTACAACATTGGGTACTGGGTCTATTACCTTTTTATTGCCTGCTGGGACATTCATCTCATTACCTTATGCATGAGGTAAGAGTGCCCAGGAACTTGTCATTTATGACCCCCTGCAGGGGGTTGTTATTTTCAGGCAAGATTTCCCAATATTATATCGGTACTGGCCAGTACCCCATATTATAATAAAAACATGGGCAGGCTGTGATTCATGTGTGGGCAATCAGAACAGTACCAAACACTAATGTGGTCCCATTTTCCAGTCCCCCATCCATCCCTCCTAACTGGTGGGTATAGGCTGGCCCTGTTTGGTATCATTAGGAAGCATGTGACCTCCTCATAACAAATATGTAAGTTATAAGGAAGTGAATCCTATGACACAGGAGATATGGATCCTTTCCTATAATCCATATTTTTCTACTAACTATCCCCCCTGCTGGTCTAAGTCCACAGCTCACAAATATCAAAATATAGGAAGGTCAGTATGTTTTGTCCAGAAATGATGACAACCCATGAAGCTGATCATTTCCTTGGCTGGCAGCCTCATTAAAGGTTATTGATTGACATGCGCAGAACAATGGGAAGGTAACGAGATAGCAGCTCCCTCACACAAGATAACACCTCCCTGGTAGATCTAGGAACAACACTCAATAGTAAAAGCCAAGTCCCACTGAGACTGGAAGATGCCATACTGACTGCCACATCTTGAGGTCAGCCTAAGCATGCCACACAGAGATCTGAGACTCCTTTTGGGGTGTGGAGGATGGGTGTGGCATTGTGGGCTTAAAATGCCACTTTGTTGAACACTTAAGTCTCCTTCAACCAATCCAGCAGGTGAACATGATAAGCTATGTGATACATGAACAAAAAGACTATACCTGTGTTGAACTTAAAAAAATAAATATGAAACCAAACAAGAAATGAACCTGATAATGAATACAGAAAAATGTCACATGACCGTTTAGTAAGACCCCACCTCCACCAGAAGGAATGGTCTGGTTTATAACAGAAATATACAGGACTAGAGTTTGCCAGAGTAGAAGTCATTAGAACGGGGAGATGAACGGTTTAGCCCCTTCCCACTGGGATCCTTGGCAAATGCAGGAATAAATAGCAGAGAGAGAGTTTCTTTGTGGCTTAATGCAAATAAAAAAGTGAAACTGTAAGCTGTGAGCCTGCACATGCCACGTGGGATTCCTTGTAGGATAACTGTTACAAGCTAAAAAACTGACCAATGGAAAATAAAAATGTCTTTCCACAGCTCTGTGTGTTGACAAATTAAAATAGCATAAAAGCTGTGACATTGGTCTGTGAAACCTCCAACAAAATGGGAATAAGAACTCCTTGGCTGCCATTTTGGAAAGGAGAGAAGGATCAGTTGGTCCAGTGCATCATCTCAGATTTCTCCATACCACTACCTTATCTGACCCCTCTTCTGGAGTCACAGCTGACCTCTTGGCAGTGAAGGTGATACAAAATGAAACTCTGAGTATAGAGTCCACAGAGAGATAAAAACGTGAGTGGACAATGTTCTATGCGGAGGATCCACATGCGACTTGACAGAAAGGTCTATGTAGGCGAGTGGTGCTTTGGGTCAACCCTTCGACACTTGGGATTTTCAGCCTATATGTCAGGGAGGCTGCTCCACTACACAGACGTAATGTAACGGAACGTGCAGCTGGGCCCCCGCCCCCCTCCGTACGCAAGTATCTACACGGAAATCGGCGGGGCGCGAGCTGCGAGGGGCACTCTGGGGGTGCGGGCCCTGGCCCAATTGCACCCCTGCTCCCCCGGTAGTTCAGTCACTGTATTTTTGGTTTACAGGCTCCCCTGGATATGGTCCTTCACTAAAGCCCCTTATTTTTCAGCACCTGACATGTTTAGATTCATGGGGTGCAGCTCTTTCGCCCAACGTCATGAAAGAGAATAGTGTAAAATTCTGGCTCCAGCTGCCGGTTTCTGTACTTATTGACTATGTCGGTGATTTTCTGCTTCTGACGCACATGCGGGGTGTTATACGAGTCGCTTTCCAGCCGCTTCCAACGGCAGATTTTGATGACTGTCTGTCTGATTAAGAAACCTTATGCCAAAAGAAAAGGTTAAAAAATGAGTAATTTAGATACACAAATGATTCTGAGTTTTATTTCAATATGTCGTTTCAGGTATCAAGAATGTTATTTGAAGTAATATGACAGGATGAGAATGAAGATATTAGGAAGTCTGGGTAAGGTTGAAATATAATAACTTATAGATGGTTTATAAAAATATAGGGCCAACATAATCGTAGAGAACAGACTAGGGATGTGCCAAATTCAGGATTCGGTTCATTATTCGGCTGAATCCTCTTGCCTGTCCGAAACTGAATCCTTAAAATCACGTGACTTTTCAAGTAGAAAAGTAACAAGTAGAAACTGTTTTAATTAATTAAAATGCAAATTAGGTTTCGAATTCGGTTCAGTATTCTGCCAAATCTTTCACAAAGGATTTGAGATTCCTTGAATCCCAAAATAGTGGATTCGCTACAACAGACGATCAACCTGTGGGCCAACAGCTGTTGTTAATGGGTATAAATTGGGACATCCAAACAAAGTATGAGAACAGCCATGAGGCAAAGGATGATAACCTGATCTTCTCACTTCTGAAAGTACTCAGTATCTCCTAAATTGAGCATAGTAACCATTAGCCTTCAGATGATGTACACTGGTATCTAAAGGTTGCTGATTGTCCATAACTGGTCTAAATTAATGCACACTTTAATTATGTACACCATATGAAGCTCCAATAATTCCATACACCTTCATTGGTGTATTCTATTGATATGGACCATCTAAGTCTTATTAACTTAGACTAGCTGTCTAAAATATTTAGTCTTCTAGTTGCAACCAAACATCAAGTTGCACAGAACTTTGCTACACACCCCCATGCAATTTTTCCCAGAATGCAGTCTTATTCAAGCAACAGCCCCCCTCCGATCTTATTTCCTACCTAAGCCTATCAAACTGTAGGAGTCCAACACTTACCAAGTGCTCTTCTGCTCACCACCATTCCATCTACAAGAGGAATGACCATGTTGAATTTCCCAGAGGCTCCATGCACTTTAACTCTGAACAGGCCAGTGTACAAAGGGTGGATGCAAATCACAGGGAGACTGTTACTGAAACACAAACACCATTTTAGCCTTCTAGAACAACATGACAGATGTTGCCCCAGAATGCTACTTACCGGATAGAAGTGCTGCTGTTTGTGGTGGTCTCTATACCAGTGCTGGTCTCTGCTGCAAGGTCTGGTAGAGGGAAGTTTTCTAGATACAAAAAAAGGCATCAATGTATTGTGTCACCCATCCCAAAAGGCCAATACAGAGATTTGGGACTAAAATTTATACATACTTGCCTCTATGAGATACAGAGCAAATCATATCTCACCTCACGGTTTAAATCTTAGTAAACATGCTGCACCCACAGGTAGGTATTGTAATTTGCCGATATCAGGGCCCTAATATTTCCACCAAGACAAATTGCATCATTTGGTCTGGCTCGTGCTTCCATGATATCTGCAGGAAGGGAATGGCCTAGACCAGGGATCCCCAACCTTTTGAACCCGTGAGCAACATTCAGAAGTAAAAAGAGTTGGGGAGCAACACTAGCATGAAAAATGTTCTTGGGGTGACAAATAAGTGCTGTGATTGGCCATTTAGTAGCCCCTATGTGGATTGTCAACCTACATTGAGGCTCTGTATGGCAGTGCACCTGGTTTTTATACAACCAAAACATGCCTTTAAGTCAGGAATTCAAAAATTATCACCTGCTTTGAGGCCACTGGGAGCAACATCCAAGGGGTTGGAGAGCAACATGTTGCTCACGAGCTACTGGTTGGGGATCACTGGCCTAGACACAGGGAGCCAGGACTACCTTATGGTCTTAGGTTAGCCTAGGTCAGTGCTGTCCAACTGGCAGCTCATGGCCCCCTATTGTGTGGACCCCATATCAAAGGTATCAGTACTGAGAATAACTGCGTGTGTGTGCACAACTCTGCCCGAGTGTGCCCAACTCTGCCCATGTGTGCCCAAATCTGCCCGTGTGTGCCCTACTCTGTGTCAGGCCCGAAGGCGCAGTTGCAGTGTGGACCAAGGAGGAAGTGGTGGAAGCCAAAGTTCGAGGTACAAGGGGTTGAGCAAAAGAGTTGTCAGTTCAAGCAAGGTCGGTGCAGGCGGCAATCAGACGTGGTCAAGAAACAGGCTGGAGTCAGTTCAGGCGGCAAGACAGACGTAATCAGAATTCAGGCAAGGAGTCGTAAACAGGAATCAAACAATGCAGATAACACCCAGGAACTTATCAGGAGTAAGACCTATAATCGGGCGCAGAGTGGAGCATCAGACGTCCTAAAATAGGCAGAGTTTGGCGCCAAAACGTGAATCACGACGTCATGCGCCATGCGCCAATTGCGTGCTGACGCTGCACGTTTTTTGACGCAAGCGTCGATACGCAGCGTCAAGTTTGACGCATTCGCGTCAACACTGCGCGCGGATCGATGCGCTGGCGTCCGTCGACCGCGTGGTCCCCTCTGGGCGCCGCCATTTTGGACTTGGCGGCCCTTCTGGACATGGTGTCCGATATTGTCCCTTACAGTACCCCCTCCTCTACGGGGGGCCTCAGGACCACCACGATTGGGTTTAGAAGGGAATCTTCTGTGAAATCTTTGAACCAGAAGAGGAGCATGAATGTCCGAATGCTTGACCCAGGAACACTCTTCAGGCCCGAACCCCTTCCATTTCACCAGATACTGGAGGGAACCTCTAGAAATCCGAGAATCCAAAACAGTCTCAACCTCAAATTCTTGGTACCCGTCGACGGATACAGGAGCAGGAAAGGGAGAAGAGTGACCCGCCACGGCTGGTTTCAGAAGAGACACATGAAAAACGTTTGGAATCTTCATCTCCGGAGGTAACTGAAGACGGACAGCCACAGGATTTACTAGTTCAATTATGGGAAAAGGGCCAATGAACTTAGGGCCTAATTTAGCAGACGGGACCTTGAGGTGAATGTTCTTAGACGAGAGCCAAACTTTATCACCGAGAGCATACTGAGGGGTTGGAGAACGCTTCTTATCAGCATGAAACTTCTGACTGGAGGAACTCTTCTCCAAGTTCTTCTTAGTGGTTTGCCAAATGGCGGACATATGAGAAACTTGATCGTTAGCAGCCGGCACATCGGAGAGAAGAAAATCTTGAGAAAAAGCCAAGGGGTGAAGTCCATAGACACAAAAGAAAGGCGATTGGTCCGACGAAGCATGAAGAGAGTTATTGTGAGCAAATTCGGCCCAGGGAAGCAATTCAGCCCAATCATCTTGACACAATGAGACATGACATCTTAGAAATTGTTCAAGAGCTTGGTTAACTCGCTCAGAAGCTCCATTGGATTGAGGATGGTAGGCAGAAGAAAAATTAAGGGAAATATTGAGGGATTTGCAAAGAGACCTCCAGAACTTGGAAATAAACTGTGAACCTCTGTCAGACACAATCTCTAGAGGAAAACCATGCAGACGAAAAATGTGTAAAATAAACAGTTTAGACAGTTCCAATGCAGAGGGTAGTTTACGGAGCGGGATGAAGTGAGCCATCTTACTGAATCTGTCGATCACTACCCAAATGACTGTAAAACCTTGGGAGGAGGGAAGTTCCACGATGAAGTCCATGGCCAAGTGTGTCCAAGGGCGGGAGGGAATGGGAAGAGGTAACAATAATCCCTTGGGAGAGGTATGACAAGATTTGGAGGCAGCACAAATGGAACAGGAAGCAACAAAGTCCTTAACATCCTTTCGTAAGGAGGGCCACCAGACCAGCCGAGACAGCAGATCAATCGTCTTCTTAACCCCGGGATGACCGGCCTGCTTGGAGCTGTGGGATTGAAGCAAAATAGTCTGACGAAGATCTGGGGGTACAAAGGCTACCCCAAAGGGAGTATTGGCAGGTGCTGAGACTTGAGCAGACAGAATTTGGGAAGCCATAGGAGGAAATAAGGCAGCGATAATTTTGGCGGATGGAACAATTGGTTCTTCATCTTCAAACGTGGAATTCACGGAAGAAAAACTTCTGGATAAAGCATCCGCCTTTTTGTTCCTGGAGCCAGGTCGGAAGGTGATAATGAAATTAAAGCGGGAAAAGAACAAGGACCACCGTGCCTGTCTGGGATTCAGCCGCTTAAGGGTTTGGATATATTCTAAGTTCTTATGATCCGTAAAAATAGTCACAGGAACAGTGGAACCTTCCAAAAGATGTCTCCATTCTTCCAGAGCCAATTTAACTGCCAGAAGTTCACGATTGCCAACATCATAATTCCGTTCAGGCGGGGAAAATTTCTTGGAGAAAAAGGCGCAAGGATGAAGCTTCCCATCATTGAGTTGTCTCTGGGAGAGAATTGCACCTGCCCCAACATCAGAGGCGTCAACTTCTATGAAAAATGGAAGAAGAGGATCAGGATGTCTTAGGACTGAGGTGGAAGAAAAGGATTCCTTCAGGGATTCAAAAGCTGCTTTGGCTGGAGCAGTCCAAATATCAGGCCTTCCCCCCTTGCGAATAAGAGCCAAGATAGGAGAAATTCTAGAAGAGAATACTTTGATGAACTGCCTGTAATAATTGGCAAAGCCAATAAATCTCTGGATGGCCTTAGTACTGGTAGGCAAAGGCCATTCTTGAATAGCAGAAACCTTGGTTGGATCCATCTCAAAACCTTCAGACGAAATAATGTAACCCAGGAAGGGAATCTTCGGGGTCTCAAAAGAACATTTTTCCAGCTTGGCGTAGAGGGAATTTTCTCTCAAACGTGAAAGGACTTCTCGGACATGACCTCTATGCTCGTCAAGATGCTTGGAAAAAATGAGGATGTCGTCAAGATAAACAACCACACACAGTCCCAAAAGATCTCTAAAAATATCATTGACGAACTCTTGGAAAACTGCAGGGGCGTTGCAAAGTCCGAACGGCATGACGAGATACTCGTAATGTCCATCCCGAGTATTAAATGCCGTCTTCCATTCGTCGCCCTTCCGAATTCGGATCAGATTGTATGCCCCTCTGAGATCCAGCTTGGTGAAGATACTAGCCCCTTTAAGTCGGTCAAAGAGTTCTGAAATAAGGGGTAAAGGGTAACGGTTCTTGGCTGTAATCTTGTTAAGGCCCCGGTAGTCAATACAAGGTCGTAGAGTGCCATCCTTTTTCTCAACGAAGAAAAACCCAGCTCCAGCAGGCGATGAAGAAGGACGAATGAAGCCACGCTGGAGATTCTCTTGTATATATTCTCTCATGGCCTTAGTCTCGGACGGAGACAGCGGATAAGTCCGGCCACGAGGGGGCATGGTGCCAGGAAGGAGATCAATGGGGCAATCATAGGGACGGTGGGAAGGAAGGGTTTCTGCGGATTTTTTACAAAAAACATCACAAAAGTCCAGATATGCCTGGGGAAGTGAAGGAAAATTTATTGAAGAGCAGGACAACTTCATAACAGCATTGGAAGGTAAACAACTCTGTTGGCAAGACGAACTCCACTGAGAAATCTGGCCTTCCGACCAGTCGATGACAGGATTATGGAGTTGAAGCCAGGGTAGTCCCAAAACAACAGGTGTGGAGGGGCAATTAATAATAAGAAAAGAAAGTCTCTCCACATGCAGTGCCCCAACCGTAACGGAAAGTTCAGTAGTGGCATGTGAGATATAGGCATTGGACAGAGGTCTGTCGTCGATGGCCAATACTCGGAGAGGTGTAGGCAATGACTTCAAAGGAATCTTGCGCAGAATGGCAAATGACTGGTCCAGGAAGTTCCCAGCAGCCCCAGAATCCAGAAATGCTTGCGACGAAATCTGCTTAGTGTTTACTTGAAGCTGTACAGGAAGCAAAAGACGTTGAGGGGTCTGTTCAGGATAAGAAACAATTCCACCCCAGTGTGTCTCCCCACACTTACCAAGGCGAGAAAGATTCTCTTGCTTCACAGGGCAGTTAAAGGCGAAGTGTGCCTTGCCTCCACAATATAGGCATAGGCCGGCAGAGCGTCTGCGGAGCTTCTCTTCCTCGGTCAGGCGTGCCCCCCCGATCTGCATGGGTTCAACAGGGGGCGAAGCGGAAGAAGAGGTAGTAGGAATGATGGGCTTCTGAAAATGTGGAGCTAGGAGAGGCTGGAATCTCTTGCTCTTATCTCTATCGGACAGATGCTCCCGCATTCGAGTGTCCACCTTGGTGGCCAAGGTAATGAGATCTTCCAAATCGTCAGGAATATCACGGGACACCAAATCGTCCTTCAGACGAGTGGAAAGTCCTTGGTAAAAGACCGCATGGTATGCATCGTTATTCCAAGTGGTCTCGGCCGCTAGAGTACGAAAGTCAATGGCATAATCACTAACTGGGCGGTTGCCTTGACGGATCTGCAAGAGACGAGAGGCGGCAGTAGTGACCCGCCCAGGAGCGTCAAAGACTTTGCGGAAGGAGTGCAGGAAAAGGTCTATATCGTAAGTGAGCGGTGAATTCTTTTCCCATAAGGGAGATGCCCACTCCAGAGCTTTTCCTTGCAGGCGGGTGATAACGTACCCCACTTTTGCCCTCTCGGATGGATACTGAGTAGACTGGAGCTCGAACTGGATCTGGCACTGGTTTACAAATCCTCGGCATGCCTGCGGATCACCATGGTAGAGAGGAGGAGCCGGCACCTTGGGTCCAGTACCCTGAGCAGAAGCAGCAACGACCACAGGAGAGGAAGCAGCAGCGGCAGCAGGGGGATTCACAGACAGTTTGTCCAAGATTGCCTCCAGGGCTTGCCCAAAATGGACCTGTTGACTCTCGTAAGACTCCATACGGGAGGCTAACCCACGGAAAGCTCTTCCGAAATCCGGAGGAGGAGTCACTTCCTCAGTGGGGTCCATGGCCCGATTATACTGTCAGGCCCGAAGGCGCAGTTGCAGTGTGGACCAAGGAGGAAGTGGTGGAAGCCAAAGTTCGAGGTACAAGGGGTTGAGCAAAAGAGTTGTCAGTTCAAGCAAGGTCGGTGCAGGCGGCAATCAGACGTGGTCAAGAAACAGGCTGGAGTCAGTTCAGGCGGCAAGACAGACATAATCAGAATTCAGGCAAGGAGTCGTAAACAGGAATCAAACAATGCAGATAACACCCAGGAACTTATCAGGAGTAAGACCTATAATCGGGCGCAGAGTGGAGCATCAGACGTCCTAAAATAGGCAGAGTTTGGCGCCAAAACGTGAATCACGACGTCATGCGCCATGCGCCAATTGCGTGCTGACGCTGCACGTTTTTTGACGCAAGCGTCGATACGCAGCGTCAAGTTTGACGCATTCGCGTCAACACTGCGCGCGGATCGACGTGCTGGCGTCCGTCGACCGCGTGGTCCCCTCTGGGCGCCGCCATTTTGGACTTGGCGGCCCTTCTGGACATGGTGTCCGATATTGTCCCTTACACTCTGCCCGTGTGTGCACTACTCTGCCCGAGTGTGCCCTACTCTGCCTGTGTGTGCCCTACTCTGCCTGTGTGTGCCCTACTTTGCCCGTGTGTGCCCTACTCTGCTCGTGTGTGCCTTTCTGTGGGAGGTTAGCCTGGTGGAGGGTTGCACTGGGGGTTTGTTGGCATTTGGAAATAGTTATTATAGGGTCCCTAAGGTGTTTAATTATGTGCTGGGGGTGGTATTCTATCCACAGGGGGGAAGGAGGTATATGAATTTAAGTGCATGTCTTATTATGACAAACCATTTGGTTTTTCTAGTGTATTACTACCATTAATATGGATATGGTCTTAAAAGTTCTTGTGATAACGTGGGTGTGTTTTAAAAACTGGGAGTGGTCAACTCAGGCTTCCATTATTGGGCCTCTGCCGCATCGCCCAGAAAAATTCCAGCACTTAGAAGCTGGCCATCATATTAACATGCCAAATTTCTTAAGACATTTGGCATGCATTAAACACAATGTAGAAAAAAAAACCCATTACATAAGAGGTGTAAATAGATACCTAAATCATCGTACTGCTCCAGCAATACAACTGCGACCTTGGTCTCTGGGCCCATGGGTGGGACAACACTTTTTAATACGCAATGTAGGACTATGCTGAAAAAGAGAACACAAAGCAATAGGCATCTATAGTGTCTAAAAATACACCACTTTTAAAGAGGATCTAGACCCCAAAACAGTTTTTTGGATAATGAGAAGAAGAAAAACAAGCAACTTGTTTTATTAAATAATTCAAGTAAGATATACCTTTTGTGCTGAGCCGAGGCTTTCAACATGTGTAGGGAAAAGCTTGAGGGTAAGTGGCTGCTTTAATATCCCCGGGAGAAGATCCATGTTTGAGTCCCCATCAAGTTCTGAGGTGTCATGTTCCACTGAATCAGCTGTTGAATAAGAGAGACATAATTGGAAAAGTGATAGGAAGTACCTGCTCTTAATGTACACCAAACCCCCTGTTGCTTACTTTGAACGTCCACAGCGGAAGGAACAACAAAAGCAATTTCAGTCAGGGCCTCTGCATAGTAGAGAACCTTCTTCTCCCCATTAAATATACTCCCTCCTGCGTCATCTACTGGAGGCACCTCTGCAAACATAGGGACCAATGAGCTGTATAGTGCCGTATTGTGTCTAAGGAACACCAAAAAGTTAACACTGCTGCCAAGGACAGCCATAAATACTGTATTTTGTGTACCAAAAGCTTATTTGCATGAGAGCAGGCTTTTTTCTATTACCTTATTTGTGTTGCTCAGTCTCACCACTGCAGTTGATGGACCATCTCGTAGAAACATGGCCTGTCCAGCCTGGGTGCTTCCCCACATCCACGGGCCAGCCCAAGGATAGCAGGAACTCCAGGAAATGTGGCTGCACATTTTTGGAAGATCTGAAAAAGATGTATAGATTGGGCAAATCTGGGCAGTGGGTAAAGGCTGTTCTAGTTGTACAACATTTTGAGGTCTACCAGTTGCAAACCATCAGTATAATGACTGAACAATGCCTTATTACATCATACCTTCCATCTCTCTAACCTGGATACAAACCACACAGACTCACATCTTGACCGTTTTTTGCCCCTCCTTCACATAGAAAATAAAAACAGTGTCAAACGGGCGGCAGGGCAGTAGATCCAAGTAGCCAATATCTTCAAGAATCCACGCATGTGCGAGTCAAGTGCAATGAGGTGAGGAGGTAGGCGGCTGGTTGCAGGTTCCTGTAACATGGAGGAAGCAGAACATTATCAGCCACAGATGACTGTGTGTCCTTCCTAAGGGGCTATGGTGTATAAAGTAATTTAAATGGCTTTTACTCACTCACTGTCCATAAATATTTTCCCTTTAACAGACATTTAGGAACAGACAAGTCATTTGCTAATGGACTAGCAACATACTTCAAATTGGCTGTTACTCCTGACAATAGAAAGGAAGAGTGTTGTGAGCCCTCACCAGCTTATTCTTGTTTAAAGGAGAAGAAACAGTCCCCGGTATGGTGCTCTCGTTCACTTAAAACTGCACTGGCCTGGGGTAATACCACAGGAACACACTACAGTCTTTTTCTGCATCTTTGTTCTTTTCTCCAGCCCCAGCCTGGGTGTGAATTGATTATACCTTTCCATCTCTTTTAAAAGAACAAGTCATTCTTTTTTAAAACAGTATGAAAAATTAAGAACTTTATAATACAAAAGAGCTTTTCTCTTTAGTAACATGATCAGCACACATTAGGAGGCGGAATCCATGGGATAACAGTTTAGTCATTGTGACGGTGACCCCTAAACTAAAACTGGAAGCTGTTGTCTGTCCTAGGCCTGAACTGTCACTTGGGGTCAAAGTGGGAGAGGAGGAGGCGGGCGGTCTGGAACTCCTGTGCTGGAGGGGGAGGCTTGCATTTCGTTATTGGGTCACGATAACTTCTCTTTTTCAGCTCCTTCTCTTTTAGGTGGTCCAGCTCAGTCTCATATGATATCTGTTTGGTCATCTCCTGCTTCAGCTTTTCATGCCTCTCTTCCAACTAAGGAAACAGAACAAAAATTCCTCAGGGTTACTAGGCTTCTTCTCAATTGTTTGAGGTGCATGAGGCATTACAGTGCAGTTGTTAGGCATAAATATAGAAGCACACAGTCTAACTAATTCATGGTATCAAAATCCTGTACACAAGGAGCGGAAATGCGCACACAATTTGGTAAGGAGTGAAAATAATCTCAATCTTAAAGAGCGATCAGGAATATTTTATACCTATGGTTCCCAAACTGTGGGGCAAGTTTGAAAGAAAGTTAGGTTAAGTTTTGGGGGAAAGGGCTATTTGTTCTTTTAGATCAGGGATCCCCAACCTTTTTTACTTGTGAACCACATTCAAGTGTAAAATAATGTTGTAAAGCAACATAATCATGCAAAAAAATCCTGGGGCTGCCAAATAAGAGTTGTGCTTGGGTATTGGTAGCTCTTATGTGGACTTCAAGCCAACAGGAACTTCTGTTTAGCAGTATATGTGGTTTTTATCCAACCAAAACTTACCTTTAGGTCAGGAATTCAAAAATAAGCACCTGCTTGGAGGCCACTGGACGCAACATCCAAGGGGTCGGAGAGCAACATGTTGCTCACGAGGCACTGGTTGGGGATTACTGTTCTAGATGCACTAAAAAGCCCAGCTTGAAGGTGAGTTAGGGTGAGCTTTGGGGTGGCCCTGACTAAAGTCAGACCACCACAGCGTGAAAAGTTTGACTGAAACGGCATGTTGGCTAAACTTTCATAATAAGTGTAGCACTGACCAAGCATGGAAAGTCAGGCGAAGCAGCATTGTCTCCGGCAATTCATTCTCTTGTTATGTAACCAAACTCATCAATCAAACTCAAGCATATGAACACAACGAATAATAGAGTTGCAATGGGTTGCAATGTAATGAAAAATTGCCTGCGGCATGGCACATGCGACGCTTCATATTCCAAAGTTGCCTCATGAGGAAACTTCAGGCGACTTCGAGGCGATTTTTTATTACAGCCTGCGGAAAACAGGGAAGCTGTTCGGGGAGATTAGTCGCCCCAAAGAAAGGGCGATTAGTCCCAAATTATCATGGAAGGTAACAATAAAAAAGAAAAAAAAAACTATGCAACAAAGTTAAACTTCTAACATTGTACTTTATATAGCAGAAATAAAGGACTCTAGAGTATGTCATGAGGGTCATCTCATTTACTAGGCTGCAGGGGGAGGCTGGGCCACTGGGAGGAGGGAAAGCTCCAAGCAGCTGCAAAATACTGAGACACAAAGACAGAAAAAGACAGAGAGGAATAAGTTAGCGCCTAGATTGCTGTGGTTACGATTTCCAGATCTTCCCCATTAAAGAACAAGTAAACCTTTAATTTTAAAAACCCTAAAACACTTTAAATAACCCTCAAAATCCCAACATAGAGTCTTGTCTTTTCTAAAGATGGCCATAAAAAGGCAGCTGGTCTGTATCCCCTTAATGTGTTCTGGTCGTATGGCCCTACAGCTATCCAATAGGATCAGCTAGATATCACCCACCCATCAGTATAAAGATCTGATCATTTGGTTGACCTTGTCAAATGAGCGGATCTTTCAATGTATGACCAGCTTAAGGAAGAAGTTGAAAACTGCAGTGTAAATCAATAACTTCCTTGCATAAAGCTTTGCCCCTTTTACTATAGTGATCCTTCAGTCTCTCTTGAATTGGAAGCCATCAAAGAGCGGTCTGCTGCACATACCTGGCTGATTTTCTTTGGAGCAAGGCAACAAGCAGTAGACTAGACTTAAGGTGGAGGAGATAATAGCCGGAGAGCACGATTTCTTGTTTTAAAATGTCATCACTTTAGTTTGCAGAAAGTCCTGCACAACATGTTTTGGCTACATTGGCCTTCATCAGGGGCATAAAATACAGTGGTACAACAAGCTATTTACCCTTTCACCTCACCAACAACTTTGCACCCGCTCCATAGTCGGGCCAGGTACATACAAACATCTAGGATAAATCAGTACTGCCATCTTGTGGCCTACTTAGAGTTAACATGTAAGAAGAATAATAGGATAGTCAAATTTTATATCCACTTAGCTATAACAGGGGTCTGACATAAGTCAGTGAATTTGAATAAGAGAAAATTATTTTCAAGAGAGAAAAGAGAATAAAGTACCCCGCAAAACTAATAATTAATCAAAGGTCACCCTAAAATCTTGAATTACATCAAACCACTAAAATTTATTTAATTATTGGATTGGATTGCTTTATTTGTCAATACAGACCATATAAACAGTTATCGAAATTATGTTTCACTCAAGAAGCTTTTGCTCTCTCTAGTAGTTTAGTTTGAATGCTGCGGAACCTTCTTCCAGATGGTAAGAGAGAGAACAGAGAATGAGATGGTATTGGACATCCAGTGTCCCTATTATATGACGATCCACACCCCACCAATAACAAATAATATATATTCAGAGTTGAATTAATTAATAGCCACTCTTGAAAAATGCCTTCTTAGTCCAGAAGGATTTAAAAAGTTTTTTTTTACAAAAGTGCAGTGCATAGAGTTAAAATCCATTAATAATATGCTAACAGATTCTATGTGCAACCAATTATTTGCTGATTCTCGATTTAAAGTGCGATAGTGATTTAATAAATAGAATTTAATCTAAATTGATCACTTTATACATTAATTGCAAATTAATTATTCCTCAGATTTTAAATCCCAAAATTCATGAATTTAAAGTGCAGGTGCTATAATTGATCACTTTATACATTAATTGCAAATTAATTATTCCTCGGATTTTAAATCCCCAAATTCACGATTTTAATGTGCAGGTACTATAATTAAACTAAAATCCCAATCGGGACTTCAATATTAGTCAGTTAACTAGTAGCCAATTTATGTGACCAGTTATAGGCTTTGGATATAAAAATAAATTCATAAGAATTTAGATGAGAAAGGTGAAAAAAGAACGGTGGAGCTTTCCCAAAACTGACTGCCTATTATTTTCTTTCCCTGGGACACCACAAAGCAAAGGCAAGCATGGTTACCAGGACCGTGGTCTCGTTAGTTAATTGTTACTATCCTTGATTAAGAGATTGCTCTATTCTAAAAAAAACACCAATCGTTGACCAACCTGCGCAATTCATAACCTATTCTCTCCTCCCAGTCAGCTTACCGAGGAGCCGTTAGATGGATGCGTGGAACTCCGCTGGAAGAATCTGCGCAGAGGGGTAAGTATAAAGTATGGGGCATTTCCCCAGGGGGGTAGTTAGCCTGGGGGGGGAGGAAGGAGGGAGGTCTACCTGGGGTGGGGGCTACGGGTTTTTTTCCCACAGGTTGAATTTTCCTTTAAGGTGGCCATAGACTTGCAGGTTTAGCAGCAATATCGGACGAACTAACGGACGCTCCCATTTCCTGATCTGCCACTAACCATTCAGATCAAATAAAGTAGTAAAAGAACAGATCAGCCGATGTTCTGCCCCTGACAGCAATCGTACAAAAGTTATGTCCGACCAAAGCTAGTGACAGTCTCCCACTGAAAATCGTACGATCGGCAATACATGCAGAGATATTATCAGCAGCCGACAGAAATCTTTTAACCTGTCCCATCTATCAAACGGCCGATCTCCATGGCATGAAAAATGTCGGGACTCTTCACACGCGGTCCGAAAATCGTACGAAACGAGGATTCGTACGATTATATCGATGGCCAGATTAAGAAAACAAAAGTAAAGACCTGATTGTTTGCTATAGGCAACATCTGCAGATGTAAACATGCCGCTATCTGTAATCCTGGGACCTGTGCAGCGATTCATTTTCTCTGCACTGCTGGTTCTGTCTCCTGAAACAATGTAGCAGAAACTGACTGCGGGCACATTTGTTAAAAGGGTCAGTCGCAGAGAACAGAAGAAACAGAAACAATTACTGATTGACTGATTCATTGCATTACACATAACTTTAATCAGTTTTAAATCAGTGCATACTGTAAAGCTGCTAATTACATTTTCTTTCAGTAAACATAAAAGATCACTTTATCTCCCAGCATTCAAGAGTAGCCTTAGACTGTCAGGGAATGCAGGGAGATGTTACCAGAATGGAGAGGGGGTCAGGTCTGGACTGAAATGAAAATAGGCCCTGGCATTTCAGGTCCTCAGAGGCCCTAACAGGCCAAACAGAGGCTGAAACAGCCCCCACCAGCCCAATAAATAGTGACTGTCTATGGCAACTTACAGCAGCCCCTCTGGCATTTGCCACAACCCACAGATTGCCAGTCTGGGCCTGCTTATAGCATTGCACTCACTAATGCCCCAATAACTAGACTCAAGTAGTGATGGGCGAATTTATTCGCCAGGCGCGAATTCGCGGCGAATTTCGCTGGCGTCAAAAAAAAAAAATTTTCGCAAAAAACGGGCGCCGGCGTCAAAAACGGGCGCTGGCGTAAAAAACAAGACGCCGGCGCCGTTTCGCTAATTTTTCGCCCCAGGTATCAACTCACCAGTTGTTAGGGCTGCCCATACAGCACTCAGTTCACGATTCTCCCCTTCACATCAACGCTAATACTTCCTTAGTCCCACCCCTCATGGTAGCTGCTAGTTCCCAGTTGATGAGGCCGTGGGTGACGTCACAATCACGCAAACGTCTCCGTCACGGGACATTCGGCGCATATTCGGCGCCTTCTTAAAATGTTGGTTATTAGATCCTGTAACTCGGTAGGGCCCCAAAATAAGCCGAAGCCATCCATACACCTGGCCCTCACGCAATTACATTAGCCTGATTTGTAGCGGACATTGGGCCCGCTGCTTCAGCCATGATCTGCTCCAAATTAAAAAAGAGTTTTAGTAGCCATGTTGGACAAGAATAAACCTGGGTATGGTGCTTTATAGCAACCTTTACACTAATACATAAATACACGTGAATAACAGTAAAACTGTACATCGATCAAGAAGTAGAAAAAATATAAAGTGTAGATTAATGGCATTTAAAGTGGACCTCTTTTAATCTGGCCGATCCAGGCGATGTGAGGGTGCTGCACTCAGGCGCTGGCAGGCTCAGGGCACATCGGGAAACCTTTGCGAGTTTGAAGCATCAGTCAGCAGCCAGCAGGATCCAGCAGCAGAGAGTCAGGGAGAAGAAATCTCCCCAGATAACCCAGCTAGCCATGTGGCTCCCTGCCCCCCCCGTGCACAAACGAATGCGCGCAAATGGGGACGCGCGGGTGCAGAAGGAAGCAACAGCGGTTTATATGGCTAAGTTAAAATACTGTGGAATATTTTATGTACACTACAGTGCAATAATTGCATATGTTTTATAATGCAAGCCAAAGTAGTAAAATAAGTTTAATTTCTTTGACACTTGAATGCACATCATGGGGCATATGTGATGACATCCACTTTCAAGATTTGCAACTGTTTTATCAATACAAGAAAAGGCTAGTTACGGACAATTTTTTTTTGCATTCTTTTGCATTTAAATATTTTTCTCCTCAAGTTAGAGTAACTTTTTTTTTTACTGTGTTTATCTACCTACCAGGCACGAATTTGCGCCGAATTTGCCCATTTCGGCGCGGGTGAATACATTTGCGAAAAACGGACGCCCATTCGACAATAAACGGCCGCAAATTATCACCGGCTTCAAAACCGCCGTTTCGAAAAATTTTGATTTGATTAGCCCATCACTACAAATAACTACTTTTTATGTTAGGTCAACCTGTAAGTAAGGTAAAATGACTTTGATGCAATGTAATACAAATCCAGTGACACGCATTTGTAATGAAAATGTTTATTGTCTTGTTAATGTTACACACTACCCTTCTCCTGAACACTCTGATAACTGGCGCACAATTGCCTGGGGCTCTACCCCAAAACACTGATGTCTTGTCAGGACAACAGACTGATCTTGCTGACTAGCCTGGCTATATCTCACTTATGAAGTGAACTGGTATCAACCTCCTAACTCACCTATTCCTAACAGGGTACAGACTCCCCCCTGGTCTGCCTCTACAGTCTTTCTGGCTTGCCTGTTGATAATCTTGGCGCCAGCACTTATTTATATTGGCTTCTTTAGGGGAATACCCCTACAGGCCACCGTTAAGGGTTGTGCCACCTGCTGGCTAAACTTAATATTGCCTAACAATTCACAATTCAGATAATTATATATTTCACCTCCTTGCAAGAGGGCTAGTAAAACAATGTTGATTTTCTCCAGCAGTCTAGTTTTTCTCATATGTTAGAAAGATGAACATCCTATAACTTTGCCAATTAATTACCATCCACCAATTTACATATATATTTGTAGTTTAAAAGTATACTGGCAAAAGTAGTTCCTGTTGGCAGAAAATAATTGTTGAGCAGTTCAAGGAGGGTTCAATGTTCTCACCCTTATTTGCCCTTATCAACTACACTTCCTCTTCTTTCCTCCATTCTGCTTTCATTTTTAGCTGTCACCCTATATTCCAGGGGTGCCCAAACTTTTTGCAACGAGGGCCAGATTTGGTGAAGTGAAAATGTGTGGGGGCCGACCATTCAGCCCGACATTCTTTGAACCGTTAACATATCAACCTCGTTCGGAAAACGAAGTGCTGCGTGTGCTTTAGTGCAGGCGACTTTTTATTATAGTTACATAGTTACATAGTTACATAGTTAAATTGGGTTGAAAAAAGACAAAGTCCATCAAGTTCAACCCCTCCAAATGAAAACCCAGCATCCATACACACACCCCTCCCTACTTTTAATTAGAATTCTATATACCCATACCTATACTAACTATAGAGTTTAGTATCACAATAGCCTTTGATATTATGTCTGTCCAAAAAATCATCCAAGCCATTCTTAAAGGCATTAACTGAATCAGCCATCACAACATCACCCGGCAGTGCATTCCACAACCTCACTGTCCTGACCGTGAAGAACCCTCTACGTTGCTTCAAATGAAAGTTCTTTTCTTCTAGTCTAAAGGGGTGGCCTCTGGTACGGTGATCCACTTTATGGGTAAAAAGGTCCCCTGCCATTTGTCTATAATGTCCTCTAATGTACTTGTAAAGTGTAATCATGTCCCCTCGCAAGCGCCTTTTTTCCAGAGAAAACAACCCCAACCTTGACAGTCTACCCTCATAATTTAAGTCTTCCGTCCCTTTAACCAATTTAGTTGCACGTCTCTGCACTCTCTCCAGCTCATTTATATCCCTCTTAAGGACTGGAGTCCAAAACTGAACTGCATACTCCAGATGAGGCCTTACCAGGGACCTATAAAGAGGCATAATTATGTTTTCATCCCTTGAGTTAATGCCCTTTTTTATGCAAGACAGAACTTTATTTGCTTTAGTAGTCACAGAATGACACTGCCCAGAATTAGACAACGTGTTATCTACAAAGACCCCTAGATCCTTTTCATTTAAGGAAACTCCCAACACATTGCCATTTAGTGTATAACTTGCATTTATATTATTTTTGCCAAAGTGCATAACCTTGCATTTATCAACATTGAACCTCATTTTCCAGTTTGCTGCCCAGTTTTCCAGTTTAGACAGATCACTTTGCAAAGTGGCAGCATCCTGCATGGAACCTATAGTTCTGCACAATTTAGTATCATCTGCAAAAATAGAAACAGTACTTTCAATGCCCACCTCCAGGTCATTAATAAACAAGTTGAAAATCAAGGGACCTAGTACAGAGCCCTGCGGTACTCCACTAACAACACTGGTCCAATTAGAAAATGTTCCATTTACCACCACTCTTTGTAGTCTATCTTTTAGCCAGTTCTCTATCCAGGTACAAATACTATGTTCCAGGCCAACATTCCTTAATTTAACCAGTAACCTTTTGTGTGGCACTGTATCAAATGCTTTAGCAAAGTCTAAGTAAATCACATCCACTGCCATCCCAGAATCGATGTCTCTACTTACATTCTCGTAAAAGGAAATTAAGTTAGTCTGGCAAGATCTATTACGCATAAAACCATGCTGGCACAAACTCATAGTATTATGATTTGCTATGAAGTCCAGTATCTTATCCTTTATTAACCCTTCGAAAAGCTTTCCTAATACTGACGTCAGACTAACTGGCCTATAGTTTTGAGGCTGAGAGCGGGATCCTTTTTTGACTAGAGGCACCACATTAGCAATTCGCCAGTCTCTCGGCACTATGCCAGATCTCAATGAATCCTGAAAAATTAAGTAAAGAGGTTTGGCAATCACAGAGCTTAGCTCGCTAATTACCCTGGGATGAATACCATCTGGCCCAGGACCTTTGTTAATCTTAACATGTTCAAGTCTCTTTTGAATTTCTTCATGTGTGAACCATGCATCATTAGTTGTATTACTAGAATTGGGAGTGTTAAGAAGGAAACCTTCACTTACTGGTTCTTCATTTGTGTAGACAGATGAAAAATACGAGTTCAGAATCTGCGCTTTTATTTTGTTTTCATCAACCAGCTGACCCCCCTCTGATAGTAAGGGTCCCACCCCTTCCTGCTTCATTTTTTTACTATTGACATATTTAAAAAATAATTTTGGATTTTTTTACTGCTTGCTGCAATATCCTTTTCTATAGCAATTTTAGCTTGCCTTATAGCTTCTTTGCATGATTTATTGGCCTCCTTGTACCTTATAAATGTTTCGGCTGTACCAGCTAACTTGAAAGCCTTAAAAGCACGTCTTTTCTTACCCACCTCAACACCAACGCTTCTATTGAACCAAAAAGGTTTTGCTTTGCAACGACGTTCCTTGCTTACAAGTGGAATATACTGACAAGTATATTTATTAAGCAGCATTTTAAAGACTTCCCATTTTTGTTCTGTGTTTAACCCTGTGAAAAGCATTTCCCACTTAATATGTTGCAGAGATGCCCTTATACTGTCAAAGTTTGCACGTCTGAAATTTAGTGTTTTAGTTACTCCCTTATAGAATTGCTTCTGCAACAGAATCTCAAAGGAGACCATGTTATGATCACTATTCCCTAAATGCTCCCCCACACAAATGTTAGAGATGAGTTCAGTATTGTTAGTTATTACAAGGTCCAAAAGAGAGTTATTCCTAGTAGGTTCTTGAACGAGCTGGAATAAAAAGTTGTCATTCAGCATATTTACAAACCTAATAGCTGTTTCTGTCTTAGCAACCCCATTACCCCAGTCAATGTCTGGATAATTGAAGTCACCCATAGCAACAACTTGACCCAGCTGTGAAGCCGCTTGTATCTGCAAGAGTAGCTGGGCTTCATACTCGACACTTATACGAGGTGGTTTATAGCGGATGGGAAGACACGCAAAGGCAGTTCGGGGAGATCGTCGCCAGAAGAAGAGGCGATTAGTCGCCAGGCGACTAAATCTCCCCAAATCTCCTCGTGTAGACTAACCCTTAGAGGGTTAAATACATAGCATCCTATCAGGAATAACTCATGAATCCAGCTATCTCTTTGAAACACAAGGCAATTATATAAAGGTTAGCATTTCAGTTGTATTAATTTGATGATGTGGCACCATAAGGCTGATGGCACACATGGCACTTTTAAAGGGGAACTAAAGTCTAAAATAGAATAATGCTAGAAATGCTGTATTTTTCTGTAAATGCCAGCTGAAAATATGCCAAAATCACCTCCACTGATTCCCATTGACTTAAGTGAAAAATGTCTTGAAAGTTCCTTATTAGGCATTTCCAAGCTGAAAGGCATATCCAGGGAGCCACGGGTGTAGATTTCTGGAATTACAGAGTATAACAGGAACATGCATAGTTCATGCTAATGTGGTCTCAACTTCCAGTGCAGTCAGCGCCACTGAGCAAGGGACTTCAAATTCAGTCACCAAAAGTGACGTCTGCTCAACCTGCTGTGTAGATTCTTGTGAAAAGAGATTTATAGCAGCATAACCCAAACTTTAATAGGAAGCTAGTGTAATGCTTTTCTGGGCTATCCTGCCAGTTAGGAGTTAAGGGTGTCCAGCTAGGTAATGAGCATGGGTTACATTGCGAATCTACACCCATGGCAGAGCCTTCGCCAAATGGAAGCTTCCCCTTTGAAATGTAGTAGAACTACAACTCACAGGCATATTAATGTAAAAATAGAATAATGGACAACAGGAGGTTCTTAGATAGTACAACAGGTGCACAGATTTATTATGCCAGAGGCAAATGACCACAGGTTTACTTACAGAATGTATAGGACAGAGCAGATGGAATCACTTTGGACATAGTAAGGATCACAGTCAGACAGAAGCGACTCCCATAGGATATTGCAGACAGGTGTACATCAATTCCCAGTTAACAGACGTTGCTAGTGAGGGGATCGGGATCTATCAGGTAGGGTACAGGTAGTCCTTTGCTAACCTAGATGCCTATCAACTGAGTTCCCTGCTCTAAATACAAACAGGCCTAGTGGGAAAGCTACTTCCTCCTACAATCCTCGTTGGAGCGACAACTGCTCTTTCTGCTACACCTCTCTGTCTTACTCTCCTAGAGAGTCTATAACAAGATCTTACTATATTAGCTGTTCCTCGTTCACAGGGTTACCTGGTCCCCGACTTAGCACCAAAGGTGTCAGGTCCCTCTGGGGTAATTGGCTTACTGGGGCCTATGGTGATCCCAGGCTCAATGGGGATTCACCTAGCAGCAGCACCAGGAGCCAAAGAGGAAGAGGCCACTCCCTGCACAACACTATATAGCAGTGTGGCAGGGGAGTGTCATTACACTCTTTGTCCAATAGGTGAGGAAGTTACACTTTACCATTTAGAAGGGCTTAGCCCAATAACAAGGGAAAAGAGAACTACATAGAAAGGGTAGGGGATTAACTCTATAGGGATAGGATATCCTATAGGTCCCTATACTAGGTTTCTGTCTGCTTGTGTAGGGGTATGAAGTCAACAACCAGACATCAGAGCATGTTAGTAATGTCATCAGCCCATTTATAGGGCCCTGGAGAGATCCTGCCCAATTGATATCGATTGGGCAGGTTTAAAAATCTTGTAGGATGAAGACCACATTGCTGTGCGGCCTTTCCCGACAGAGCTCCACAGGCCTCATTTCTGATCCTATCATCGTAGGCCCACCCCTTGGTGACCACATTTTTTAAAGATGTGTTTGCCAAACAAGCAGATAAGAACTACAAACAAAATAACAACAAATCATTTAAATTGCAGGCTAGATGGATCCACTGGATCTTTTCTGATATCTAATTCGGGTTCTGTCTACAAATATTGATCAGAGGAATAAAAGCTAGTGGCAGAGGAGTTTTCTGGTGAGAGATGTGCATGTCTGTGCGGTATATTACTGTCAGTGGTTCTGTAATTAACACAAGTGAATGTGCCGACATGACTACTCAGATCCACCTGAGCTACTGTAAAACATATGATTAAAGGCTAATCCTTCACTGCAGGAGTGTAATAGGAGCAGCTGCTACTTTATTATCATCATTTCTATAGCAGAACTGTCATTTATCCTATTGTATGCCTCCCATTGTCTCTTATCCAAGTTCTTGCAATAATTGTGGGTTACATAAGGCGTAATATATCCCTGTTGTCATATAGACACTATCTTGGTTTTTAAAGGAAATGTCAGTATCCCTTTAAAAACCTTCCTAGTTCCAGGTTTATTTATTAAAGCAAATATAATGCCCACCCGCCACTGATTCTTATTGCAAAGAAGGCAACACAGTGGTTTTATCCACACCACGTTACACCCCAACTATACCCTGTTATGCTCATGGCATGCCTATATATACAGTATAAGGACCTGGGGCTTTCTGTATAACTGATTTTTCCATAATTCCATACGTCTACTAGAAATAAACTCAATAGGCTGGTTTTCCCAACAATAAAGATTCATTATATCTTAGGAGTACAAGCTACTGTTTTATTATTACAGAGAAAAGGGAAATTTTTGATTATTTGGATAAAATGGTGTCTATGGGAGACAGCGTTTCCGTAATTCTGAGCTTTCTGGATTACGGGTTTCCGATTAACGAATCCCATACCTGTATATATACAGCATGGGGCAGATTTATCAAGGGTCGAAGTGAATTCGAGGGAATTTTCGAAGTAAAAAAATTCTAAACTCGAAGTAATTTTTTGGATACTTCGACCATCGAATAGGTTACAATTCGATTCGAAGTAAAACAGTTCGAATATTCGACCATTCGATAATCGAAGTACTGTCTGCTTAAAAAAACTTCGACTTCAATACTTCGCCAAATTAAACCTGCCGAAGTGCTATGTTAGCCTATGAGGACCTTCTAGAGCAGTTTTCTAAGTTTTTTTACTGAAAAGAAAAAATCTTTCGATCGATCGCTCAAAAAATCATTCGATCGATCGCTGAAATCCTTTGAATCGTTCGATCGAATGATTTTACTTAGACCGCAAATGGCCAAATTCTATGAAAAAAAACTTCGACTTCGATAGTCGAAGTAATTCAATTCGATGGTCGAACTTCAAAGTATTTTCAACTTCGAAATTCGACCCTTGATAAATCTGCCCCTATATGTACTTTTCAGTAATTCAGTCCATGCATGTGATCTGAGAGATCTCTCTATTTGAATGTTTCAGAACCAATAAGTGTTAGTTTTCAGGAAAGGCCACATGGAATTTAATTATGGAATGGCAGATCTGAACCCCCCTTTTAAGCCTGCAAAAACATACAGCTGAACCATAATCATCCACTAGATGTCTCCAGACTTCCTTCTTTCCTCCTGAGGAATCTGTAGGTTTTCATAGCGAATGATTTCATTATTATCCTACGGTATATTTACAGTATATAACAGCAACGAGAAATGAAAGAGCTGAGCCATCCAACTGCACCTTCCCATCCATTGGCTCCGAAGCTCGTGCGAAGTGATAAGTAAAACTTAACCTTTAATAAATCATTAAAACCAAAGTCAAGTATGCAACATTAAAATTAAGGTTAGGTCTCTAAAAAGTGACTGCTAGTTGATGGTGATCAAATGGTACATTCAAATTGTCACCATAATCAGTGTGAACGCCAATGACGTAAGCCAAAAAATGCCCCACACAGTGCCAACCTCTTCACCCACTTCAGGATCAGCCCTCGGATCATAAGAGTCTCCAACCCCTTCACCCACCATGAGTCACCCCTCGCAGTCCCTATCAGACGCCTGCCTAACCAATAACTTAAATGAGGCGCATTTTAGTTATTGGTTAGGCAGGCGTCTGATAGGGACTGAGAGGGGTGATTGTGGAAATCAGATCGGATGGGGACCTTGAAATCACAATTGAAAAATAAAAATAAAAAAAAATCCGGTCTCTGCAGCAGGGAAGATGGAAAATAAATAAATGAAATAATTTCTACACATTGTTCATTTGCTGAAGTTGTAATTTCACTTTCACAAGGCCATTTATCATAAAACTGCCTGTTTTTCCATTCCGTCGCTCAAGGCTGCAGGTTATATTTCACGCACTGCTCCCCAAGAACTAGGGAACTAGAGACGATTCTATGGTAACAACTCTCAGTGCATAACCCAAGTACATTTATATTAAACTTGCTTCTCTTGACTTGAAATTGAAAAGTGAACAATTCCCAAGCAATGTATCACCCACTGCAGGAACAGCCATTTCTCATTTAAAGGGATCCCATCACCCAAAAAGATTATTCCAAATCCTATTTTATCACATTAGTCAAGTAAAATGAACTCTAATTACACAATATAAATTATTTGAATCTTGTTTCCATCAGTCTGGGAATTCATAATTATAACAAGCAGGCAGGAGCCATTTTGTGGACACTGTTCTTAAGGCAAAACTTGTATCAACTCAGAGTCTTGTTTGTGCACCAGAATGGGGGACCTGATGTCCATCCCCATGCACTGGTTACACAATTAAATGGTTAAGAGAACGGGGGAATGTGGGGAGAGCAGTGACATCTAGGAAGTGCTGAATGGAAAGTGAAAGTAATTGTCTGCCACGCCATAGAGGAGGCATAGAGGAGGGGCAGGCAATATTTGAGTGACAGCTGAGATTTTTAAATGAGTTTACAGCTATGAATTCTTTAATAAAAAAAAAAGAATTTGAATTTCATGTTTAATATGAAAAGGACTTTTATTTTACAGCTTTTTATGTTTAGGTGACAGGTCCCCTTAAAAGCAAAGCAGATGAGCTGACTTAACCAATGTATTTGCAAAGGGATGTGTACAGTCCCCAAAATCATAGCTGTGCCACAGAAGAGGAAGGGTGGTGGTCTTTTAATAGGACCCACAGCACACTGAGCATGTGCAGTACCACTTGTATTTAAAGGAGAACTAAACCCTAAAAATGACATATTTTATGCAAGTATGGGACCTGTTATCCAGAATGCTCAGGACCTGGGGTTTTCTGGATAATGGATTTTTCTTTAATTTGGATCTTCATACCTCAAGTTTACTAGAAAATCATTTAAACATGAAATAAACCCAATAGGCTGGTTTTGCTTCCAATAAGGATTAATTATACCAGGGGTGCCCAAACTTTTTGCAACGAGGGCCAGATTTGGTGAAGTGAAAACGTGTGGGGGGCCGACCATTCAGTCTGACATTCTGAACCTGAACCGTTAACATTAAGGGGCCGATTCACCAAGGGTCGATTATCGAGGGTTAATTAACCCTCGATATTCGACTGGGAATTAAAATCCTTCGACTTCGAATATCGAAGTTGAAGGATTTTGCGCAAATGGTTTGATCGAACGATCGAAGGAATAATCCTTCGATCGAACGATTAAATCCTTCGAAACGACCGATTAAATCCTTCGAATCGAACGATTCGAAGGATTTTAATCCAACGATCGAAGGATTATCCTTCGACCAAAAAAACTTAGAAAAGCCTATGGGGACCTTCCCCATAGGCTAACATTGACTTCGGTAGCTTTTAGATGGCGAACTAGGGGGTCGAAGTTTTTTCTTAAAGAGACAGTACTTCGACTATCGAATAGTCGAATAGTCGAACGATTTTTAGTTCGAATCCTTCGATTCGAAGTCGTAGTCGAAGGTCGAAGTAGCCCATTCGATGGTCGAAGTAGCCCAAAAAACACTTCGAAATTCGAAGTTTTTTTACTTCGAATCCTTCTCTCGAAGTTAGTGAATCGAGTATTACAGGAATCGAGTAACCGTAGCAGTAATATTTGGGCACATTAGTGAAATGATCTGCCACTTGGTCTATACTGCTGCCTGTGTGCTGAAGGTGTTGGCAATAGACATTTACTGGCACGTAGTGACGCCATACTTCTTTAGTTTACTGTACCGGCACTTGACACCTTCAGCTCTAAAGAAGTATGTGAAGTGGTGCGTCACTACGTTCCAGTACGTGTCTATTACTAACACCTTCAGCACACAGGCAGCAGTATAGACCAAGTGCCAGATCATTTCACTAATGTGCCCAAATATTACTGCTATTGGATTTGTGATCGCACTGTGCCGGGGGGACTCATTATTATTAATTTCAAGACAGAGGCTGAGGGCTGGTATAAATTTGAAAACGGGCCGCAATTGGCTCCGGGCCACACTTTGGACATGAATTATATCTAAGTTTGGATCAAGTACAAGTCCCTGTTTTATTATTACAGAGAAAAAGGTAATCTTTTAAAAAAAAATTGGATTATTTGGATAAAATGGAGTCTATGGGAGATGGCCTTTCCGTAATTCGGAGCTTAATGGATAATGGGCTTCCACATAACGGATCCCATACCTGTATACTGAACTTATTGAACACATGTAAGAGTTCAGCATCTGTATAGTAGTAATGATCCAGGCCTTGAAAATTGTCACAGGAGTTTCCAGTCTTACAATTTGTTAGGAGTGTCTGCGACAAGCACATGCTCAAGAAAATAAGATTTGCCTGTAATATAAGATGATGCTATAGGGGCGATTATTAAATTCTGATGCTAATTGGGCTGGTTTGCTGACCTGCCATGTACCAATAGTTATTTACTAATCAGCTTATCCTTATATTGTGACATATTCATGTACCTTTGGAGGCACAGATCCAAAACATAAGGTACACCATTTCTGCCCTACTTCTTTAGACTAGCCAGTGGCAGAACTACTGGGGGAGCAGGGGGTGCGAGCGGGCCAGGGCCCGCACCCCCTCAGGGCCCCCCCTGCAGTCCGTGCACCACTGAGAAATGCGGGCAAATGCGGCCGTACGGAGGGGGGCGGGGCCCGGCTGCGTGTCACGCACCAGGGCCCGTCCCCCTCTAGGATCGCTACTGAGACTAGCTTTAGTTCTACTTTAATAGACCTAACAAGATCCATGACAGCAAGCTCCTGTGTGTGTGTACATCATTGAAAGTCCACCTAGATCAGGGGTCCCCAACTTTATTTTACCCGTGAGTGACATTCCAATGTTGGAGAGAAACACAAGCATGAAAAAAAGTCCGTCCATTAAGCATAACAGGGATAGTTTGTCCATATATTGCAGTATATTCAAGCTGGCCAAGTACTTCATCAGAGTCACAACCTTATCGTTAAATGGTTTTAACTTTCAGTTTTCGAAAAAAAAATATAAGGTAGATGCGGATGCACACCAGGATCCCTCTTAAAAAGAATAGCTATGTGCACATCATATATATATATATATATATATATATATAGGATGTGCACATAGATATTTTTTTTGCCAAGGAATTCCACAATTCCACACTGCTCTTACCTATGGCCTATGGCAAACAGATCTGAAAGATGATTCCCGACTGTGGCTGTCTAGCCTGTTGAATTTGATTATATTAATGAAATCAGCTTGTTACTTCAATGTCCAAATGTATATGAAGCCTTGCCTTGTTTATTAAGTGGCAACCCATGGGGTGTTACATATTCTCTTCATTTTGTTCTGTCTGTGCAAGAACATTTTTTAATGTTACACTAGATGGCGCTCTACATCTTAGCCATATGTTTTACTGCTGCCCGTGCCAACCACTTGTTATAACACATTTTAAATGTCAAACCACCTTTAAATAAGTGTTACCTCTGCAGCGATAGCTTTGGAAGAGATGTGGGAAGGTGGTTGACTCTCTTAAATTCATATAACCATTTTTTTGTTTTTATTTTACCTCTGTAAAATTCCAAAGCCTCCCTATCTTGTATTATTTGTATTTTTAATGCAGAATAGAATAACCCTCTTATTCTAACTACGGTAGTCATTCTGATCAAACAGCATTTGCCTAAGGCAAGGCAACATTGCTGGTGGTTAGAGTTCAGCAGTGCTGGAGGCTTCTTTTCTTTTGTATATGCTTGGGCTTGGTGGGAGAGTCAAAGGGAAAAAGCAACAAGGCAGAAAGGATTAAACCCCACAACCAATGAGGAACCAGAAGACTAGAAGCAAAGATAAAATAATTCTGGATAAACAGAATGGAAAATGGTCACATGTAGCTGAAATTGTCTTGACTGAAATAGTATTTCTAATAATTTTATATTTTTCTCGTAAAGGTTGTGTCTGTACTTACAGGAAGTGCAGAGAGGTGGCGGTGGTGTTACCACAATGGTTACAGCTGCTTTTGCACAGTAACTCTGGATATCAGAAAGCTTTAAAGGGAAAGTGTACTCTATTTATACACAGGTTTTGTTGTCCATTTCAAGTACTAACACACTGCGTACGGGGAGGCACATTTATCAAGGGTCGAATTTCGAATTCATGTGAGTTTCTTTTTAAAACTCCCGTAAACTCCCATAATTTCCACCAATCGAAATTGATTAATAAAATCGAATTTTCTCAGCTCGGACGAATTGAATCGAAAACCAACACTCGAATCTAATTTGATTTGAATTAGAAAAACTCAAATTGAATTTAAATGTCTGCAAATATCACCAAATTGATCCCTGTACCTCTCCCATTGACTTACAATTTGAGAGTTTTGACCAAATCTGCTCCTAAGAGTTCCAAGCATTGCATGTCAGCAAAAAAGTTAGGAGTGGAGGTTCCCATAGTGTATCCACTGATTGTGGTTAGTAGGCATGAAATGGTGTTGGCAGAAGAAAATGAGCATCAACAATACGAAATCAAGGCTGCTAAGAGGATTTATATCTATGGGGAACATATTCAGTGGCAAGGCATGTAGTATGCACCTCCATTAAATCCAGGGTCCTCTCTAAGCACCAGGGCCACCATCATTTATCATAGCACCCATTACTACCAAATTTCAGGACCCCTCACCCTAGGGGACCCCAATGACTGGTCCCAATCTGATGAAGGGTAATAGAGTGTCTAGGACTATAGAGTGTCCCTTAAAGTGGACCTGTCACCCAGACACAAAAATCTGTATAATAAAAGTCCTTTTCAAATTAAACATGAAATCCAATTTCTATTTTTTATTTAAGCATTCATAGCTGTTGTAAACTCATTTCAAAATCTCAGCTGTCAATCAAATATTGTCTGCCCCTCCTCTATGCCCGTGGCATAGAGGCGGGGCAGACAATTACTTTCACTTTCAATTCAGCACTTCTTAGATGTCACTGCTCCCCACACATTCCCCCACTTCTCTTTACCATATAATTGTGTAGCCAGGGCATGGGGATGGACTTCGGGTCCCCCATTCTGGAGCACAAACAAGATTCTGAGATGATGCAAGGCTTGTCTTAATAACAGTGTCCACAAAATGGCTCCTGCCTGCTTGCTATAATTTTGAAATCCCAGACTGAAGGAAACAAGATTCAAATAATTTATATAGTGTAATTAAAGTTCATTTTCCTTGACTAATCTGATAAATTAGGATTTTGAATAATTTTTTTGGGTGACGGGTCCCCTTTAAGCTCAGTCCCTTAAAATAGGAAGGATGGTATTGTTTTTTTTTTTTACAGAATAGGTTGCAGCCCTATTACTGGAGATTGTCTAGCATAACCAAGAGATTGTAGATACAGCACTGCATCAATTTTAGCACTTATTGTCTTGCTGTGTGCTGGGAGAAAATGGGTTAATATATAGATATTCTGTTATTCAGAAAATAATTGCTTTTGGTGCTCGTTTTACCCCAATGGTATATGCTTAAATGGAGAAAGTATGTAAATCAGACCTGCACCGCGCTATCTATAATTCACGAGATAATGTAGGAAAGCATCTCACAAAGAGCTTCTTTCTATGCTGCAAAAAAAGGAAGGAAAAAAAAATAATCCTGCAAGTTTTTGGAAAGTGAGGACAAAAAGAAAAGAAAAAAAAATATCCCACTTACTGCCAACCATCAGTTCTTAATTCCAGCCCAGGAATGAGAAATGATGGAAAGTAAGATTGATTTGAGTGAGAATGAGTTTTCTTCATGTTATATTTCTCCACAGAATTACATATTTCTAAATTGCCATTTATAAGCTGGGAATTGATTTTATTTTCTCAGAGGACAAAGTGAAAAGTGGGAGAAATTGGATGCTTTTATTTTACATCAATAGAAATAGCTTAGCCGGGCAGCACTCAGAAATCAACAGAATACTGTGTATGTACCATGGATACGACCAGGTTTTGGAATCTGTTACCATTCATTGTGCAATATCTAACTGGCATTTTGGGTTGCCTAATTGGACTAAAGTAATGTTACATTTCAATTTGGAGAGGAATGCGTCAACCCCTCTAGAAATGAGTACCTTCTGCCATTTGATTTTATTATCCATTTATGTGGGTTTGAGCGTTCAGTGCATCTAACACTAAAGAAGACATGAGATTATTTTTTTTAGTTTCCTACTCCATTTTCTCCTAGTGTTTTTAAATGTGCAAGGAACTGTTCCTGCTGAATTGTGCTTAGTACCGGGGGAAATCTATGCTGGTGTAGTTTTATGGTATTGTAACGGTTGGCACCCTAAATCTAGAACCAAGCACCCTGGTCTCGGCTCGTGCTTCTGCCTGTAGCAGCCGCCTTTGGCCTTGGGAGGAGCCCTCAGCTACTCAGATGCCGCCAGGTCTTATAACGAGAGGTGCAAGGCGAGGGGTTCTAGACAGGCAGAGGGGCACAACTGTAGGGAAAAGTCTTTGGGCACTGGCGTCATCACGCCATTGCGCCCGCATCCATAAAAGGAACGAGACGCGGGTGCGCGCCGTAAGGAACTGGCGTTGAGGCAGAGGCAGAAGTGCGCGTGGCGGGCGTCCTCACCGATGGCGCGGTGGGCGTCCTCGCTGCCCCACTAGGCCACCAGAGTGAGTACAATTTGTCACAGGTATCTCTGAAATGTTGCTTGACCTTTTTTTTTTTTACAACCAACTTCACCTTATTATAATGACTATGTTCTATTGTAGAAGTTACCCTATTCACTGGGCCTGCTGCACATGCACCAATCAGGAAGGGAATGGAGTCAGCTCCAGCACAGGACTTAGAGGCATGTGTCTAGTGGCGGGCTGGGGTAAAAAAAAAGTTGTAGATGCTTTTTTCCTCAATATACACATAGGCCTATACCACATATAATTACCACCTAATTGTAGGAGGTAGGTGCATATTGTTATGGATATAATAGGAACCCAATTAAAAAAAAAAGGCATGAGAACCCATTTTGGGTCCTGAACCATATGTATGGCCACTTTATCATGGTGGCTTGTTTTGTGATTAGGAAATCAAACCCTCAGGTGGGACACAATTACACTAGTCAAAATCCAAATAACAAATCACATTTAAATCATCATTTGTGTATCTGGTTTGAAAAATATATTGGGTCAATTACAAGCAAAAAGTTGCTGTGTCCAGTTGCCCAGCTCTTTAAAATCACATGGCTATAAGGGTTTGGATTGAGTTTGCCCAAAACAACTAGGATTCCAGATTCAGTTGAATTCTAGCACTGGATTTTTTATACTTAATCACTTAATTAAGTGAGGTAATATATCATCCCTCCAAATAGGGTCACCATCAGCTGTCCCAGACATAGCGGGTTTGAAGTTTTAAGGGGGACCCAGGAAGCTGGAAAAGGGAAACTACTGACGGGAGCCAAAGCTGAAACTTCTGTCGCCAAGGAGGATAACCAGCCAAACTTTAAAGGTAAATTCCACTGAACACCAATGCTTTTAACTTGGCACTAATTTTTTTTTAATTTGGGGGGGACAGGTTTTTTAACTTTTATGGGGGCCCTGACCACCAATGTCTTTTAAACTTGTAAGGGCGACCCTGGGCACAAATGTTTTTTATTATTGTGTTTGGAGGGCCTGACTGCCAATTTTGTTTTAAAACTTTTATGGGGGGGCAGACCACCCTTGCCAGCAGTTTTTTTTTAACTTGTGGGGGGGGGACTGACAACCAATGTTTTTTTTACTTTTATGGGGGCCCGGCCCCTGGCCATCAAGATAGAGTCAGTAACTATAACAGTTGATGGTAGGAATGTATCCATTGATACTTTTTATGATATTTGCCATTCTTGAGACAATTTGTGCCAACCAAATCAATGACTAGTGAGACAGTTCCATGAAGACTATGTTGTTAGTAGCCATAGATTCTGATCCCAGCCACAGAGCAGTTTCCATGAGAATTGAAAAGTGTAAAGCAAAATGTCTGAAATTTGTGTGATGGTGCAGATCCTGCGCATGTCCTATCTGACTATACCTTGTCCTACTGGAGAAATCTATTGGTGCTCAATCCCACAAATCTTTCCCCTGTCAAAGAACATAATTCAATAGCACTTGGGGTTGACTAAATGCATCCTTTAGTACAACCGTTCAACCTACCTGATACTTCCAACACCCCTTATTAGGTTAGCCACTCTTTTATCGATGCTCCATTTGAGGTTTGAAGGCCAAAATTGCACTTGATTGGAGATCCTCAGCCCTTTTTACCTATGAGCCACATTCAAATATAAAAAGAACTGGAGAGCAACACAAGCATGTGTTGCAGTCTAAAAGAGGCTCTGGTTTTTATGCAACTAAAACTTCAAGCCAGCAATTTAAAAAATATATAAGTGGATACACTATGTATAAATACAGTATATTATATTATATGAATTCACATAATGTAAAATATGAAGCAGAAAAAGTGCAGTCAATGAAATCAATTAACACGTACAGAAAAAAATTTCTTATATATAGCAAGAGATATGAAATTCAAAGTTTAATCCAAATTAGGGATGAACCGAATCCATTATTTTGGATTCAGCCGAACCCCTGAATCTTTCTTGAAAGATTCGGCCGCATACCAAACCAAATCTGAATCCTCATTTGCATATGCAAATTAGGGGTGGGAAGGGGAAAGCATTTTTTACTTCCTTGTTTTGTGGCAAAAAGTTATGCGATTTCCCTCCCCGCCCCTAATTTGCATATGCAATTTAGGATTCGGATTTGGTTCGGCCAGGCATGAGGATTCGGCCGAATCCGAATCCTGCTGAAAAAGGCCGAATCCTGGCTGAATCCCAAACTGAATCCTGGATTCGGTGCATCCCTAATCCAAATGGCTATCTAGTACCTAAATGAAAGCTCTATCTAGCTTCTTTTCTTAAAAGCTCAGATTTGTATTTCCCCCTCTTATATTCTGGACAATTTTATCTATTCCATTTACATTTAAAAATGACAGCGTTCTATTATTACACTCTGCAAGTTTAGCAACTGATGTTATCAATGTGCTTTAAAGGGGAAGAATGACCCATGAATCTATAACAATTTTAATACATGGCAATACCTTGCTGGCTCATTTTGCCGCTGGTATTGCTTGGTTTATATAGCTTTATTGTCCAAAATAAACCAATGGTGAATCCCTTAGTTTGTCTAACTCAATAACCCTTCAGGGATAGGTACAGGCATAGTACACACAGGCTTCTTCTCATCATCTCAGTCTAAATGCAGAGCTGTCAACCTTTCCTGAAGCACATCATATTTTTGCAGCAAATCGTTAGATGTCATCAGATATTGTCAGAAATCGGGGGGGGGGGTGCATCAGAGTGAAACCGGGGAAAAGAGCTGAAAATCTGGTAACTCCTCATAAAAATTGGTGGAGTGCACAGCTCTGTAAATGCTAAACACATGGTGGACCAGCAATGAAGTCTGGTGTTTGCCACTTATAGGCACTAATATGCTGTGGGAGTGCAAAGAATCAGACTGACAAATTGCCCATTGGATCCATTCTCACACCCTCCCATGTTGCCCCTGCCAAATAACACCTTTAAGCCAAGTCCCCCAATACCCAGAATAAAAACAGACACACAGCAGCTTTGATGTTAATCTGTGTAAATCACAGCTTTATTATTGAATAGATCAATTGGGCGTTTTGATCCTGAGGAAGATGAAAATCCTTTGAGAAGTTTACTTCCATAACGGATTTTCTCCCAGGATCAATGTGCCATATTTAATAAAGGCAGAAATATGGCATCATAAATATGAGCACCTTTGAGCTCATAGAAAAATGCAGAATTCCTCTCCATTCCCAGGCAGCTTTCAGATCCCAGCTTCTACAGTCACCCAGGATAAGTGAAAAGGAATGCAGGTTCCACAGACTGGCTTAAGGGTGCTCCTGTCTATGAAACCATATTTTGGAAGAAAGAGAAGGCACCACTTGTGAAATTGCAGTGGCTGAAATGCGAGGTACTGCTAGTAGTGGTGGAAGGATTTGAAATAGAAAGAAATATGTCGGCATACACATGAGCGCTATTAAGCCACAAGGTGAAGGCTGTATTTTTCTCCATTCCATTGGACCACAGGCAGCCTACAAACCCTGGCTTCTGAAGTCGGCCAGGTTGGAATGCAGGGTCCACTTAGGGGGAAATTTACTTACATCCGCAATTGTGCCATTGACGGCTTCGCTCAAACCGCAACACTTCACCAGGCGTAGATTCGCCAGGGCAGCGCAAATTCACTAAAATCTGAAGTTGCGCCCAGGGAGCTGAAAGGTAGCATAGTTGCGCTAGCGTTAATTCATCAAGCAAAGCGAAGTTGCGCCAGCAATGCCTCATTTGCATACGGCGCCAAGTTAAAGACAATGGACGTATATGCTGCAGAAACTACATTACACTACACTTGGCCAGGGAAGCTTAATAAAATTAAATAGAGTTGTTATATTGTCCTACACATGAGCCCAGTGTATAGTTTAGGTGCCATATATGAGCAAATGTAGGAGGGTACCCCAAAAAAAATATCACCCTGTAAAAAGTTAAAAATGCAAACATTTTGAGAAACTCCTATCTACTCTATTGCACTTCGCCTGGTCTGAGCTGGCGAAGGCAAGTCTGGCGCAAGGTAACGTTCAGGAAAATCAACAACTTAGTGAATTAGCGTAGTTACGTCCCTTCGCCAGTGCACAACTTTCCTGGCGTTAGGGAGCGAAGTAGCGCTAGAGTCTATCTACTTCGTTAGCGAATTTACGCCAGGGACCCTTACTAAATCGCCGAAGTGCCAAAATGACGTCACGTCGCCCTTTAGAAAATTTCCCGTGGCATATATGTGCTTGTGTCCATTAAACATATTTCTCTATATATACAGGACATTTAGAAAACATATTGTCATCAAAAGTTTAATTCTCTTACTTTCCCTTGTTTAAAAACAGTTCAGGCTCTAATACAGTAAAACTTAAATTTTGCATAACCTGATTTTAAGTTTCCCCTCATTTTTTGTGGTCCTAACTATATATTATGCATAATACATTTCCCTTATGGTACATTTTCCTGGATTTTAAACTATTTTATTTCTGGTCCCCTGAAAAACATAAATGTGGGTTTCTACTGTAGCTGCTTAACGAGTAAAGCAAGAGAAATCAAATGTTTTACATGATATACATGCTTACAAACATTTTTGTTTAATAAAATCAGTATAGGCAAAACACTGCTAAGATTTTGGCTCCTTTAGTAATTTAGTTAGTGTGAGCAAGAGAGTGAGCTGCTGTGCTAAAGAGCAGTAGATACAGTAACTTTATAGGACTCCAGGACTGCCATCATTAATCTTGTGCTTATATTACAAAGTTCCCTCTAATTTTATTTGCCTGTGTGCACAAAAATGATTATTTGTGTGCAATTTTTAAAACCGCATGTGCAGAGAAGAGAGTGTATTAGAATACTTCTAAACAATCACAGGTTAGTAAAGTAGAATGCACTTAGCATGACAATAAACACTTTTGACTATATTCCACCTTTCTGTGCAGGCAAATTAAACCTCTGCACCCAGCAAGTACTTTAACAGGGAGTCTACAGTTGAAACCCCTTCTTTGTGGAACTGCTATTAAAAGACAATAACCGGCATTTAAATGAGTCCCTCTATTTGTTGCAGTCAGGCCATTTATATGTGAATTTATTACATGGGATGCAAAGGAAAAAAGCATGCGTCTTAGACCACAGTTGGCAGCTTTACCTGTTTATGTCCAGTCTTTAAAAACTGACCAACTGCACAGTATTTTAGTAATCTAATGAACATAGATCAGTTGTGATCTTAAGGCACAGTTGTACTACTAAAACCAAGACCATTAAAGGGATACTGTCATGGGAAATTTTTTTTTCTCCAAAATGAAATTGTTAATAGTGCTGCTCCAGCAGAATTCTGCACTGAAATCCATTTCTCAAAAGAGCAAATGGATTTTTTTATATTCAATTTTTGAAATCTGACATGGGGCTAGACATATTGTCAATTTCCCAGCTGCCCCAAGTCATGTGACTTGTGCTCTGATAAACTTCAATCACTCTTTACTGCTGTACTGCAAGTTGGAGTGATATCACTCCCCTCCCTCTTCCCCCCCAGCAGCCCAACAAAAGAACAAAGGGAAGGTAACCAGATAACAGCTCCCTAACACAAGATAACAGCTGCCTGGTAGATCTAAGAACAACACTCAATAGTAAAAACCCATGTCCCACTGAGACACATTCAGTTACATTGAGAAGGAAAAACAGCAGCCTGCCAGAAAGCATTTCTCTCCTAAAGTGCAGGCACAAGTCACATGACCAGGGGCAGCTGGGAAATTGACAAAATGTCTAGCCCCATGTCAGATTTCAAAATTGAATATAAAAAATCTGTTTGCTCTTTTGAGAAATGGATTTCAGTGCAGAATTCTGCTGGAGTAGCACTATTAACTGATGCGTTTTGAAAAAAACATGTTTTCCGATGACAGGATTAGAGATGTCGCGAACTGTTCGCCGGCGAACTTGTTCGCGCGAACATCGGGTGTTCGCGCTCGCCGGAAGTTCGCGAACGTCGCGCGACGTTCGCCATTTTGGGTTCGCCATTGTTGGCGCTTTTTTTTGCCCTCTCACCCCAGACCAGCAGGTACATGGCAGCCAATCAGGAAGCTCTCCCCTGGACCACTCCCCTTCCCTATAAAAACCGAAGCCCTGCAGCGTTTTTTCACTCTGCCTGTGTGTGCTGAAGAGATAGTGTAGGGAGAGAGCTGCTGCCTGTTAGTGATTTCAGGGACAGTTGAAAGTTTGCTGGCTAGTAATCGTTTTGATACTGCTCTGTTATTGGAGGGACAGAAGTCTGCAGGGGTTTGAGGGACATTTAAGCTTAGGTAGCTTTGCTGGCTAGTAATCTACCTTCTACTGCAGTGCTCTGTATGTAGCTGCAGTGGGCAGCTGTCCTGCTTCTGATCTCATCTGCTGACTGCTGCAATAACAGTAGTCCTTGTAAGGACTGCTTTTATTTATTTTTTGTTGTTTTACTACTACTACTACTACTACTACTATAAGAGCCCAGTGCTATTAGTCTAGCAGTGTTGGGGAGTGGGACTGGTGTGCTAATCTGCTGCTCCTAGTAGTTCAGCAGCACCAACTTTAATTTTTTTTTTTAATATTCATTTTTTTTTATTTTACTTTTTTTTATTTTACTACCGCTGTAGTAGTGTATAAGTTGACCTTTTAGGCATTATTTGCCCTGTAGGCATTATTTGCACACTGTTTTCTTCAACCCGCCATCTAGCTGTGTGACCTTGTTCACATTCTGTCTAAATATCCATAATATTACCGTCTCCAGAAAAAACACCGGAGTGACTTTTTTCAAGCAGCCATAATATATTTTACGTAATCCGTATCCACCGCTGTAGTAGTGTATACGTTGACCTTGTAGGCATTATTTGCACACTGTTTTCTTCAACCCGCCATCTAGCTGTGTGAGCTTGTTCACATTTTGTCTAAATATTGATAATATTATCGTCTCTAGAAAAACCACTTGAGTTACTTTTTTTCAAGCAGCATTCATATATTTTACGTAATCCGTATCCACCGCTGTAGTAGTGTATACGTTGACCTTGTAGGCATTATTTGCACAGTGTTTTCTTCAACCCGCCATCTAGCTGTGTGACCTTGTTCACATTCTGTCTAAATATCCATAATATTACCGTCTCCAGAAAAAACACCGGAGTGACTTTTTTCAAGCAGCCATAATATATTTTACGTAATCCGTATCCACCGCTGTAGTAGTGTATACGTTGACCTTGTAGGCATTATTTGCACACTGTTTTCTTCAACCCGCCATCTAGCTGTGTGACCTTGTTCACATTCTGTCTAAATATCCATAATATTACCGTCTCCAGAAAAACACCGGAGTGACTTTTTCAAGCAGCCATAATATATTTTACGTAATCCGTATCCACCGCTGTAGTAGTGTATACGTTGACCTTGTAGGCATTATTTGCACACTGTTTTCTTCAACCCGCCATCTAGCTGTGTGACCTTGTTCACATTCTGTCTAAATATCCATAATATTACCGTCTCCAGAAAAAACACCGGAGTGACTTTTTTCAAGCAGCCATAATATATTTTACGTACGGTAATCCGTATCCACCGCTGTAGTAGTGTATACGTTGACCTTGTAGGCATTATTTGCACACTGTTTTCTTCAACCCGCCATCTAGCTGTGTGAGCTTGTTCACATTTTGTCTAAATATTGATAATATTATCGTCTCTAGAAAAACCACTTGAGTTACTTTTTTTCAAGCAGCATTCATATATTTTACGTAATCCGTATCCACCGCTGTAGTAGTGTATACGCTGACCTTGTAGGCATTATTTGCACAGTGTTTTCTTCAACCCGCCATCTAGCTGTGTGAGCTAGTTCACATTTTGTCTAAATATTGATAATATTATCGTCTCTAGAAAAACCACTTGAGTTACTTTTTTTCAAGCAGCATTCATATATTTTACGTAATCCGTATCCACCGCTATAGTAGTGTATACGTTGACCTTGTAGGCATTATTTGCACACTGTTTTCTTCAACCCGCCATCTAGCTGTGTGAGCTTGTTCACATTTTGTCTAAATATTGATAATATTATCGTCTCTCGAAAAACCACTTGAGTTACTTTTTTTCAAGCAGCATTCATATATTTTACGTAATCCGTATCCACCGCTGTAGTAGTGTATACGTTGACCTTGTAGGCATTATTTGCACACTGTTTTCTTCAACCCGCCATCTAGCTGTGTGTATTATCGTTTCCAGAAAAACCAACTGAGTTTTTGTTGTTGTTGTTGTTTTTTTAAAAATAATGCCAGGCAAAGGCAGGCCGCCACGCAGAGGCCGTGCTAGGGGCCGTGCTGCTATGCAATCCTGTGGCCCTAGCAAATTGCCCAGTTTTAAAAAGCCAATGATCCTGAACTCCCAAAATGCTGAAGAGGTAGTTGACTGGCTTACACAGCACACCCCATCCTCTACCGTTTCTAACTTTACCACAACATCCTCCTCATCCTCCACTGCTATGGCCACCCCACGTAACACTTCCTCCACCACCGGTGCCCCTTCTTCACTGGGGTCAGAGGAGTTATTTTCCCATGAGTTTCTTGAACTGAGTAATGCGCAACCATTATTGCCAGAAGAAGATGAAGGAGATGAGGACCTTACACCAGATTTAATTCTGGCAGAGAACACGATAGAGATGGACATAATGAGTGATGAGGAGGAGGTCCCCGCTGCTGCTTCCTTCTGTGATGTGTCAGAAGAAATTGATGCATCTGAGGAGAATGATGATGAGGAGATTGATGTTTTGTGGGTGCCTAGTAGAAGAGAGCAAGAGGAGGGTAGTTCAGATGGAGAGACGGAGAGTCAGAGAGGCAGTAGGAGAATAAGACTTAGAAGAAGCAGGGAGGACAGCCCGCAGGGATCAGTAGGGCAACAACATGTATCGGCACCTGTGTTCAGCCGGCCAACGCACCCGCCATTGCCGCCAATGCCGCCAACTTCTACTGTTACCGCCAGATCGCACACTTCCAAAAAGTCAGCAGTGTGGGATTTTTTTAATGTGTGTGCCTCTGACAAAAGCATTGTAATTTGCAATGAGTGCAGTCAGAAACTGAGCCTTGGTAAGCCAACAGCCACATAGGTACAACTTCTATGCGAAGGCACATGAGCGGCAAGCACAAAGCACTTTGGGAGCAACACCTCAAAGGCAACAGGCAAACTAAAAGCCACACTCCTTCTGGTCCAGCATCTTACTGCTCTACCTCTGCTCTCCTTGACCCGTCTGAACCACCCTCCACTCCGCCTTCCACCTTGACCACCTGTTCCCATTCCCAGTCATCTGCCACCAGCCAAGTTTCTGTGAAGGCCATGTTTGAGCGTAAGAAGCCAATGTCTGACTGTCACCCCCTTGCCCGGCGTCTGACAGCTGGCTTGTCTGCACTCTTAGCCCGCCAGCTTTTACCATACCAGCTGGTGGACTCTGAGGCCTTCCGCAAATTTGTAGCAATTGGGACACCGCAGTGGAAGGTACCCAGCCGCAATTTTTTTTCTAAAAAGGGAATACCACACCTGTACCAATATGTGCAGAGCCAAGTTACCGCATCTCTGTCACTTAGTGTTGGGCCAAAGGTCCATATGACTACTGACGCATGGTCCTCCAAGCATGGTCAGGGCAGGTATGTCACCTACACTGCCCACTGGGTGAACTTGGTAATGGCTGGGAAGCAGGGAATGGGTAGCTCAACAACAACAGTGGAGTTGGTGTCACCGCCACGGATTGCACGCGGTTCTGCCACCACCTCTACTCCTCCATCGCTCTCTACCTCGTCTTCTTCTTCTTCTTACTCTGCTGCTGGGTCCTCCTTCTCCTCCTCCACACCTGTGCACCCCCAGCTCCCCCTAGGCTATTCGACGTGCCAGGTACGCCGTTGTCACGCTGTCTTGGGGATGACGTGCCTGGAAAGCAAAAACCATACCGGATCTGTACTCCTGTCATCTCTGCAGTCACAGGCCGATCGGTGGCTGACCCCACACCAACTGCAGATCGGAAAAGTGGTGTGTGACAATGGAAGCAATCTGTTGGCAGCGTTGAGACTAGGCAATTTAACACATGTGCCCTGCATGGCACATGTGTTAAATTTAATAGTCCAACGTTTTGTCTCCAAGTACCCAGGATTCCAGGACGTTCTCACCCAGTCCAGAAAGGTGTCGGCCCATTTCAGACGTTCCTACACAGCCATGGCACGCCTTGCTGACATTCAGCAGCGCTACAACATGCCAGTCAGGCGTTTGATTTCTGACAGCCAGACTCGCTGGAATTCAACGCTCCTTATGTTGGAACGTCTGCTGCAACAACAAAGGGCCGTCAACGAGTACCTTTTTGAACTGGGTGGTAGGACTGGATCTGCACAGCTGGGGATTTTTTTCCCCCGTTACTGGGTGCTTATGCGCGATGCCTGCAGGCTCATGCGACCTTTTGAAGAGGTGACAAATATGGTCAGTCGCACCGAAGGCACCATCAGCGACCTAATACCCTTCGCTTTATTCCTGGAGCGTGCCGTGCGACGAGTGACAGATGAGGCTGTAGACCAGCGTGACGAGGAGCTGGAAGCGCACGATTTCTGGTCGGAATCACCAGAACGAACCCAGGCACCTGCTGCAACGCAGGGAGAGGTGCCAGAAGTGGAGTCAGAGGAGGAAGGTGGCTTTGTGGAGGAGGAGGAGGAGGACCAACAGGAGCAGGCTTCCCAGGGGGCTAGTGGTGACCTTTTGGGGACCCCTGGTCTTGTACGTGGCTGGGGGAGGAGACCGTGGATGATGCAGTCCTTGATAATGAGGAAGCGGAGATGGATAGCTCTGCATCCAACCTTGTGAGAATGGGGTCTTTCATGCTGTCATGCCTGTTGAAGGACCCCCGTATCAAGAGGCTTAAGGAGAAGGACCTGTACTGGGTCGCAACGCTACTAGACCCTCGGTACAAGCATAAAGTGTCAGAAATGTTACCAACATACCACAAGTCCGAAAAGATGCGGCATTTACAAACCAGCCTGCAAAACATGTTGTACAATGCTTTTAAGGGTGATGTCACTTCAGGAACTCATCAACATTCCAGGGGCAGAGGTGCCAGTAATCCTGCCACGAGCACACCTGCAAGGACAAAGCCCTTTGGCCAGTCTGTAACGTCAGACATGCAAATGTTTTTCTGTCCAAGGCAGCGCCACAACCCTTCTGGATCCACCCTCAAAGAACGCCTCGACCGGCAGGTAGCGGACTACCTGGCATTAACTGCAGATATCGACACTCTGAGGAGCGATGAACCCCTGGACTACTGGGTGCGCAGGCTTGATCTGTGGCCAGAGCTGTCACAATTTGCCATGAACCTCTTGTCTTGCCCAGCCTCAAGTGTGCTCTCAGAAAGGACCTTCAGTGCAGCAGGAGGGATTGTAACTGAGAAGAGAACTCGCCTAGGTCACAAAAGTGTCGATTACCTGACCTTTATTAAAATGAATGAGGGGTGGATCTCGGAGGGTTACTGCACGCCGGAAGACTTGTTCTGACTTCTATGCAGCTGTCCTTCTCTTCAAGCCTCATGACTCCACACACAGCTGTCCTTTAGCGTCCTCCTCCTCCCTCCGCCACCGTTACAAACTAGGGTGCAAACCCTACTGGTTTAATTTTTTCTGGCCTCTGTGCTTCAGTGGCTGCAACCAAAAAAACTGGGCAAACAATGTCTACAAGGTCAACGTATGGCAAAAAATGACTATTTTCAGCATTTATATGGCATATTTTTTCTGGCAACTGTGCTTCAGTGGCTGCGTCCAAAAAAATGCATATTTTCTGCATTTATATGGCATAATTTTTCTGGCCTCTGTGCTTCAGTGGCTGCAACCAAAAAAATGCATATTTTCAGCATTTATATGGCATAATTTTTCTGGCCTCTGTGCTTCAGTGGCTGCAACCAAAAAAATTTATATTTTCAGCATTTATATGGCATAATTTTTCTGGCCTCTGTGCTTCAGTGGCTGCAACCAAAAAAATGCATATTTTCAGCATTTATATGGCATAATTTTTCTGGCAACTGTGCTTCAGTGGCTGCGACCAAAAAAATGACTATTTTCAGCATTTATATGGCATATTTTTTCTGGCCTCTGTGCTTCAGTGGCTGCGGCCAAAAAAACTGGGCAAACAATGCCTACAAGGTCAACGACGTTGACCTTGTAGGCATTGTTTGCCCAGTTTTTTTGGCCGCAGCCACTGAAGCACAGAGGCCAGAAAAAATATGCCATATAAATGCTGAAAATAGTCATTTTTTGCCATACGTTGACTCAACGTATATGGCAAAAATGACTATTTTCAGCATTTATATGGCATATTTTTTCTGGCAACTGTGCTTCAGTGGCTGCGACCAAAAAAACTGGGCAAACAATGCCTACAAGGTCAACGTATGGCAAAAAATGACTATTTTCAGCATTTATATGGCATATTTTTTCTGGCAACTGTGCTTCAGTGGCTGCAACCAAAAAAACTGGGCAAACAATGTCTACAAGGTCAACGTATGGCGAAAAATTACTATTTTCAGCATTTATATGGCATATTTTTTCTGGCAACTGTGCTTCAGTGGCTGCGTCCAAAAAAACTGGGCAAACAATGCCTACAAGGTCAACGTATGGCAGTTGTTTAAAGAGAACAGTAGATTACTAGCCAGCAAAGCTACCTAAGCTAAAATGTCCCTCAAATCCCTGCAGACTTCTGTCCCTCCAATACAGAGCAGTATCAAGCAGATTACTAGCCAGCAAACTTACTATCATCTGTCCCTGAAATCACTAACAGCTCTCCCCCTACACTATCTCTTCCAAGCACACACAGGCAGATTTTTCAGATACATTTTTGCCCTTGATCCCCCTCTGGCATGCCACTGTCCAGGTCGTTGCACCCTTTAAACAACTTTAAAATCATTTTTCTGGCCAGAAATGTCTTTTCTAGATGTTAAAGTTCGCCTTCCCATTGAAGTCTATGGGGTTCGCGAACCGTTCGCGAACCGCTCGCGTTTTTGCGCTCGCGAACTTTTTTTCCGACGTTCGCTACATCCCTAGACAGGATCCCTTTAAGCACGACATAGACAAATGGCAAACTATGCCCCCTTCCTGTGCTATTCTTTCATGGTGTAAATGCCAAGTAAAAAAAAAGTGTCCAGGAAAATTATATTTAAATGGTAAAACTTGCACTTTATGATATATCATTTACTATGTGCATGGGTGGCAACCAGAGTGGTCCGTGGCACCAGTGCAAAGTTCTTTATGGCGAGGTGGATGATGGACAGTTTTGAACTTTTCCCCCTCCATCTTTGTACATTCAAATATTATGAGGGCATTGCCATAAAGAGTTTTTTCAATACTGGTTACTTTCTGTGAGTCAGGTTAAATCAGGTCAATTAACTAAACCCTAAAAATGAATATTTTATATACTGAACATATTGCACCAGTCTCAGCTTCTCAATAGCAGCAATGATCCAGGACTTCAAACTTATCAGTTTTTTTTTTACATTGCTTCATATTGACCATTATAGGCGGCACTGCATATATATTGCTTGTGTTGTCTTGGGGCATTAAAAACTGTAGATATACAATATTTTTATAATTTTAATGGACATATATGTTGCAGCAAATACATTACACTACACAAGCCCAGGAAACCTTAATAGAATAAAATAAAGTTGATATATTGCCCTACATATGTGCCCAGTGTATAGTTTATGTGCCATATGTTAGGAAATGTATGGGGGAGCCCGGGTACCCAAAAAAGTTTTTATGGACTTTTGCAGCCTATCACCCTGAAAAATTAAAAGCCACTAGCGTTTTTTGTGACGTAGAAAATGTTTCAACTAAAAATTGAAGAAGCCCTATACATTCCATTGCACTTCGCCTGGTCTGAGCTGGCGAAGGCAAGTCTGGCAGAACAGGTAACGTTCAGTAAAAAGCGAATCTTAGTGAATTTGCAAAGTAACGCTCTTTCGCCAGAGGCAAACTTCGCCTGGTGTAAGAGTGTGAAGTACAGCTATATCTCCTTCACTAGCGAAGTTACACCTGCACCCGTTAGTAAATCGGTGAAGTCCCGAAATGACGTCAGACTGGCAAATTTTAGTTAACGTTGGTCACTTTGCCCTTTAGTGAATTTCCCCCGTAGGCGGGTGGATTATTGTCTGGTTAGAATTCATTACAGGACAAGCTACCCTTATTGTAAAGTACCGCTCAAGGAAGCAACCATAAACATGCATTAACCCTTTGCCTGCCAAGCACGTACGGCGTACGTGCTGGCAGGCAAATGCTCAGGCTGCCAAGAACGTACATTGTACGTTCTTTGGCAGCTGAGCGCTCTCTCTGCTTCGGCGGCTTTTGCCGCCTCCGCAGAGAGTGGGGAGAGAAGACAGCCCCCTAGGCAACGAGGCTGGGGGGCTGTCAAGTCGGATCTGCGACTCGATTGTCGCAGATCCGACTTCAAAGTAGCAGACGCATCGCATGGAGCGTCTGCTACTACACTCACCTTCTTCCTGCCTGCAGAGCCGCCCACGCACTTCCTGCTGCGCAGCAACTCTGCAGACACGCTGCCAGGACTCCTCCAAAGAAGACAGCGATTCTCCTGCTCCAAAAACGGTAAGTGCACGTTTTTTTACACACTTACCTGCACCTACACATACTTACAGTACATTTATGCATTTTAGTAAAGATTGGAATTTTTTTAAATTTTTTTTTTTTAATTTTAGCACACTTGGTCCCTTTTGTACAGTTATTTACACTTATTTACACTTATTTACATGTATTTGCACACTCAGATAACTTTTATTAGTGCACAAATATGTATACACAAACAGGTGTTTTTTTTTTTTTTTACGAATTCATTATACTGTTATCTTTGTTTTTTTTGCCTAAAAACGTGTTATTTTGGCAGCGTGACTATTGGATAATCGATTTCGGCCACTAATTACGCTGTCAGAACAATTATTTTGTTATTTCATTGATTTACGCTATTTTTGTGGTTTTATTGCAATTTTATCCCTGCATTATTGTTCCCTATGTATCTTTAGTATCGTTTTGCTGTTTGGTGCTTTGGTATAGAAAGATAGATTTTACTTAGTTTGATCCGCCAAAATATGTGCTTTCCAAAAATATATGGGTTTCTGGGGGTCTTTTTACAGTTTGGGGGTCTTACGGCACATAACGTACAGTTAGGGTTCTCTTTTCTGCAGCTTAGTTGGCTAGCGTGAAAATTCATAGGCACGTTTTTCATTTGGGGTCCATACACAACACATACTTTGGTAAATCTATACATATTGGGCATCAAACTATTTATTAGACCTCTGACGTCCATATTTAGAAAGATTTTTCTTTGTACGTAAAACATTGTGTCCGATAAATGCGGCAAACTGCAACATTTTTAGGCGATTTTCAGAAATGTTGTAAAAACCTATATGTTTAGAAAAGCTTTGCAGTTTGGTAGTTTCGTGTAGAAAGACGTCGTTATCTTTGTTGGAATCGGCAGAATGTGTACTTTCCAAAAATGTATGGTTTTGGGGGGTCATTGCTGTTAGGAGGGTCTTGAGGCAAATAATATGAAGTCAAGGGTCTATGTTCGCAGAAGGCGAATCGGCAGCGGAGAAAACTCATATTCACTATTTTTATTTGGGGTCCGCACATGCCAGCTGCCTTGGTATATCTATGCATATTGGGCATCAAACTGTTCAGTAGACCCTTGGCATCAATATTTATGGTGTTTTACAATTGTATGTAAGAAATTGGGTGAGATAAATGCGGCCAATTGCAATATTTTTAGGCGATTTTCAGAAATGTAAAAACAGTTGCTTTTATCGCCAAATTTAGGAAAGGCTTGCGACTTGGTACTTTGGAGTACAAAGACATGCATACCCAATTTGGATTCGCAGGAATGTGTACTTTCCAAAAATATATGGTTTTATGGGGTGAACGCACTTTTTTCTACCTTTGCCCCCCCCAAAACAATGTAAATGTGTTGATTTTGCAGTACCTGAAATGACAGACCATATGGGGGTCTTTGTTTTGGGGCCCCTATACGCCACGTACTTGGGTACACCTATACATATTGGGCATCAAACTGTTCAGAGGACCCCAGGCTTTCATATTTGGGGTGATTTGTCTTGATACCTAAAAGTATGTGGGTAATACAATGCTGCAGGGTCGAAATTTTGAAGTCATTTTTGGAAATGTCCCCAAAATCACCAAATTTAGGAATGGTTTGCGGCTTGGTACTTTGGAGTACAAAGACATGCATACCCAATTTAGATCCGTGGGAATGTGTACTTTCCGAAAATATATGGTTTTCTGGGGTGAACTTACTTTTTTCTACATTTGCCCCCCTCAAAACAATGTAAATGTGTTGATTTTGCAGTACCTGAAATGACAGACCATATGGGGGTCTTCGTTTTGGGGCCCCTATACGCCACGTGCTTGGGTACACCTATACATATTGGGCATCAAACTGTTCAGAGGACCCCAGGCTTTCATATTTGGGGTGATTTGTCTTGATACCTAAAAGTATGTGGGTAATACGATGCTGCAGGGTCGAAATTTTGAAGTCATTTTTGGAAATGTCCCCAAAATCACCAAATTTAGGAATGGTTTGCGGCTTGGTACTTTGGAGTACAAAGACATGCATACCCAATTTAGATCCGTGGGAATGTGTACTTTCCGAAAATATATGGTTTTCTGGGGTGAACTTACTTTTTTCTACATTTGCCCCCCTCAAAACAATGTAAATGTGTTGATTTTGCAGTACCTGAAATGACAGACCATATGGGGGTCTTCGTTTTGGGGCCCCTATACGCCACGTGCTTGGGTACACCTATACATATTGGGCATCAAACTGTTCAGAGGACCCCAGGCTTTCATATTTGGGGTGATTTGTCTTGATACCTAAAAGTATGTGGGTAATACGATGCTGCAGGGTCGAAATTTTGAAGTCATTTTTGGAAATGTCCCCAAAATCACCAAATTTAGGAATGGTTTGCGGCTTGGTACTTTGTAGTAGAAAGACATGCATACCCAATTTAGATTCGTGGGAATGTGTACTTTCCGAAAATATATGGTTTTCTGGGGTGAACTTACTTTTTTCTACCTTTGCCCCCCCAAAACGATGTAAATGTGTTGATTTTGCAGTACCTGAAATGACAGAACATACAAGGGGGGGTCTTCATTTTAGGGCCCCTATATGCCACGTGCTTGGGTACACCTATACATATTGGGCATCAAACTGTTCAGAGGACCCTAGGCTTTCATATTTGGGATGATTTCTCTTGATACCTAAAAGTATGTGGGTAATACGATGCTGCAGAGTAGATATTTTGAGGTGATTTTTGGAAATGTCACCTAAATCACCAAATTTAGGAATGATTTGCGGCTTGGTACTTTGGCGTAGAAAGACATGCATACCCAATTTGGATTCGTTGGAATGTGTACTTTCCGAAAATATATGGTTTTCTGGGGTGAACTTACTGTTTTCTACTTTTGCCCCCCCCAAATCGATGTAAATGTGTTGATTTTGCAGTACCTGAAATGACAGACTATATGGGGGTCTTCATTTTAGGGCCCCTATATGCCACATGCTTGGGTACACCTATACATATTGGGCATCAAACTGTTCAGAGGACCCTAGGCTTTCATATTTGGGGTGATTTGTCTTGATACCTAAAAGTATGTGTGTAATACGATGCTGCAGGGTAGATATTTTGAGGTGATTTTTGGAAATGTCACCTAAATCACCAAATTTAGGAATGATTTGCGGCTTGGTACTTTGGCGTAGAAAGACATGCATACCCAATTTGGATTCGTTGGAATGTGTACTTTCCGAAAATATATGGTTTTCTGGGGTGAACTTACTGTTTTCTACTTTTGCCCCCCCCAAATCGATGTAAATGTGTTGATTTTGCAGTACCTGAAATGACAGACTATATGGGGGTCTTCATTTTAGGGCCCCTATATGCCACATGCTTGGGTACACCTATACATATTGGGCATCAAACTGTTCAGAGGACCCTAGGCTTTCATATTTGGGGTGATTTGTCTTGATACCTAAAAGTATGTGTGTAATACGATGCTGCAGGGTAGATATTTTGAGGTGATTTTTGGAAATGTCACCTAAATCACCAAATTTAGGAATGATTTGCGGCTTGGTACTTTGGCGTAGAAAGACATGCATACCCAATTTGGATTCGTTGGAATGTGTACTTTCCGAAAATATATGGTTTTCTGGGGTGAACTTACTGTTTTCTACTTTTGCCCCCCCCCAAATCGATGTAAATGTGTTGATTTTGCAGTACCTGAAATGACAGACTATATGGGGGTCTTCCTTTTGGGGCCCCTGTATGCCACGTGCTTGGGTACACCTATACATATTGGGCATCAAACTGTTCAGAGGACCCTAGGCTTTCATATTTGGGGTGATTTCTCTTGATACCTAAAAGTATGTGGGTAATACGATGCTGCAGGGTAGATATTTTGAGGTGATTTTTGGAAATGTCACCAAAAATCACCAAATTTAGGAATGATTTGCGGCTTGGTACTTTGGCGTAGAAAGACATGCATACCCAATTTGAATACGTGGGAATGTGTACTTTCCGAAAATATATGGTTTTCTGGGGTGAACTTACTGTTTTCTACTTTTGCCCCCCCAAAACAATGTAAATGTGTTGATTTTGCAGTACCTGAAATGTCAGACTATATGGGGGTCTTCCTTTTAGGGCCCCTATATGCCACATGCTTGGGTACACCTATACATATTGGGCATCAAACTGTTCAGAGGACCCTAGGCTTTCATATTTGGGGTGATTTGTCTTGATACCTAAAAGTATGTGGGTAATACGATGCTGCAGAGTAGATATTTTGAGGTGATTTTTGGAAATGTCACCTAAATCACCAAATTTAGGAATGATTTGCGGCTTGGTACTTTGGAGTACAAATACATGCATACCCAATTTAGATTCAGGGGAATGTGTACTTTCCGAAAATATATGGTTTTCTGGGGTGAACGTACTGTTTTCTACCTTTGCCGCCCCCAAAACGATGTAAATGTGTTGATTTTGCAGTATCTGAAATTACAGAACAAACGGGGGGTCTTCCTTTTGGGGCCTCCTATGCCACGTGCTTGGGTACATCTATTCATATTGGGCATCAAACTGTTCAGTGGACCCAGGATTTTATATTTGGGGTGTTTTACATTGATACCTAATGATGTGTGGGAGATATGTTGCTGTAGAGTGGAAGCTTTGAGGTCATTTTTCAAAAAATTCACCAATTTCTATAAAACACTATAACTTTAGGAAACAATTGCAACTTGGTGGTTTGGAGTACAAAGATATTTCTACCCATTTTTGATTCACCAGAATCTGTTCTTTCTAGTAATGGGTAGTTTTCTTGGGTAAACCTACTGTTAGTGGAATGTTTGGCCTTGAAATCAAAAGTATGCTGTTTGGGGAGTGTTGCTTTGGAAATTTGGTTGTGTACTGCTTGTAGATTTTGAGCTATACAAGTGAGAAATCTCCATAAAACTATATATATTTGGTATTGTCGCGTTCAGGAGACATAGACCTTTCTAAATCAGCTGTGTTCTCGTACGTAAAATGAATGATGTTTCTGATATATGTGATTGTTCTTCGTGCAACATGATTTTTTTCATTTTATTTGACACTTAGAATCCAATATTTTTTTAGAGAAGTAGAATTACACCAAAATTCTTGCATATTGTGAAAGTTCAGGTTGTCCTGAAAAAAACAATATATTGTTTTCCTGGGTTAACTAAAAGACCACCCCAGGAAAGGCCCTTAAAGTGAAAGAGTGCAAAATATCTAAAAACTGCTTGGCAGTAGATGTTCGCATCTAGGACAAAACGGCTGGCAGGGAAAGGGTTAAATAAACAGTTTAAAGGTTTATTTTTATTAAAATACGTTCAATGAGAAACAAAAAAAAAACACATTTTCTCCCTATCATCTCTGGTGGAAGGCATAGCACCTGAGTAATATGGCATTAGCCATCACCGCTGGATTCCGATTCCCACTGACGGAACATGTTACAGATTACCAGTATTCATAAAGATATGAAATTTATAGAAATGCAACATCCCATCCAGTCATTTCCAAATGATCACAATATGAATGCATCTGGGGCAATGCCAGCAGCCGCGTGTGTTAAACCAATCACTTTCTCTTCTCTCTGATTCCTGTGCGCAAGGAAACATTTCCAATGACAATCTCTGGTGTCGGGATAAATGAAACTGATTAAACAAAACAGCCATCACCCTTCTTGCGTTAAAAAAAGGCTGTTGACATTTCTACGCTGTGTAGGCGGGGACTAGGCAAACAAAACGCAATAGAAAAGTTTCTAAAATAAGGAGTGAAAATTCCAGAAATAAACTGTCTATTTTTTTCTTTTTGTTCTGAAGCACAAAGAAATCACAAGAAAATTATATTTATATGGGACAAATTAACTATTTTAGTGTTTAGTGAACTTCGCTCTAAGTTTAAACTCTACCCATCTCACTGCCCTGTCATGCTCTTCTGCCTCGTCACTGCATGATACACAGTTGTGTAAGTTTCCTTGAAAGTAACTTTTCTTAAAAGTTTTTCCAGAATTTGCGTAAATTGTGTAAGTGTTGGGGCCCAATAACTAATTATTCCACTGCTGTAGAGTTCATGTAGGAGATACTCATATAATATATTGTTGTGTTAACTCTAAAATTCATATAATCAGTTAATGTAACTTTCAACGTAACTTTACACTATTCGTGTGACTTTCACGGTGTGGCAGGCCCCTTCTTCAGGAGATGATTTCACTGGGCCCGACACAACTGTACCCCCCCGGATGGTGGCCCTGTCCTCAACTACCCAACACCAGACACTATGGGGCAAACTCACTAAAGGGTGAAGTGGCTAACGCTGGTTTTTTCCTATTTAAAGGGTGATAGACTGAAAAAGATTGTAAATTTATTTTCGGGTATCCTCCTTCCCCCCTACATTTGCTAACATATGGCACCTAAACTATACTGTGGGCACATGTGTAGGGCATTATAACAACTTTTATATAATTTTATTAAGGTTCCCTGGGCTTGTGTAATGTAATGTATTTGCTGCAGCATATACGGCTATTGTACTTTAACTGCACGTCGTATGCTAATTAGCCAACGCTAGCGTAACTTCGGACTGCTGAGCGTAATTTCGCTGGCGTTCGGTACCCTGTGCGCAACTTTGGATCTTCGTGAATTAGCGTTGTCCAGGCGAACTTACGCCTGGCGAAGTGTTGCGATGTGCGCATAGCCATTGCTGGTGAATTTTCGCCTGTTAGTGAATTTGCCCCTATTTGTAGAATCGTTAAAATCTGGAAACTCTGGGTATCGTAGGGTGTTTCTTCTACATTCCTGCAGCTGTTTTCTTGAAATGCACACTCTTATTAGATATTGGTGATGACTCTTATTAGATGTTGGTCATATACAAAAGGTTTTTGACCGCTTGTTGCCTTCTGGCCCAGTAATGTAAAGGGATGTAGCCAGTTCTAGATTTACATCTCAGCCATACACAGCAGAAATGTGGTGTCACCTTCATTGAACAGAACATGTATCAGTTTGTATTTACTTTATATGTAATTAGATATAACCATCATTAGTACATACAGCTCCCCATTAAGCTGCCATTATGCGCAGATGCTGCTGAAATTTAGCAGTCATCAAGTGACCTGTAATGTCTTTCAGAAAAGAGACATTAATACAAAAAAGGGGGCTAAATGCCTTTCATTCATATGAACAGGGGGTCAGAGGGCATTCACCTCTCATTTCATTTAATCCACTGAACTAAATCAGAGCCTTCGAAAATGGAGTATATGGGCAGGACTACACGGGTGATTCCGCCGCAATCTGAATTGTCGGATCGTGTCGCAGCGTTGATGCAACGCGGCAGGACTATCAGATGCAGATGCTGCGTCTGCATCCAACAGTCATGTTGCATCAACAATGCGACACGATCTGACAATTGAATTACTTACCTTATTTCCGTGCGATGCCTGCGATTTTGCACAGTGCGGCGGATCGCGGCGGAATCGCCCGTGTAGTCCTGCCCTATCTGTTTGGGATCTAATTTCTCCAATTCGTAAGAAGCACACCCAGCTGCATCAAGGGGGTTGTCTCTGCCTCCTTTATACAGGGGGCCTGTAAGGGGGAGACCTCTGTCTCTAGGCCCCTGAACAAGAGGGGTATATTGCTAGTGCCATCCTTTCTATGTCACAAAAATGCCCTTATATTCATTTTTTATGGGGCCCCAGAGTAAAACTGGGTTTTTAATTGGGCTCTGGCTTTACTCAGCCTTGTTATTGTGACTTCCCACCAATCCTGGCTTGTATCCCACCCTGCTGTTGCACCAACAACCAATTGCAGGCCATTTTAAGCTGACAAGCTTGCAACGGTTATGCCAAAAAGGGAGCCGTAATAAAGGAGCTGTGAGTATCATCAAGCCTAATCCTGCCTGACACACAACATGGTAAATATACAGGAAAGGCAATGAAGAACAATTAAACAGCGTACAGTTCATTAGTTTTTCTATTCCTACTGGTTTTATTTGAATGTCATGTTGTTGTACTCCTAGTGAAATGGGAAATAATAACATGATCAGGCTATTAAAAGCTTTTAGTGCAGCTCCCACAGTAAACATATGTTTTTCCTATGGCTGTACAACAAACAGATCGCTTTATTGCAATTTATTTTCTCTTTTTTTTTTTTTTGTCAGGGCACTGCCAGAATAATGAAAATGCAGAGCTATTTCCTATTTTGTTTTTCCTCCCACTCATTCTCTGCCATTTAGAAACATTATATTGATTGATTTATATATTTAAGCTAAGAAAGACTTCCAAGTATTCCTAATTAAAATATGAACATTTGGGCAATGACAGTATCCTTGTGTAGGGCACATTACCCATGAACAATAGAAACATGTTGGTATTACTGGGAAAAATGAAGTCACGTTGTAATAAAATAATGATGTCATAAGAGAGAATTGAACAGAATAACAAAGTAGAATATCTTCTGAATCTTTCAGTTGTGGCTCAGATAAGATTTTTTTATTCTTTTTTTGACCAAGACAAAAATACTGAGGGTTTACAATACAAGCATTTATCAAGCTACTTCTAACCATTGCCTGATGGAAGCCAGAGGAGAAACCCACATTTCTAATACATTTTAACAGTGGAAAATGGCACCTTTTTGGGGAAAATAATATTGCCTTTACTGCTGATAAACTATTGGACCAAAGATATAATAAACTATACTCTTCTCCCCAATTACTGATCCTGGTGACACTCTGAATCTAATTGATAACATACCCCTACCTGTATATGTTTAAGAAGAATTAGGCAGAAATATACTTAAAAGGTTACCCGTGATACAATACTGTACTTCAGGAATTCTTCTTAGTAATACAGATAGATGGTTGTGCTGATTGTACTATAACAAACAAGGGAAAGTTGTGCTCACCACTAGTTTTTAAAAACATTAGGCGGGGGTGCAATGAGGGTGTGACCACAAAATACATATAGACAAATACAAGATTCCTCTGCACTCAACCCATTATCAATATATTTAAGACAGAGACATTTTCTGCATACTGCTACTGAAAAATGCCTTACCCTTTAAACAAAACAGGGATTGTTTGTCCATATATTGCAATATATTTAAGCTGGCCAACTACGTCAAAGTCATCCCATATCTGGCCAGTCCTATGCTCAATTTTCATCTGATTCATTAAGAATTCTATGGTTTAATTATACATTTTATAAAAGGGACGAATACGTTTTACCTGCAACTTACTAGCTGCTTTCAAAGTAAAACTCCCAACCTTGGCTGCCCTTTTATTAGACACCAGTGGGATCACCTGACTATAGTTGGAGGGGGTGGGAGCTACAACATAGAGCTGGTCGAAAAGGGCAGCCAAGGTTGGGAGTTTTACTTTGAAAGCAGCTAGTAAGTTGCAGGTAAAACGTATTCGTCCCTTTTATAAAATGTATAATTAAACCATAGAATTCGTAATGAATCAGATGAAAATTGAGCATAGGACTGGCCAGATATGGGATGACTTTGACATAGTTGGCCAGCTTAAATATACTGCAATATATGGACAAACAATCCCTGTTTTGTTTAAAGGGTAAGGCATTTTTCAGTAGCAGTATGCCCAAAATGTCTCTGTCTTAAATATATTGATAATGGGTTGAGTGCAGAGGAATCTTGTATTTGTCTATATGTATTTTGTGGTCACACCCTCATTGCACCCCCGCCTAATGTTTTTAAAAACTAGTGGTGAGCACAACTTTCCCTTGTTTGTTATAGTTCTACAAGAGCAGTGACCAGCTCTATGTTGTAGCTCCCACCCCCTCCAACTATAGTCAGGTGATCCCACTGGTGTCTAATAAAAGGGCAGCCAAGGTTGGGAGTTTTACTTTGAAAGCAGCTAGTAAGTTGCAGGTAAAACGTATTCGTCCCTTTTATAAAATGTATAATTAAACCATAGAATTCTTAATGAATCAGATGAAAATTGAGCATAGGACTGGCCAGATATGGGATGACTTTGACGTAGTTGGCCAGCTTAAATATATTGCAATATATGGACAAACAATCCCTGTTTTGTTTAAAGGGTAAGGCATTTTTCAGTAGCAGTATGCACAAAATGTCTCTGTCTTAAATATATTGATAATGGGTTGAGTGCAGAGGAATCTTGTATTTGTGCTGATTGTACTACATTATAATATTGAGAACTCAAGAACAAAAAAAATGCTTTATCATGGAGACCAAATAACTTCTAAACATTGTTTTACCAGCAGCTCTGGAAAATGAGCAAATGTAGAAGATTCAGTACACAAAAAAGAGAGTTGTGTTGTGGCAGCCAGCAAAATCTTTTATGGGAAAATTATGGTGGCCCATTTTCTAAGGTACGTCAGTTAATTAGCTATTATACTTTTAGTGAGATGTTGGTGGAATACCTGAGGCATAAGCTGGACCTGGAAGGGCTGGAATGAGTGGTTGATGGGTGGCCAGTAGGGGGCTCTGCTTGGAGGTGCACAAAATTTGAATTCGATATCCTTTGCACCTTTTATACATTCTTTCCCCAAGGACCCTGCCATTCTGGGGGACATGCCATATCTATCCGACATTAAAACTGGTGCTGTGTGTTGTGTTATCTAGAGGGGTTAATGTAAGAAAATGTTCAAAGTTTGCGTTACGTTTAGTACCCCATTGCAACCAAGAAGCAGGTAGTATTTACCGGTCATCCGATAGAGATCAAACTTCTGTTTGGTTGCTATGGATCACTAGAACTGAACTATGAACTTACTCCAGTATGGAGCATACAGGCATTTCCAGTCAGTATCACTTCCAGTGCTCGCTCATGATGTATGTATCCAATTTCAAAGGTAATTGATGCAGGCCACTTTAGTTACCTTGAAGCTGCCACCTAGTTTGGAAGTGGTGGGAGAGCGGGGTTTCTGTAAGGCTCTGCTGGGATTCGAACCAGGGATCTATGGGTTTCTGGTTCAGTGTCTTTACCACTGGGCCAGGTGAGCAGCCTGCAGGGTTGCCCACTATATATTACCTGGCCTTTACAGCCCCAGCCCAGCAGCAGCCGGATTAGTTTGCAGTCAGCCAATCAGGGCTGACTCTGCCCTATTTAAGGCCAGCCCTCTAAACACTCATTGCTTGAGCATTGTTTCCCAGACTAGCAGTGTGGCATTGTCCCTAGCTAAGGGTTTCAGTTCTAGCCTCCTTGCTTGTCTTCTCTGAACTCTTCCTGTTCTTGTCCTGCCTGGCTCTGAACCTTGTCTTGTCTTGTTCTGCTTTACCTTCCCCTTCTAGTTCTGCTCCGGTCCAGCTTTAAACCTTGTTCTCTCCTTGCTTTAACTTTGTCTTGACCTTGTGGGGCCCAGCTTTCCTTGCTATTCCGAATATTGTTCTGTTCCTCACTCCAAACCTGATCTTGCCTTAACTTTATTCTGCCTTGACCTGACCTTGCTTTCTTTCTGGTTCCTGCTTCCTGTTCTGACCTGTACCCTGTCTTTATCTTCCCTCATCTCGCTATCCACTCCAGTCCTCTTTCGCTATCCGCGAGATCTGATCTACGCTCGCACCGTCCTGTTCCATCCAGTCTGTTCCTGTTCCACTCCTCCCCCATCCAGTTCCTGTCCTGAGTCCTCGCCCTCTTCTTCCTGCCTAGTCCAGTCCTGATCTTCGCACTCTCTGTCCCGTTCTGCTCTGTACCTGATACAGTCTGACTCATCACCCTCGTCACCCTATTCCTGCCCTTTGTTTGTCTGTGTCCCGTGGGTTCAGCCAGCCCTAGCCAGAAAGACTCGCTTTCCACCTGCTGTCTCAACAGCGCCCCCTACGTTATCTCTTACAGTCAGTAGGCATATATGAAAAGGAGGCTTTGGTGCCCAGCATAGCTATACAGAAGTACAAGGTGTGCATGTTACTGCATGTATCTTAAATGAATGGAAATTGTCATGCAACTGACCATGAGGAACTGTAAAAAAAAACCCTACAATGTTTATTTGTTATTAAATATTATAAAGATATTCTACAAGTACATATAAGATTGATGTTTATTGTAGAGGTCAGATCTCTACTATTAAAATCCTATTTTTCCCCTCCCCGGTTCATTTACATTGCACAGATCATGGTGTGTCAGGGAAACTTACTGGTACTGTATTAACTTGCCATAGCAGAAGGACTGGAGATCGGGGCTTATAGTAAGCGAGATCAAAGGTTGTCCCATCTATCTTAACATATTTGTATTCTGAGCTCTCTATTCAGCTGATAAATGAGAGTGCTGAATCCATGGAGATAGTGAGCCAGAGGGTGTAAGCCAACTAGGAAAAAAGTCTATATCTATAAGATATTCTACATATTACTGTTCTGAAAGATAAAGTTCACCACTGCCAGCAACCTCCATAATAAAAAGGGAAACTAAAAGTTTATCCAAAAACTAGTTATTTTCATGAGCAAAAATGTAGGTTTCTGTTCTTAGAGATCACTCCTACAAACAGAGGTGATAACCTTGCCTAAGGTCTTGTTGAGGCAGCAGTTTGCCATTTGCAGTAAAAGATATGTATGAGTAACTGTAAGGCTTATATCACACATTTTGGGGGTTAGTTACTAAAATCTGAATATTTGCCATTATTTTATTAAAACCACTATGACCAAACTCCCATCAATATCCATTTTATTTATCAATAAATTAACTCGAAAAAAATCTGGTGTGGGAAAAAGACTCGATAAAATCCTGAAAAAAAATTTGAATTAATGGCTGAAAACCGCAAATTAATCAGATTATTGTACAAAGCCCTGAGTCCTGCGCAGATCATGATATCTTCCGACTTTTAGCAGCATAGGGATTTTATTAAATCACGAAAATTTCCCCTTTAAAAAGACTAGAAAAAAATCAGACTTTAATAAATAACCCCCATAGTGTTTCTCTGCAGGTGGAAAACCAGTAGTGATTATACCTCCTGGCTGCCAATTTGAATTGAATAGTGTAGGTAGGAATGCTTTACTGGTTAAAAATGCTCATTGATGCATTTCATGATCCGAGAAAAAAAATAACTCTATACGAATACCTCTAAAACCTCTAAAAATGTAAGTTTTTCGGAAAACTACTGTTGAAAAAAAATTTGACAACTTCTAAACCTCCGAATTGATTAAAAATGGTTCAATAAGATCAGCGCAGCGTCCATTGGCTTCTATAGGACCTTGACAACTTGTTGTATTAGACCAGGAATGTCCAAAGTGCAGCCCGGGGGCCAATTGCGGCCCGTTTTCAAATTTACACCGGCCCTTAGCCTCCATCATGAAATTAATAATAATGTGGCCCCCCAGCACTGTGCAATCAAGAATCGCGTAGCCTTATCAGCAGGTCTGGACTGAGAATTAAAATAGGCGCTGGCATTTCAGGTACATAAGGCCCAATCATCCCCAACAGCCCACTAAAATACTAACTTTCTATAGCACTTACAGCAGCCCCTCTCGCATTTGCCAGAACCCACAGATTGCCAGTCCGGGCCTGCGTAGCAGTAATATTTGGGCACATTAGTGAAATGATGTGCCACTTGGTCTATACTGCTGCCTGTGTGCTGAAGGTGTTAGTAATAGACATGTACTGGCACATAGTGACGCACCGCTCTCACATACTTCTTTAGGGTTGAAGGTGCAATAGACGTATTGACGTGCAAGTACAGTGAACTAAAGTGAGAGCGGTGCGTCACTATGTGCCAGTACGTGTCTATTACTAACACCTTCAGCACACAGGCAGCAGTATAGACCAAGTGCCAGATCATTTCACTAATCATGTGCCCAAATATTATTGCTACAGCTACGTGATTTCTTGTTTAAATGAGGCTCGGAGAATAAGTCCAAACAGACTCCACTTCTCTACTTCCTAAACGCTGTGTATGCGTCCTTCTCCAGGAGTGAATGATCCTGATCACAAGCTAGCTACATCGGAATGGATGTCAGGCTGAATGGTCGGCCCTCACACATTTTCACCTCACTAAATCTGGCCCTCGTTGCAAAAAGTTTGGACACCCCTGTATTAGAGGGTTTTCGTTGGTTTTTACACTTAATAAATCACAAATCTTTAGAGCTTGTAAGAAATATAGGAAAATCACAAGATTTGTGGAAAAAATAGAAAATTGTGATTGTTAGTTATTCAGCCCCTTAGCCATGGGTTACTGTCACTAAAGAGGCAATTACATATATACTGATGCCACTGGCATATCGTATCTTCTGTTTCTAAAAAATGAGATAAACAATATCATTGATATCTTGTTTTAATGTCTGCAGCTTATTATTTTAGTCCATATGAGAGAGAGAGAGAGAGAGAGAGAGAGAGAGACCTATAAGTGCTTTGTCTCACCTGAGAGCCATAGCAGCCTGTATCTGCAAGAAGATGATCTCAGAGTTTCCATCTGTATTTGAAAAAAATAGAAAATTCTCTCATTGTCTATAGAAGCTCCAAACAGCTGCTACAATCTCTGCAATCTCATAGCTGAACTTTTCATTTGGCAGATTGAAAGATTTAAAAAAAAAAAATGTAGAACATGCAATCAAATGTTTAACCCTTGTACTCTACAAGGATATACACTAGGACTGTGTGCTCCTAGTGTTGGTGGAGCACAGAGCAAAGCCTTCATTTCTCTGCTTATTTTTTGTACTACAACTCCCAGGACCCTTGTCAACTTCAACAAAAAATAGAATCTATCTATCCAGTATACAATTACATATTTATACAGTATACATATTTATTACTTATAAGATCAATTATCTCTACTGCGTGTTAGAGAGATGTGCCATGTTTGCAAAATACACCCTTTGTAGTGCTCCCACAATGCCATCAGTTTTTTTGTATTTTTGGAAGATTATGCCGAAAGAAGGCTAAACTTTCACCCCATAACACCCCGTAAATGTCATTTTTATGGTGAGCATATGCCAGCATTGGATAATTCCAACTGTAAAAAGTAGGGGTAGAATTGGCGATCCTAAGGGACAGATTTACTAAAGGGCGAATTGTCGCCAGCGACCACTTCGCACACTTCGTCAGGTGCAAATTCTTTACCACTATGTTGTGTCCTGGGCACCGAACTCTGGCGACTTTTCGCTAGCGGTACTTCTTCAGTGCGAGCATTTTATAAGGAAGATTCGCTAGCGTTCGTTTATGCCTAGCGAAAAAGTCACTAGTGAAAACATTAAAGTTGTATGGATGTCTTTATTTGAGATGTTGGTGCAAATGCTTGAAATGGCCACTTTTTATTAAAATGTCCAATTAATAAAGACAAAAGAGATCATATAATGCCCTATGAATGTTCCATGGTCCTCAAATGTCTGGGGAAAAATGTTAACCCAAAAAAGTTAGGACTTTTTCAGGCCATCCCACTTAAAAAAAGGAAAAGACACCAGCGTATTTTCAACTTTAATGCATTTCCGGCAGACAGGATATGATGTAAGTAACAGAAGATTGAGGAACATGTAGCTGTAGCTTCATTTTAGCAGTTCGCCTGGTCTGAGGTGGCAAAGTCAACTCTGGCCAAAGAGTTAACGTTCAGTAACATCCGCCTGAGCGATAGAGTGCGAACGAACGCTAGTGACGGTCTCTTTTGCTAGCGAATTATCGTTTGCGCCTGTTAGTGAATTGCCGATGTCCCTGTGGATGTGATTTCAGTCAAAAAGTTACTAGCGTTTTAAGTGACATTAAGTGACATATTAAAGAATCTTATCAAACTGGAATATACAGTATGTCCTTTTACACCTCTTGCCTTGAACCACCATTTTGTGATGGTCTGTGTGCGGCCTCAGAGATCACCTGACCAGAAATACTACAACTCTAACTGTAACAGGAAGAAGTGTTGAAGCAAAAGACAGAACTCTGTCTGTTAATTGGCTCATGTGACCTAACACGTTTAGTTTGTTTGGTTTGTTTGTGTGCACTGTGAATCGTACGATCCCAGGGGATGGCCCTTATTTTTTTAAAATGGCAATTATCTATTTATGATTACCCAATAGCACATACTACTAAAAAAGTATATTATTATCAAAATGGTTTATTTACATGAAGCAGGGTTTTACATATGAGCTGTTTTATGCAATATCTTTTTGTAGAGACCTACATTGTTTGAGGGGTATAGTTTTCTTTAAAGTAGGAACGTTAGAACAGCACCAAAAAATGTTCTTATTTAAAAAGCCTTTATTCGTAATTTAGGGCAGTAACTTAAAGCATATGCACTTGCAAAGAGTGTATACCTAGTAAATAACTGGATAACTGCTGTATAAAAAGCTAAATAAATCAAAAAAACACAAATAATACAACATGAAAATCAAATGCAAATTGTCTCACAATATCACTCTCTACATCATTCTAAAGGTTCATTTAAAGGTGAACAGTCCCTGAAAGACTGGTGTCAGCAGTCTAAAACTGGTTAAAATGAATGTAGATTGTGGAAGTCCTCACCTGACCTATTCTGAATAAGCTTACATAATAATTTTTTGTGTTTAGGTCCTTTTTAATATTACTGGATAGCATATTTTTTCTTCTTTCCAGTAGTGGACTAACGCTGGCCGGCATGTTCTTTCTTCAAATTTCCCCGGGCAGACGCATGGCAGTAGAACAAAATAGCCAAATTTTTAGTTAAAGTTTGGCGTTCTAATGCGCATCCACAACCGCGTGAAGAAAGAGGAAACAGGAAGAGGATTGCTTCATGGTGCTCACTGGTATAACCCTGGGCCGGTGCAGTTTTCTGCTGATAGGAGCACCGGTCCGGGGTTTCAGGTAAGTCAATACAATCACTCAGGGTCGGACTGGGGGGACCGGGGCCCACCGGGACTGTTGCCGAGGGCCCCCCTCCGGCCACCCGTCCTCCCACTGTGACGCGCCGGGGACGAGCAAGGAAGCCGCTCGGTGCGCATGCGCAACAGCGCCGCTTGGCGCGCATGCGCAGGCGGCGCTGCTCAGCGCCGATAATTTTTTTTTTTTTTTTAAATATAAATATTTAGAGAGGGGTTCTGGCCCGGCGGGGGCCCATGAGGGTCGGGGCCCACCGGGTATTTTCCCGGTGTCCCGCCGGGCCAGTCCGACACTGCAATCACTTGGGGGTGCCTAAAATTTAGCACTCCTAAGTGTACGGAGCCTTTCCTTCTCCTAAGGGACATAGTTCTGTCTTTTTACTCCCACACTTCTTCCTGTTACAGTTAGAGCGGCAGTATTTCTGGTCAGGTGATCTCTGAGGCAGCACACAGACCATCACTAGATGGTGGCTCAAGGGAAATAATGAAAAAAGGCAACATTTACTTAAGTATAGATTCCAGTTTGGTAAGATTCTTTAATATGCCATTTGATATATGATGTAAACTACCTGTTGCTTAAGTATTTGTTTTGGGCGTATAGTTTTCCTTTAACTTGTGTCATGGCAGGAGCACTCCTGTCCTCTTCACTGTCCAGGCCAATATTTCTCTGAATAAAATATGGCAGTCTTGCTGATGCAACATGTTGGCCAGTTTATGGTGCATTGGCACATGAGGAGCTGCCTCTTGCATGAAAGCAAATGAGGGGCAACACACAGTTTGTCCCCCTTCCTTTTCTTATGATCTTTGTGCAAATTAGGCAATGATCAGAGCAATAGGAAGGCGCCCACTATGCATCCCGCCCATATACTCTATGGGGTATATTTATCAAAGAGTGCAGTTAGAGATCACCGCAGTCCGCTAGAGTGAAATTCCGCCTCTCCATTAATTTCTATGGGATTTTAAAAGAGTATTTATCAAAGGGTGAAAGTTCACAATTTGATTAATACACCTTTAAAAAATACCATAGAAATCAACGTAGAGTGGCGGTATTTCATGCTAGTGTACTGTAGTGATCTCTAACTTCACTCTTTGATAAATATACCCCTATGTCTGTTTGACTGTAGTCAGATCTGCAGGAGATTGTACCAATTGTAACAATATTTAAAGCAGTTACTGAAATACAAATTTTTTTAAACCTTCCTGCAGGGTAACCTGTTCTTCTGATTTACAGAATCATGCATTTATAATGTATACAATCTTTTCCCTTTTTCTGCTCTTTACTTATTCTGTCTGTCTGGCCAGGCTCCAGCACCGTTGTACCAATTACTTCATACTCCGTTAATTTCAGACTTCCCGGAGGTCTCCAGACAATACTTATAGTACCTGGACATCTGGCCGCAGCATTAATATTAAATGCATGTCTTGACCTTACCTTTGCAGAGTCAGAGTACTAATGGTGTTGAAAATGTAAGTTGCGGCTTTGATTCATTCTTACCGATCGCACAAAAACAAGGGAAAAAATATCCTTAGGAGGAGCCAGGAAAAATAAATAGGATACCGCAATGAAATGAAAGTACATTTCAGCATCAAGCAGATATATAAATATACACTGTAAAAAAACAAGATACAGTAGAAAGGTGGATACTTAACCTTTTAGTGCAAAATATAAATGAAGCAAAGAATCATTTGTCTGTGTGCAGCCGGCAAATACTTTCCGCCTATAGCAGGCAATTATATACAAGGGCCATACATAAAGTATCTCCTAGGTCTACTGTAAATACTTGGAGCAAAAGGGATGTAAAAATTACCCATATGTGGCACTGGCAGCCAATCAGCTCATATATGGGTCAAAACCATCCCCTTCCCTATCCAAATATTTGATTAGGCCCATTCCCATATTGATGAGTGACTGCAGCATTGAGCCAGGTATGTAGTCTTATGCTAAAACAATGCACAGATTCCCTGCATTGGGCCAATTGTTTGCCAAAGGGAGGTGCTGCTGGGAGTGGCAGCATAACAAAATAGCATCAAGTATGAAATAAGAATGTCTCAACGTTACACATGAATAAATGTCCTTTCTACATTTTCCTCTAAAGATGTGTAATATTAGAGACTCAAGGCAAGTCTCCCTTTTGCTCCAGCTCAACATATGTTGTGTAGCTAGCTGCCCCAGTGCAAAATTGTGGGCAGGACCACATACTTAGCTCAAAATTTGTGCAGTCCCTCTGACTGCCAGTTTCTCCGTTCCCCTCCATTGCCATGACATCTCCTGCAGTTTACTATATACAGTATATAGTTTATTGGTTCTGCTGAAATGTCTAATTATATGTGCCCAACTTGGGTCCCCTTTTGGTTTCAACATCCAGATACAGTCTTAATCCCTTCTGGATATACCACCTGAAGTAATGGTATTATTAGAGAACTATTAAGTACCCTCATAGTCTCCAATAGTTATGCGCAGCTTGAGAAATTTGACCTGCGCCAACCCTAACTGCTCTCACCCAGCCCAAAAACGACTTGGCTTGCCACACTGCAATGATTTATATACTCAACATCATTAGAGGGGGCAGGGCAGTCAAGCACATATAAATCATTAGTGTGCACATTTTCTGGTCATTGATGTGGGTTAGTATGGAGGGAGGAGCTGAGCTGGCAGCAAATCAGGACTGGACCCCAACTTGCTGCAGGTGCAATCTGCTTGAACTCGCCCAGTCCACGCTTCACTTAAACCCAATGGTTCAGAGGTCCAGCACAAAACCTGGCCTCTCCCAACCTGAACCCAGCCCAACATGCTTACCTATATACACCATCACAACCAACCCAACCCATCTCTGAAAGATGCATGGCCAGCACAAATATATAAATTAAATGCAGCTGGGGTTGAGCTAAGAAATCTGTGGGAAAGGTCTGGGGCATGCTCCCTAAAGACATGGGTGTGGAGTGTGCAAGAACTGGCAACATCCTATAATCTCCCAAAAAGGTGAAAAAGTTGACCCAAAATTTTGGGCCAGCCCATGCACCTCTAATTCAACCTTTTTCACCAGTGAGCCACATTCATATGTAAAAAGAGTTTGAGGGCAACACAATTGTGAAAAAAGTTCCTGGGGTGCCAAATAAAGGCTGTGATTGGCTATTTGGTAACTCCCCATGTGGACTGGCAGCCCACAGGAGGCTCTGTTTGGCAGTACACCTTGTTTTTAAGCAACGAAAACTCGCCTACAAGCAGGGCCTGATCTTACGAATCCGCTTGGTGCAGGCGCCGACCGATTTGCGTGCGCAGTGCCAGCCCCGTAGCGTGTGCAACCCACCACGAGTCCCCAGTACTCCTTAGGATGCAGTTGGGCGGCCTAAAATATTGCAGCCCTAGGCCTGGGCCTTTGTTGCCTCACCACAAATCCCGGCCTGTCTCCAAGCCAGGAATTCAAAAATAAGCAACTGCTTTGTGGCCACTGGGAGCAACATCCAAGGGGTTGGAGAACAACATGTTGCTCATGAGCCACTGGTTGGAGATCATTGCCTTATAATGTAGAATTACATTCCAGCAAGCCTCATAGTGTGTCCCTACTATACAGAATTAAAGACACAGAGAAATCTGTGGAGGTCACAGCTTAATTTAACAATTTAGCAAAAAAGGACTAGGTACACCCTGACCCCAGCTGCGGCTCAAACGTGGGCTGACTGCCCATACCATAAAACCGTGGAGCATTCCGTAACCGAACTGTAGCCCGTCCCCTGCTCCCTAACATTGTGGGTAAATGGTGCTAATCCAGCCTCTTGCATGATTAAGACAAGACTGTGCAGTCAAAGTCTAAGACACACCAGTGACTCAACAAGGGTAGGCCTGCACTGTAACAGTCCTTTGCTCATGGAGCCGCACTGATGCCACATCTACAACCCAAGAGCTGCAGCTGTACCAGGTAAGTACTGTTTACCAACACAGATAATGGTACCCCAGAGGAAGTCAAAAACTCTAGTGTTTTGAAAACAATAAGCACTATGAGGAGAATCCCTTCCTGACCTCTTCATGGCGATCGGTCACAAAGTACCCTGGAGCACCTTCATTTGGATCCTTCTTCACCTAGAGAGGGAGGGAGGGAGGGTGGGAAACAAAAAACAACAGGAAGTCTGTCTGCAAATCTACCAACCTTCTCTTAAAGGAATTGTTCAGTGTAAAAATAAAAACTGTGTAAATAGATAGGCTGTGCAAAATAAAACATGTTTCTAATATAGTTAGGTAGCCAAAAATGTAATGTATAAAGGCTGGAGTGATTTGATGTATAACATGTCAGTCAGAACACTACTTCCTGCTTTTCAGCTCTCTTGGTTTACACTGACTGGTTACCCTGGATACCAGGCAGTAACCAATCAGAGACTTGAGAGGGGGCTACATGGGTCATATCTGTTGCTTTTGAATCTGAGCTGAATGCTGAGGATCAATTACAAACTCACTGAACAGAAATGTACCATGTGGCCCCCCTTCAAGTCGCTGACTAACTCAGAGTTATAGAGCTGAAAAGCAGGAAGTTGGATTCTGGCTGTTTTATTAGACATCTGTTCACTCCATTTTTTATATATTACATTTTTGGCTAACTAACTATATTAGAAACATTTTTTATTTTGCACAGCCTATCTATTTAACCAGTTTTTATTTTCACACTGAACTGTTCCTTTAAGAACCCAGCTCCAGCAACCAACCACCCTGACTCTGCCCCCAGGCCCACCCTTCTTTTTCCCACCACTGGGCAGCCACTCTATTGTTCTAACCTGGGGGCTGGGGGCAGCCAGGTACTATGATACACCAAGGGGAAGAGAGGGGGGCCCTGCCTAACCTCATCTCAGCCCTAGACAGGCTTCATTCCCACTAAAGTGTCTACAGTGGAACCTCAAGTTTACATTCCCTGATTTTAAGTTTTCCCTTATTTTACATTTTTGTTTTGTGGTCCCACCTATATATTATGCAAAATACATTTCACAGATTTAACATTTTTCTGGATTTTACACCATTTTTTCTGGTAAACTGGGGGTTCTACTGTATTTTATTTGCCTAACTGGCATTTTATATTCAACACACAGAATTGCCCATTGCCCTTTCAAACAAAAGGGGCCCTTTAATGTTATTCTGACTCTCGGGAATCCTTGACTGTGGCCGGAAGGAACCCTCCCTTCAAAAAGCTTTGGCATTAATGTTTTAAAATCAATGATAAACCTATTTTTAAGGGAAAAAACGAAACAAGAGAAATTATCGAACTGCACCACAAGAACGCTCACAGCATTCACTGTGAACAGCCGACGGAAAGAGGCCAAGTGTTTTATATTACAGAGAGGAATACAAAACAACTACAGATGCAGCCACTTTGGTTTGTCTGTTTGACACAGAATAACTAAACACAGATATCCCATTTATCTCATTTAACACAGAAAACTGCGTCACAACATCCCATCTAATTAAAGCATTCACCATTGTTCACAATGGTGCTTTGGTATGCTAATGGAAAGGTTAAATGCATTAAATGAGTTAAGATGACTTTAGATAACGCAGTTTCTTCAATTAACCATAAGTCATGACGCATTTATCTCACAAATCCAAGTGGCTTCATCTGTATATCATCATTTTTCCCTAGATTCAGTAAATAAGCAATTTTGCTCTCCTAGTATCATTCTATGAAGCATGCCAGAAAGCAATAGGCAAAGCGCAGATATTAGATTTCCCCAAAGTTCCATGAATTTTATCTATGTATCTGAATTATACATATTTATTACAGTGTTCTAAGAGAGTAGCGCCTTTTTGCCTTTCTGTAGATAAACTTTAGCAAATCAACAATATTTAAGAAAAAACAAGAGGGAAACAGCATACAGTTAAAGTGATGATGAGAACGGTTTTTAGTAACCTCATAATCATAAAATTTAGCCTATTACACAGTGGCTTTCTGGATTGAAGAAACCATTAAGGTGGCCATACAGAGGCCAGCCAATGCATTGGCCTGCAGGCTGAGGACAAACAATTGTGTTCTGAATAATAGCTCAAAATAATTATACAGGTATGGGATCCATTATCCGGAAACATACCTCCCAACATTCTGGAGACCGAAGAAGGACAATTTTTTTGGCCATGCCCCTTTTTGTGGCCACACCCCCTAATTACCATGCCCATTTTACAGAATTTGCCAGGTTATAAAATTTTTAACACATTTCTGCAGTTTTTATATTTTATTACAGTTTTACTAATGATGGTGAATTGCCCTTTAAGCTGTGAGTCTAACTTCTCCCAAGGGACAAAACTGTTACAAATGTATCTTAAAGTGGACCTGTCACCCAGACACAAAAATCTGTATAATAAAAGTCCTTTTCAAATTAAACATTAAATTCAATTTCTATTTTTTATTACAGCATTCATAGCTGTTGTAAGCTCATTTAAAAATCTCAACTGTCAATCAAATATTGTCTGCCCCTCCTCTATGCCCTGGGCAAACAATTACTTTCACTTTCCATTCAGCACTTCCTAGATGTCACTGCTCTCCACACATTCCCCCTTTCTCTTCATCATTTAATCGTGTAACCAGGGCATGGGGATGTACATCAGGTCCCCCATTCTGGTGCACAAACAAGATTCTGAGATGATACAAGGCTTGCCTTAATAACAGTGTCCACAAAATGGCTCCTGCTTGCTTGCTATAATTATGAATTCCTAGACTGAAGGAAACAAGATTCAAATAATTTATATAGTGTAATTAAAGTTCATTTTGCTTGACTAATGTGATAAAATAGGATTTTGAATCATTTTTTTAGGTGACGGTTCCCCTTTAATTATCTACTCTGGGCTCTCCAAGAGCCAATTAAGTTAGAAATATTGTATCTTTTTTGCCTGGACAGTGCAGAAAAATCGGTAGTTTCCAGTACAAATGCAGGACTGCAGGTTGAGCTGTCAAAAGAGGGACTGTCCCTCTCAAAACGGGACAGTTGGGAGGTATGCGGAAACCTATTATCCAGAAAGCTCTGAATTACGGAAAGGCTGTCTCCCATAGACTCCATTCTGTCCAAATAATCAAATGATTTGCTTTTTCTCTGTAATAATAAAATAGTACCTTGTACTTGATCCAAACGAAGATTTCATTAATTTTGGAAGCAAAACCAGCCTGGTGGGTTTATTTAATGTTTATATGATCTTCTAGTAGAAGATCCAAATTATGGAAAGATCCATTATCCAGAAAACCTCAGGTTCCGAGCATTCTGGATAACAGGTCCCGTACATGTAATAACTTCATTTTATACACACAAATTGTAACGTAATGTATCACAAAACCCAGAGTAAACCCCAAGGTCCCGGTCTTGAACTTCTGCCTATATCAGCCGCCTTTGGCTTAGGAAGGAGCTACTCAGATGCCACTAGGACTTAACGTGAGAGGAAAAAGGGGAAAGCTCTGGGCAGGTAACGTGTACAGAAAGGACTGGTAATAAGGAGCATGGTCATGGGACAGCCTGGTCAATACCAAACAAACGATACAGGACCAAATCATGAAGCAGAAGCGTAGTCGAGGTCACAGGCCAGGGTCAAACCAAACAGATTTGCGGTACAGTAACGAGATCCTATAGAATAGTCGAAGAACAGGAAGAGGTCAGTACAGGCAGCAGAACAGCAAGGGTCAAGGTCAGGCAGTGGTCAAATAACAGATCAGACAAGGTAACACATCCAGGAACTATGGAACATAGACCTATACTGGGCAATGAGTCAGAGCAGAGTAGGGGTTTTATTTTCAGACTAGTGGGCTTTACATTTATCAACTGTGGTCAGATTGGCAACAGGTGAACAAGCCATGCCTATTTGCAATTACAGGAATAGCCATACGAGTGAACCAAGGCCTTAGCCGTCTGCTCACATAGACAATCGGTAATCTAGACAGCACAAAAACACCAGGTCCCCAGTTCAACTCCAGGCAGGCTGCTACAAAAATGCATTGGGAACACTGTACATTCTATTCCAAACCAAAAAATGTCTGCATTCTTCTTTACAAACTCAAACATTCACTGTATAAACTGAAAATTGTTTCAGGATTTTGCTTTCCTTTGAATGACTGAACTAATATTTACCAACTTCTGGCACCTGTTACATTCCACAGTTCTTCTACATTTTTTGGTTTTGCCATAGAAACTGCATTTTTAATGTCACCCCAGAAGTTTTCTGTTGGATTAAAGTCCAGGGATTGGGCTGGCCACTCCATAATGTCAATCTTGTTGGTCTGGAACCCAGATGTTGCTCATTTACTGGTATGTTTGGGGTAGTTGTCTTGTTGAAACACCCATTTCAAGGGCATTTCCTCTTCGGCATAAGACAACATGACCTCTTCAAGTATTTTGATGTATTGAAACTGATCCATGATCCCTACTATTTGATAAATAGACCCAACACCATAGTATGAGAAACATCCCCATATCATGATGCTTGTGCCACCATGTTTCACTGTCTTCACTCTGTACTGTGACTTGAATTCAGTGTTTGGGGTGATGGTGCCGATAGTAGCAGTGGGGATAATAGCCTCTGGGAAGGGACTGAGACTGTGGGATAGCATGTATAGTAGGGAGAGATGGTGCCTATAGTAACAGTGGGATAATAGTCTCTGGGAAGGGACTGTGGTTGTGGGATAGCAGGTATAGTAGGGAGAGATGGTGCCTTTAGTAGCAGTGGGATAATAGCCTCTGGGAAGGGACTGAGACTGTGGGATAGCAGGTATAGTAGGGAGAGATGGTGCCTATAGTAACAGTGGGATAATAGCCTCTGGGAAGGGACTGAGACTGTGGGATAGCAGGTATAGTAGGGAGAGATGGTGCCTATAGTAACAGTGGGATAATAGCCTCTGGGAAGGGACTGAGACTGTGGGATAGCAGGTATAGTAGGGAGAGATGGTGCCTATAGTAACAGTGGGATAATAGTCTCTGGGAAGGGACTGTGGTTGTGGGATAGCAGGTATAGTAGGGAGAGATGGTGCCTTTAGTAGCAGTGGGATAATAGCCTCTGGGAAGGGACTGAGACTGTGGGATAGCAGGTATAGTAGGGAGAGATGGTGCCTATAGTAACAGTGGGATAATAGCCTCTGGGAAGGGACTGAGACTGTGGGATAGCAGGTATAGTAGGGAGAGATGGTGCCTATAGTAACAGTGGGATAATAGTCTCTGGGAAGGCAGTGTGACTGTAGGATAGCAGGTATAGTAGGGAGAGATGGTGCCTATAGTAACAGTGGGATAATAGCCTCTGGGAAGGGAGTGAGACTGTGGGATAGCAGGTATAGTAGGGAGAGATGGTGCCTATAGTAACAGTGGGATAATAGACTCTGGGAAGGGAGTGAGACTGTGGTATAGCAGGTATAGTAGGGAGAGATGGTGCCTATAGTAACAGTGGGATAATAGCCTCTGGGAAGGGAGTGAGACTGTGGGATAGCAGGTATAGTAGGGAGAGATGGTGCCTATAGTAACAGTGGGATAATAGCCTCTGGGAAGGGAGTGAGACTGTGGGATAGCAGGTATAGTAGGGAGAGATGGTGCCTATAGTAACAGTGGGATAATAGCCTCTGGGAAGGGAGTGAGACTGTGGGATAGCAGGTATAGTAGGGAGAGATGGTGCCTATAGTAACAGTGGGATAATAGACTCTGGGAAGGGAGTGTGACTGTGGGATAGCAGGTATAGTAGGGAGAGATGGTGCCTATAGTAACAGTGGGATAATAGACTCTGGGAAGGGAGTGTGACTGTGGGATAGCAGGTATAGTAGGGAGAGATGGTGCCTATAGTAGCAGTGGGATAATAGTCTCTGGGAAGGGAGTGTGACTGTGGGATAGCAGGTATAGTAGGGAGAGATGGTGCCTATAGTAACAGTGGGATAATAGTCTCTGGGAAGGGAGTGTGACTGTGGGATAGCAGGTATAGTAGGGAGAGATGGTGCCTATAGTAGAATTCCCTAAAAACTTCTCTATCCCCCCCCCAATGTACCATGTACGATTAAATCTTGTAAGAATTTTAATAATGTAAAAAAACAAACCAGTAATGTATTATTATTTTCAGTTTGTTCTCTTCCAGACATCACACTTGCCCACTTGTTCACTCACAGGCTTGGTGTTGGGTACTGTGCCTAGTTAAGGCTGGATCTGGCTTTGAATGGGTGACTCAGCCAAGGCAAAATCTCAGCACTTGCTGTGCGCTCAGCGTGGGTGGCCATAAAAGTAGAAGCTGTCACAATATTAAGACGATGGCAAAAGATTTGAGCTGTAACATTGTGACAAGGCATGGCACACATTTGGGAGGCACTGTGGAACTTAATATATAAACAGACAGATGGGGATGTTTTGCATTAACTTTGCTACGTATTAACTACTTAATAGGCTGCTTAACAACACCCTCTGTGATTGCAATTACCATTTGACTAAAACCTCTATAGAATTCTCCAATGTGACAAATATTTATTAGAATGACAATACAGTACAACAGGTATCATCTCCTTGGTTAAAGTGAAACTTTGTTTTTGTCAGACTGGGGCTGCTGAACAAAGGTCCAAGAGTTTGAAGTGCCATATAAACTGTTATACCAGACTAATACATGTTTGTTCCAACCCCCAGCCTGTTATGATTGGGTTTTACTGATGGTGAGGCCTGAAGAACGGGTTCGATCTGCTGTGGGGAGGCAGAACATAGCAAAGAGGTGAGGTACCTTTATTTACGGCATAGCAAACATCTAGTAAAACTGATACAAAGTGACCATATAGAAACATCTACAAAGAGGTTTTGTACTCCTTTTCTGTCCTGTTAGGACATGTCAGTGATAGGGCTTCCAGGTCTATACAACACTGCCTGCATCTAATGTATATTCAGGTATACTTTAAGGCAGCTATTTCAATAATGAGGGTTAAAGAACTAGTGAAATCACATTGCTAACCACAGACCCTTAGGAAGGTTTAAGGTATCGATTTTTACTCAACCTGGTCCATACAACACAGAACATCAATGAGACTTCAGGAAAGATGGCGGCTTGGTCATAATAGAATGGTTTCCAGTGGTGATGCACTTTTTAGTGATGAGGATCGCTGTCCCGGGTTCTAAGTTTAGCAACTATATTGACTGGGAGGTGCATAAGAAATTGCCTCCCCCAACGAATCATACTTTACTTATTGCTAATTGAGAATTAATTACAAGAGGTGCGAGACAGGTAAAATAGGGAGAGTTCCTAAAAATATTTGATGTTGACATATCTGACCACATTTCAGTTTCACAATGACGTAACCAAAAGATGGAAGCATTCCCAGCATTTAGGGTTCCAAATGATTTAACCATGGTGCAACTCCCAAACACATACCTCCCTGTGGTTCTGATTTAAGAGGGACAGCCCAGAGTTGCTGCCACCATAACCAGTGGATGGTCAATATTAAACATTCTTTAAATAACCTTTGGGGGGCACCAACCTTGGATATTGAGTCCCAAAATGAAGTTTCATACAAATCAAAGTATAAGGAACACTTTATATACAGCAAGAAACGAATGCTCTGCTTTAGACAGACACTTAACAGCAGTTAACTCTATCAGGAAGCTCAGTTAAAAGAAATCACGACAACAAATGAATTCAGATATTAGAATTATATTTTTCAAAGATTATTGCCTTGTGGACTTTGTATTGATGGACATGGCGGTTATTGGCAACAAAACTTGGAAACCGGTTACATACGCAAGATCAAATCATTTTCCTTGTCTTTTGATTGAGAATTTTTTTTTTTTGGATTTATCGGTTCCTGTGCGAGAGGAGAGAGTTCATAACGCGGATGGTTATGCATCTAATTTGCTATTCAGGATGGAAGGGGAAAAAATGAAAAAGCGTGTTCTTTTACCCTGTTATGAGACAAGATGTTCTCCATAGCAACAAGAAATGAAAGCACCTCTTTTTATGTAGGCCAAATTGCTGTCTTTTTTCATTGCATTTCAATCATAATATTATCACCTCGCTGCCTCAAGTCCGCCTCTTCCCATTTAACTGCCCGCGTGCTTCTTGTACATGCAAACACTCGCTTCTTTTCTCCCTCACTATCAGAGCAATGGAAGGAGAGAGTGGTAAGGAGGTGTCAGGATGAAAGAATCAATGTACGGCAAACTGAAATTAATTTGGAGGGTCCTCAAGGAAAGGGAGTAAAACAGCGGCAGCTGCTCCTTTTGGGATACTTCAAACTCCTGTTCCGCTTCGTGTTATTCCTCCTTGTTCTTGGGTATAAGCAAGATCTATTATGTCTATACATCTATTACATGAGGAATTATGTACTCCCTATTCTAAATTTTAAGGATATTAGAAGTCACCAAGGAGTTCCATGACCCTATAAATGCTCAAGACAGAGCTGACTGTTAATATCCTTGCAATTTAGAACAGGGGGTACATTACTCTTTATAATACACAACTTTCTGTGAGTTATGTGACACAAATGACACCACAAAGCACCAATTATAACTGATGATATCGCAAAGCAATATTTATAAGGATATCATTTATAGGACATTTATGGCTCTTGTGTAATATATCTGTATAATGACAGATACAGGTAAAATTACATGATTTCCCAATACCCTCTTTCTTAGTACTCATTTACCCAGCACTTGCATACAGGAGTTTGGAATTCTGGGTTCTGTACCTTGCACATATTAAAACAGGAGTGGCCATACTAATGTGAGGTCTACTTTCATTGATGTTGTCCCGTTGTGATCTAGATCCATAACGGCATTATTAGCATTCTGTTCCATGGAAATATTACTTAAATATTGATTAATGGGAAAATATATATTGCTATATTCAATAAACATCTATTTCTTTTGTTAGCTTAACCTAATACAGTAAATATCTGAATGACAAGCATGAAATAGGGCAGTGATTTAGACAAGCTGTTTGTTGACAGTGTCTTGATCTACTGATCACCAGCTAAAGGTCTAGTGGTAGATCCCAATCTATCTTTTGGGCACCCCTGGGTTAAAAGGTACACGGTGCAGAGGATATCTTTGGGGATCCTTTTTATTATGCGGCCACCAGCTCACCCTAAACTTGTCATCTAAATGGTGGGCTAATTATGGGGGGCAAAAACATACCCCTTTCTTGCCCTCTTGAATGCAATGCTGCCAATGCAGGGGTCCCATGTTCTCCACCCCTACATTTATGCCATTGACAGTAGTACTTAAAAGCCTTACTGATACTACTTTTACTTGCAAGTACACAGAGACCCGTGACCACCCCATAAAGTCACCTTCTGTGGGATCTTGAACATGGGGGGTGATTCAGTGATTTACTGGTACTGAATATTTCTTTTGAAGACCCAAAGAATGATAGGGCCCAGGAGAGTTTTCACCCTTTGTACACCTTTCTGTGAAGCACTTTGTGCAGGATAGTAGCTGACTCTAAATTAAATTTGACCCCTTAATAAACTTGCCACTTACAGAGCTGGTGTATGATTAAAATAGTATAGCTGTGTTTTGTAATGGGAAAATTACCTTAAAGAGAATAACCTTTTATTTATCTATCATAACATTGTTTTTGAATGCTATTTCTAATTTTGCCATAAAAGTATTTGCCTGATGCTTTTACATTACCTTTCTTACCCCCATTACCTTTCTTACCTCTATGAGAGGGCTGCCATATTTGTGCAACAGTAGTCTGTTAGCATTAGAAACACTGGCAGGTTAAGAAGGGACAGTCAGGTTGGCAATACATTCAGGTTTAGGAACTTCAAGTAATAATTACTTACAAAAGCAGAACTATCAGTATAAAATGATCAGCGTGACCTGTAGGCAACTTTTGGGGGGGGGGGGGTTATTTATCAAAGTCAGAATTGATCTCAATATGTTCTGCTACAAACTCCGATCAACTCCGCTCTGGTTTTTTACGCTTATTACTACATTTTCCCTAAAATTTTCAAGATTTTTCATCCGTTTTTCAAATTTTTTGGGGATTTTTCACCCGAAAACTTCGGGCTTTTTCACGAAACCCAGCACACATAAAAAAAATCATTGGGACTTTTCCCATTGACTTATATACAACCTCGACAGGTCTGAGATGCTGGATTTTCTGATTCTAACTTTTCCATTCTCGGTGTTTAATAAATTCCAAAAAATTTGTGATTTTTTTAAAAGTTCGATTTTATTTAAAAAAAATGAATCATGAATCATTCGTAGTTTAGTAAATAACCATCTTAATGTAGATTAATATTTTTAAAAGAAAATCTTTATGTCGGTATCACTTTAATCGTGAGAGGGCTTTTTTTACAATTTAGTGGCATAGAATCCATCTATGAAAATATCAAACGACAGCTAGCCTAAAGGAATACTTTCAGGTCAGGAATCACTCCATAAAAGTTTTGAGAGGAAAAAGCAAAAGATACAAAGTCAGTACGATAGCCGAATTGCTGGACCAATGGGGTAGTAATCTGGGCACCATCCCTGAGAAGGTCCTTAATCACGGGCCAGGTTACTTCCCAAGATTATCCATCTATCAGCAAGTTTTGTTTGGCAAGTTAACTTTGAGTTTTGGTGCAACTTGTTCATGTGTCCAATTGGGGTCTTAGATTTTTGGGTTGAGCCAGCGTGGCACTTTCCCAGGGGGGGGCAGGCTGAATTTTCTCTGTCCACAAGTCAACTCCCACCAATTCCCCCTCCCTCTAGCAGCTCCTGCTTATATATTTATATAAATAGGTGTCAACTTGTTTTTAGTGTTATGTGTAATATATTATATATTAATAAGGACAATGTGCCTGGTCTGGTGGGTTGTGGCTTGGGAGAGGGCAGGTTGGATGTTTTACTATTGGCAAGAACATAGAAACACAAGGCGCCCCCATGCTGATTTGCAAATCCGAATACTGCATGAAATAAATCCACAATTGCATTTTTTTTTACACACTCTGCACAATGCATTTGGCTACAGGGCTGAGCTGCGCTTCAGCATTTTTGATCAGACACTCAATCCAGAGTGCAGCAACCCCAGAGTGAGCCCTTACCTCCCTCAGCACTCTTGAAATCTGCATCCCCAGGGTAGTAAATGACCCCTATATTGTCAGTTTCAAGGATAAAGAAATACTATTTAGACTGGGGCATCAGGCGCTGTCATTGAGGGTATCTCACCCCAACCCCTGGCGGGATATTAGCTCTGGGAGGTGGAGCAGGTCTGGGCTGGCGTGGCCCAAGAACACCAGGACCCACCATGTTTTTTTACCTGTGTCCCACTGGCTCAGTCCGACACAAAACAAGTACTGCCTTTAAGTGCAATTATATTTACAAATGACTTTAACACTATTCAAAATTTTATATTGGGAAATATACTCGGAAATTGCTTAGGATTTTGCAAAAAAAAAACCAAAACAAAAGAGGTTTTGGGCGTAGTTCCCTTTCAAGACCAATGTTTTATGTAGAATGTTGTTTTATAAGCTCAAGCTTCTCCTTTTACCGTCTTTTTGGAGGAAAGCATGCCTCTTCTATATACCTCATTGGTAACTTTACAACATATCAACATTTTTCGTCCTCCTCCTTCCTGTAGGTTTCATGCTAAGAATGTATATACACGTCAAAAGCTATAAAAGAGGAAAAACGCCATTTCTCCTGAACCCAACCACAATGTGTTTTATGCTAAACAGATCACATGAACAATATACATTCCCCCCAGATTTCATTTCTATGTAAATTCATTTTCTAAACCAAATTGAACCTGTATGTTACAGTCTGATTTGTTTATGTATTTCATCACATAAAAAAACTCATTATTCCAAAGTCTATTGAAAGAAATATACAAAAGGGAAGGAGCCATTCCCCTCCCCTCTGGTGAGTTATGTGAAAACAGCAGAATTTAAAGGAATAGTAAATCTTTGCCGGACTTGGTCTTTAATCCCAGCAGACCTCCATATCTACAGTCACAATTGGTAGTTGTGCTTTCTGCTTATGGACTGAGCCCTGCTCACTGTTAGGTAAGTGAAATTCAGGGGGTTGCTTATTAATTAAGCGATCTGTTTTAAAGCTGAAAACCCGAAAAAGTAATGGTAAAAAAAGATGATTTTTTTCACGATTTATTATGCCCCGAAGCTGTTCCAAGTCAGAATTCGAAAATACTCCATCTAATACATGCCGAATTCATGTAAAAGTCAATGGCAGATGTCCCATTGGCCATTTGAAGATGTTTTCGGGGTTTGACACTGGTTTTTCCGCAAAAAAAACAGATTTTTCATGGTTTACAGTGTTTTAAATGAATGATTATATAATGTACTGGTGCCTCTCACTGGTAAACTGGTGTGTTTGCTTTAGAAACACAACTATAATTTATATAAACAAGCTGCTGTGTAGCCATGGGGGCAGCCATTCAAGCACAGGACACACAGCAGATAACAGATAAATTCTGAAAATCCCATTGTATACTAAAGTGTTATTTGTTATCTGCTGTGTATCCTGTGCTTTTTCTCCTTTTCAGCTTTGAATGGCTGCCCCCATGGCTACACAGCAGTGATGGGCGAATTTGGGGCGAAAAATCCACGAAACTGCACCGTTGTCTCGTTTTTGACTCCGGCGTCCGTTTTTTGACCATCCGAATTTTCACGGCGGTTTTGCGAATCGCGGGTTTTCGCTGTGAAATTTGCGCCTTGCGAATAAATTCGCCCATCACTACTACACATTTTTGCTGCCCCTGGTACCTAGTGGGGCGCTGCTGTCTGAGGCGACAGCCTCAATTTGCCTCATTGGCGAAGCACCCCTGCCAACACACTACGTTTAATAGTGCAGCAGCAGAACACTACATTATGTTTTCATTATTTTAAAATACTTTTTTAAAATTATTTTTTTTGGTGTTACTGTTCCTTTAAGTATGTATGTATGCATGTATGTATAAAGTAGCAACATATTCCATCAGTGGGTTTTTTGAGAGCTCCAGTTCTTCCAAAAATTCTGGTATGTTTCTGTGCTGGTTATAAGCAAAGAGAGGAGCTGTCCCTGCTGAATTGTTCTTAGTACAGGGGAATATATATGGTGCATAGTTTATGGTATTTCTCAGCATGGGCTATGAGCAAGCTTAGGGGGCTGTTTCTGCTGAACTGTACTTAGTACAGCATACCTCCCAACATTTTGGAAGTAAAAAGAGGGACAACATTTTTTTTTCCGCACGTAGCGCAGCAAATTTTTGACCACACCCCTTTCTGTGGCCACACCCCCTAATTACCATGTTCGTTTTACAAAATTTGGCAGGTTATGAAAGTTTGAAAATATTTGTCCTTATCTAAACTGTGTTTTTGTGTCTCAAAATTGTTACAAAGTATCTTATTTGCACCTGTTAGCTGTTCTGGCCTCTCTGCTAAAAGCCAATTAAGTGAGAAACTTTGATTCTTTTTCTGGCTGTTCAGTGCAGAGAAAAGAGGGACATTCCAGTACAAATGAGGGACTGCGGGTTGAGCTGTCAAAAGAGGGACTGTCCCTCCGAAAAAGGGACAGTTGGGAGGTATGGTACAGAGTAATGCCTTTGCTGGAATTAGCTTGCTATTGTTATTTTTCCTAGCCAGTAAAATACCTTGCAAAACCAGGGCTAGTATTACAAATTTACACAAAAACGACATTAAAGGAGACATTTTGTGTAAAAAATTAGAATGTACCAGTGGCGGAACTACCGGGGGAGCAGGGGGTGCGAGCGGGCCAGGGCCCACACCCCCTAAGGGCCCCCCGGCAGTCCGTGCGCCACTGAGAAATGCGGGCTAATGCGGCGGTACGGAGGGGGACGGGGCCCGGCTGCGCGTCACGCACCAGGGACCACCCCCAGTGGCGTAACTAGTTGTTACTGGGCCCCATAGCAAATTCAATTTAGGGCCCCAAAATATTTATGTTGGCCTATTTTACCAAGATATATTAAAATTGCTAATTAATTAGGGTCTCACTGGGCCCCCTACACTCCTGGGCCCCCCTGCAACCGCAGGGTCTGCTTCCTCTATAGTTACACCCCTGCCCGCCCCCCTCAACGAACACTACTGGAATGTACCAGTGCATTATAGTCATTTAGATATAGAAGAATTGTGCAGAAAAAAGTAGTGTTTCAGGCTGATTTATTTATTATATTATTTCTGCAAAAATCCTATTTTTCCACTTCCTGCTCCCTGAATTCCCAGGCTGTGTAGGGGAGCCGGCTACACTCAGCTCACTGGACTGTAGGACAGGAACCAATCAGCAGCTTGCAGGATCTGATAGGGAACTAAAGCCTGTCTGTGCTTGTGTGACTGCAGGGCTGTGATTGGCTGTCCCCCTCCTACTGTGATTCTGGCAGGGACTGTTTGAAACACAGACAGGGACCAGAGAACATCTATAGGGAGCTCCAATTAAGGGGCTATTTTTAAAGATAATATAAATTTTTAGCACCATGTAAAAGCAACACTATATATTACTTATAATTGCCTACAAAATTAGGGTTTTTTCATTTATCCTATATGTCTCCTTTAGACTACTTATAATGTACAATAGTTGCTAGTAAACATGTAACACCCTACAACTGAGCCTTTGGCCCATCCTCCTAAACTACCAATCCACCCCAATTTAACCCTTTCTCTTCCTCAATCTCTATATAATTCCCCCTCTACTTTCCATTCCATTTAGTCATGACACCTCCCCTTTGGGTCACATTCCCACCCCTTATGGCACACCCTGCCCCCATTTACACTAAACAAAATTTGAAAAGATGGCAACCCTAGCTGGCATAGCTTTAAGGTGTCTTGCTGTACAGGCTCTCAAATTAAGGGGTTGTTCCTGCTGAATTGTATTTATTCAGCATTGATACTCTGAGCTGACTTCAAAGTAGCTGCTGCTGAGTATGTCAGCCATTGCCTGAGGAAGTGTAGGAGTTAACATAGGGAGAGATGGGGGGGGGGCTGAAAAGATATCTTTGTGCAAGCTAATAAAGATTTTTAAAATGAGATATTGATTTTAACTACAGGAGGCCAAGGATCCTAGAGACAGACATGCAAGAGTCTGTCTGAACCGACTCATATGTTTCAGCAATTACACAGGATTTCTACAGTCTGGGATCTGACCACACACACATATAAGATACAATGGATCCTTTCCATCCATATGATAATCTCCGAGTACATTAATATATTTCTAATAAACTGATGGACAATGCTTATGAAGATGAAAGGGACTGTTTTTCGTACTTGCCTAGCAATTTGTTTCATGCATGTCGCTGACTAAATCATGCCTCCATCTCTAAAATATGTCCATTTCTGACCTGATGCCAACAAAATTTTAATTTATTTTTTTTTCCTATTCTAGCATAGCTGCCATAGTTCTCTGTTATTTCCCTATCTTCCCTATATACATCACTACTCAAGTTCTCCCAGGGGTGGAAGACCCTGCAACTTCCAGGGTGTTGAATGATTGGTAATTTTGGTATATGTTAGTATATAAGTTTAGCAGGGCCTGGTTATGTCCTGTGCTTTAGTCAACCATTAGTAGGATAGACTTTGTACAGTTTTACCCAGTGTAGGGTCTAGTGAAGCACCTAGAATATGGTTCTGTGTCCAACTATAACCTGAAGGAAAAGGACAGGAACAGGGTGACAAGGAAGAAGAGTCAGACTGGAACAGGACGGAGAGGGGGCGAAGGTCAGGACAGGAACAGACTGGGTGCAGGCGTAGATCGGATCAAACTGGGGATAGAGTGCAGAAGGAGACTAGAGCAGAAGGAGACTAGTGCAGAAGGAGACTAGAGCAGAAGGAGACTAGAGCAGAAGGCATGTCAGGGTCAGGTCAAGACAAGGAAAGGTACTAGGTAGAGTAAACAAGGTAAGACAAGGCAGGAAATGACAAGGCAGATCAGGGCAAGGTAAAGTCAAGGGAAAATGGCTATAGCTGGAACCCTTAGCTAGGGACAATGCCACACTGCTAGTTTGGGAACCAATGCTCAGGCAAAGAAGTATTTTGAGGGTTGTCCATAAATAGGGCAGAGTCAGCCCTGATTGGCGAACTGCAAACTAAAAAAGCTGCTGCTGGGCTGGGGCTGCAAAGGCCAGGTAATATATAGTGAGCAACCCTGCAGGCTGCTCACCTGGCCCAGTGGTTAAGAAATTAAGCCAGAAACCAAAGGTCTTGAAGTCCCTCTGCTTTCCAGAGAATCTGTGCACCACCCATTATGAAAGGCAGAGGGACTTCAAGTGTCAGAATCCATTACTACACATTATGTCTTGGCAAAGAAGGGTTTGCATGACATTGTGAGCCTAAGAAGGGTTGGGAATTTGTTCCCAGTGAGCACATAGATAGACTATCATGGTGTCCTTCAGTTTGTGGAATTAGGTATGTTTAAAGGGGATATATTTTTCCTTTAAAGGGATACTGTCATCAGAAAACATGTTTTTTTCAAAACGCATCAGTTAATAGTGCTATGCCAGCAGACTTCTGCACTGAAATCCATTTCTCAAAAGAGCAAACAGATTTTTTTATATTCAATTTTGAAATCTGACATGGGGCTTGACATTTTGTCAATTTCCCAGCTGCCCCTGGTCATGTGACTTGTACCTGCACTTTAGGAGAGAAATTTGTTTGGCTGCTGGGGGGGAAAGGGAGGAGGTGATATCACTCCAACTTGCAGTACAGCAGTAAAGAGTGATTGAAGTTTATCAGAGCACAAGTCACATGACTTGGGGCATATATATATATATATATATATATATATACAATTTCTACTGTATATATATATATATATATATATATATATATATATATCACTAAAAGTCATTTAGGTGAACTTACCCTTTAATATTATAAACCAAAAAAAAAGCCATTACTGAGTCACAGAAGCTAAACAAATATTGGTGTCATGGGCCTGATCATGCCAATTCCATTCCAAAATAAAGAAGCCCCTTACTTGTCATGGCAGTTTTTGCTTTGCCTGGTCCCTTGTTCTGGATTTCTTCTAGTGATGTGCATGTCGAAAAAAGTTGTCCCTTTCCCGACGCAAAACAAGCCCAAACCCTACATGCTGTCACTTCTTATACTGTATATCCGCTGCACAGGCACTTATTCATTTACATTAATGCAAGGGGTGGGGGAACATATAGATTAGGGATGCACCGAATCCACTATTTTGGATTCAACCGAACCACCAATCCTACGCATAAGGTTCGGGCGAATACCAAACCTAATCTGAATCCTTATATTTGCATATGCAAATAAGGGGTGGGAAGGGCAAAACATTTTTTACATCCTTGTTTTGTGACAAAAAGTCACGCTCTTTCCCTCCCCGTCCCTAATTCGCATATTCAAATTTGGTTTGGCCGGGTAGAAGGATTCAGCCGAATCTTGCTGAAAAAGGACGAATCCCGTACCAAATCCTGGATTCGGTGCATCCCTAGTTTAGATAAAGTCCGACACACAAAATCTGATAAAAATCTCCTGTGCAGTTTAACCTTTAGCATTAATGAATTTAGAGAGAATAAGAAAATAACAGTTCATTGAAAGCACCCTGGCCTGTATTGTGAATACAGGAGGGAAGCGACTTGGCAAAGTCAAAGCTGATATGAGCCTTTTACTAAGGAGCTGAAATGTTTGCTTTTAAGTAAGGAGATTGTCAATAACTCTTTTATGGATGATTAAAAGAACTAAGCGGAAATACAATATTGCCGGCACGCTGCATGAACCTTGTGCCACAGGCCAGTGTGTAACAAGCACAGACTTCCAATAAAGTATATTACTCTGAAAGCTGGGTGCCTTTTAGCTTTGTTTTTAACTCACAAGCTACCAGACAAGAGTTATTTGAATGGTTACACATACTAACTAAGGCATTTATTCTGTACTTCATTGATATCAAAGCTAACGCTGTATTTATGTATTAAATTTATGTATTGGTAGCAGAGGCATGTGCCCAGGGTGCTTCTTCTCTAGCTGGCTAGCCAGGCCCGGATTTGTGGAAAGGCCACCTAGGCCCGGGCCTAGGGCAGCAGGATTTTAGGGGGCATTGCAGCACATGACATTAGGATGGATCACCTCTTTTCTTTACTGCAGTTTAGGAGTTTAAGTAATCCAATTGTCAATCAGTGTCAATAAATGTTTCTTTTCATCATTCTACCAGACCATAAAGGTGATGGCAGACGTGGCTACTGGGGGAGATTAGTCGCCCAGCCTTCCCGCCGGCTAGAATATAAATCCCCGGCGGGGTGGCGCTCTGGACGCTTAGTTTTCCGAAGTCGGCCAAAGATGCCTTCAGGCGACTTTGCAAAGCCAAAGCAATCTGAGTGCCATTCCGCCAGCGATATACATTCTAGCCGACGGGAAGGCATTTAGGGGAGATTAGTCGCCTGAAGAAGAGGCGATTTGCCGCTGGCCGACATGTCTCCCCCAGTAGCCACGTCTGCCACCACCCTTAAAGTTGTAATTCTAGGTCAACCACAACCACTATGCAACATAAATGTAACCAAAATTTCAATTTTCGTTTAGCTGGAATTATCAGTATTTTTTACAGTAGGTCATTTTTTATCCATTATAATACATGAGTGATACTCAGAGTTCCCTGTATAACTCAGCCTGCAGCCTTGTGCCTTTATATGGTCACAGCACCCCTCAGTGACTTCTAATATCCTTATAATTTACAGTAGGAGGTACATTATCCCTTATAATACATGAGTGATACTCAGAGTTCCCTGTATAACTCAGCCTGCAGCCTTGTGCCTTTATATGATCACAGACTTCTAATATCCTTATGATTTACAGTATAGAGTACGTTATTCCCTATACTACATTATTCCCTATTCTACATGAGTGATACACAGAGTTCTAAGTTAAGTCAACTGGATCCCTTAGGTGGCGGGACCTGATCTGCCCATGATCCACCCAAACCCCACAAGCCTTGCCCCTTTTGCGACCTGCAAATAGCTTTTATAAGTGAGCAGTGCAATGAAAATGGCTCCCCCTGATTTGCTACAAACACTGCATTACACATGTACTTTGCTCATACCAATACATGCCACACTTTACTTCTAATATGGGAACTAGGGATGTAGCGAACGGCGGAAAAAATGTTCGCGAACATATTCGCGAACTTGCGACAAAACATGCGAATAGTTCGCGAACGTCGCGAACCCCATAGACTTCAATGGGAAGGCGAATTTTAAAAGCTAGAAAAGACATTTCTGGCCAGAAAAATGATTTTAAAGTTGTTTAAAGGGTGCAACGACCTGGACAGTGGCATGCCAGAGGGGGATCAAGGGCAAAAATGTATCTGAAAAATCCATTGTTGACACAGCGCTGCGTTTTGTGCTGTAAAGGGCAGAAATCACACTACGTCACTCAGGTGATGTTTCTGGACACGGAATGTGAAAAAGCTCACACAGCTAGGTGGCACTTGGTTAAAGACTGGGCAAACAATGCCTGCAAGGGCAACGTATACACTACAGCAGTGGATACGGAATATATTATTGCTGCTTGGAAAACGTCACTCAGGTGGTGTTTCTGGAGACGGTATTATTATTGATATTTAGACAGAATGTGAAAAAGCTCACACAGCTAGGTGGCAGTTGTTTGAAGAACACACTGGGCAAACAAATTGAAACAATGCCTGCAAGGTCAACGTATACACTACAGCAGTGGATACGGAATATATTATTGCTGCTTGGAAAACGTCACTCAGGTGGTGTTTCTGGAGACGGTATTAGTATTGATATTTAGACAGAATGTGAACAAGCTCACACAGCTAGGTGGCACTTGGTTAAAGACTGGGCAAATAATGCCTGCAAGGTCAACGTATACACTACAGCCGTTGGATACGGAATATATTATTGCTGCTTGAAAAACGTCACTCGGGTGGTGTTTCTGGAGACGGTATTATTATTGATATTTAGACAGCTAGGTGGCAGTTGTTTGAAGAACAGATGCAGATGAGAGATCAGCAGCAGGACAGCTGCCCACAGCAGCTACATACAGAGCACTGCAGTAGAAGGTAGATTACTAGCCAGCAAAGCTACCTAACCTAAAATGTCCCTCAAATCCCTGCAGAGTTCTGTCCCTACAATACAGAGCAGTATCAAGTAGATTACTAGCCAGCAAACTTACTATCAACTGTCCCTCAAATCACTAACAGCTCTCTCCCTACACTAGCTCTTCCAAGCACACACAGGCAGAATGAAAAAACGCTGCAGGGCTTCAGTTTATATATGGAAGGGGAGTGGTCCAGGGGGTGTGGGGGTGGTCCAGGAGGGAGAGCTTCCTGATTGGCTGCCATGTATCTGCTGGTCTGGGGTGAGAGGGCAAAAATAAGCGCCAGCTAAGGCGAACCCAAATTGGCGAACGTCGCGCGACGTTCGCGAACATTCGCCGAACGCGAATAGTCGATGTTCGCGCAAATTAGTTCGCGGGCGAACAGTCCGCGACATCCCTAATGGGAACGTTCCTTTTTTTTCAGAAATGAACAGCAATAAGCCATCGCTGGTGGAGACTAGAGACATAATCATTTTGTTTGCCTCTCTCCCATCACATCTAGATTCCCCTACGCCAGCCGATACCCCTTTTAGATCATTTGTTTTTTGTTTGACTCAAATCAGATTTCTAACATGTGTAATCTATTTCAGATCACGCGCCTGGATTTAGCTTTGAGAAGGGGCACACAGCTTCTTTTCCTTTATGCTGGATTCTTATCTGTTATCTGACCCACTTTGAGAATCTCATTACAGCACCGTGTCCTACTTCTTTACTGCTGTAACATCTCTAGCAGTGTCTTATTAGGGTCCTTTTTGTTATGTGAGTCCTCCTGCTGCTGCAAGGAACTGGGTCTGTGATCCTCAAGCCGGGAGGTTTCTAAAGTATTCCCTATTTATAAATATCAGTTAGTATAGACGTTTATTACAATATCCTATCAGCAACAGCAGTACAACTTCCTACAGTGTTCTTTAATGTCTATGCCCATAAATTGCAGACTGCTGTAGTGCCAAAATATGGTATTAAAATAAAAACAACAGTAAGGAAGCCGAGTCCTGGTGATAACATACCAGGTTTTTTTTTTAAAGTGCCTCTTTAAAATGGTCCTCAACCCAAAAACTTTCTGCATAATCAGAGAAAATAAGTTTCTGAGTAATTTTCCATAATAAGACTGAAATGGTTTTAAATGGATTTGTAAATGCAATTGCCAATATGAACGCAATATTTCATTATTTTAAGACTCATGAAACACTGTAGCAAGTCTGCCAGAAATACAGAAATTGTAAACAGCCAAAAACTGCTTTCAGTAGTAATTACTTTGAGCTACTTTGAAACCATTGGTTGTGTAAAATGTAAATGAAGAGAGACTTCGATGATTTGCAAATCATTTAAATTCTAGATTTAATTGCACACAGTACATAGACAAGATATCAAATGCTGAAACTTTTATATATTTTATATATTTTTTTTCTGAAAAATATTAATTTTAAATTTGATGCCAAAAAAAATCCCTAAAGCATTTCTGCCTGTATAAGCACTGACTCATAGGCAGCCAATGAGCACAAAAGCATTCTAAATAAAGTTTTTTATTTTTATTACTGTTTTTGAAATACCCCACATTTTTACACGTTGCAGCAGTTGTTAACTCTTAACTAGTCTCCAGCTGCAGCCCCTGAAAGGGTTAATATTCAGACGGACAGGATGTTGCATTTTAGTATCATGGTGACTAATTCTCAAACTTATCTTCTAAAGGTTACTCGATACAGAAAAAGCAATTAAGTGAATGAAATGAACGAAGAGCAAGAGCAGAGTGGAAAAAAAAATTGTCTTTAAAATTCTGATTCATTCTGAAACCTGCTCCAACTGATTCTGCGCTGCATTTTCTGTCTTAACCTTGAGGAATTATATGACATTTTAATGTCTGGCTTCTGCAGTATGTGCCCCAACATAGGAACAGTAAGATTGCAGGTACAGGTATAGGATCCCTTATCCGGAAACCCGATATCCAGAAAGCTCCGAATTACGGAATGGCTGTCTCCCATAGATTCCATTGTATCCTGTATCCAAATAATCCAAATGTTTAAAAATGATTTCCTTTTTCTCTGTAATAATAAAACAGTAGCTTGTACTTGATCCCAACTAAGATATAATGAATCCTTATTGGAAGCAGAACCAGCCTATTGGTTTATTTAATGTTTACATGATTTTCTAGTAGATTTAAGGCATGAAGACCCAAATTACGGAAAGATCCATTATCCGGAAGGTCCCGAGCATTCTGGATAACAGTTCCCATACCTGTATTTGTGAGTTCTGTGGATAAAAATGGAATCATTAGGCTCTGAAGGAGAAAACTAATGTAATGTACATATGCAGGGTCATTGTGGCTGCTAAGGGGACTACCAGTGGTCCAGTGCTTTAATAATGGGGGGAGTAGACCCCATGGTTACAGGGAACCAATCAGGACCCGTGACAGCCCCTCATTCCCAGATTGCACCCACAATGAAAGCTACATAGATACCAAGAAGGATCATGGGTCCTGCACATTTTGGAGAGCACCTGGGGAAGTGATGCACCTATGGTGGCCCTTCAGCTGTTGTTATAGTCCTTCAGACCTTTTGCCCCCATCTTGCCCTGCTGTACTTGTTGTCCCACTTTATTGAAGGGTACCTCTATGTGCAGGGCCAGGAGCAGCTGTCTCAGATCGTACCCCACAAAATGAAGCTCTTTGCATATATCATATAGCTATTACCATTGACAGTTGTGAAAATAACATTGCATAACTAGTAGTACACTTGTATATTGCAACTTGGCAACAGGGTGCAAGGGATTTGCACTTATTCCCTACAATGCCTTTTTTAACTTTTAGGATTGCTGCGTGCAAATAACCCAAGTGTTATGATTCAAATATTCTTTTTCTACATTCCGCGATAGAGAATAGGAAATCTTTGGTATGAAACTCACCAACAGTAACTTTTCTCAGCCAATGTGACACAGAAACCTTCACAATGAGCTGATTCTGGCAAAATAAACAGAGTTGCATTATGATTAATCCACAGAGTAAAAACAATGAACTGCTTATATTAAAGGGGACCTGTCACCCAGACACAAAAATCTGAATAATAAAAGTCCTTTTTAAATGAAACATGAAATCCAATTTCAATTTTTTACTAAAGCATTCATCGCTGTTGTAAGCTCATTTAAAAATCTCTGTCAATCAAATATTATCTGCCCCTCCTCTATGCCTTAGGCATAGAGGCGGGGCAGTCAATTACTTTCATTTTCCATTCAGCACTTCCTAGATGTCTCTGCTCTTCCCACTGTCCCCCTCTTCTTTTCACCATTTAATTGTGTAACCAGTGCATGGGGATGGCCATCATGTCCCCCATTCTGGTGCACAAACAAGATTCTGAGATGATTCAAGGCTTGTCTTAATAACAGTGTCCACAAAATGGCTGCTGCCTGCTTGCTATAATTATGAATTCCCAGACTGAAGGAAACAAGATTCAAATAATTTATATAGTGCAATTAAAGTTTATTTTGCTTGACTAATGCGATAAAATAGGATTTTGAATAATTGAGGAAAATAGTTAATTTGGACCCTAGCAACCAGATTGCTGAAATTGCAAACTGGAGAGCTGCTGAATAAAAAGCTAAATAACTCAAAACCCACAAATAATAAAAAACGAAAGCCAATTGCAAATGGCAATAATGCAAATTATTAACATCACAGAGGAAGTATGGATTGATGAATTGTAACTCCCAGCACCCTCCCAGCTAAAAATACCATCACGTTAGACTTCCCTGTTTCAGCTTAAATTTCTTTCCCAAAGTCAGAGGGCAGATATGTTCTCCTGTATTGGTTGAGCCCCTTCTTCTGTAACATTGGCCCTGTGACTCCTCCTTTCCCCTTATTATTCACCCTTTCCTTTACTAATTCTCCCATCATTCCTGCTCTTATTCATTCTGCTTATTCACCTTTTTCTTCTCTCATTTTCTCTCTTACTCCCCCTCCCAACATTTTCCTCTACCACCCCCCTCCCTTTCCATTTTCGCTTTAACAAAAGTCTCCTCTGATATAAATTAAAAATGAAATCGGCCTTCCTTAGGAACAGTAAAACCAATTTTGCAGCATGAACATCTACAACCTCATCATGGTTATCAAACCATTTGATACAAAGCCCGCAGGCCCGTTGCCGTGGTAACTGGGGAGGCAGGGCCTGCATTTTACCGCTGACATTTTGCTCTCCTATTGAAAGAGACATTTGAGTTCACAAAAAAAGTGGCTATTTTCCTAGTCAACAATAGAAACAGCCTCCTCTTCAGCATAATGCTAACCCATTCCATGCTGCCCCAAACTAGGACAATCTGCTTGCGGCAAGGAGAGGGTTAACATTCAGTGCTAAACCTGTTAGCCAGAAAAAGTAAAATTGTCACTATTTAAATCACTTAAGATACCATGCATATGTAGCATTGTCCTGATATTATATGTACAAGGGTGAGCTATTCATATACACTATTAATTCCATGTTATTCCATGGGCACATAAGGGGTAATTTACTAAGTGCAAGGCATGGTGCAAAGTGAAAAAATTGGCACAAACCAACATATCTTTAAAAAAATGTTTGATCCCTGCCCTGCTCCCTCCTTGGGCAGGTCATTGCTTGGCAGAATGCATTCAGCTTTCCTGCATTAAAGGGGACCCGTCACCCAAAAAGTTTTTTCCATATCCTATTTTATCATGTTAGTTAACCAAAATAAACTTTAATTACACTATATAAATTATTTGAATCTTGTTTTCATCAGTCTGGGAATTCATAATTATAGCAAGCAGGCAGGAGCCATTTTGTGGACACTGTTATTAAGGCAAGCCTTGTATCATCTCAGAATCTTGTTTGTGCAACAGAATGGGGGACCTGATGTCCATCCCCATGCCCTGGATACACAATTAAATGATGAAGAGAACTGGGGGAATGTGGGGAGTGCAGTGATATCTAGGAAGTGCTGAATGGAAAGTGAAAGTAATTGTTTGCTGTGTGGCTGCATGAGTCTGCTAATAAAGCACTGTTATACTCGCCTCATCCTCGGCTACCCAAAACATAATACTTGCCCCACCTCTATGCCTAGGCATAGAGAAGGGGCAGGCAATATGTGATTGAGAGCTGAGAGTTTACAACAGCTATGAATGCTTTAATTAAAACTAGAAATTGGATTTCATGTTTAATTTGAAAAGGACTTTTATTATACAGTTTTTTTATGTCTGGATGACAGGTCCACTTTAAAGAAGGGTTGGCTGGGCTTAGGTTTCTCTTCTCCTGGCCTCCAACCTTGTATGTTGTTCAGGGTGCCCCTCTGACCCCTCTTGCATTATTCATTAATTTTCTTCTTTGAGTGGTTTCTGCAATATTAACAGTTGTAGACTGCTGATACCAGGCTTTTATCTCACCTTTAAAGGTCAGCGTTTCAGTGATTGTCTATGCACTTCCTCAATTCAGTTAACCCTAGGGTTGCTGGCTTTCATTCGAGCCAAAAAATGCAAATATATCAGGAGCTCCAAAAATTAAGAATTGCAAAAGTGAACAGATAAAACAAAATAAAAGGTGCAATGCGACCCTGGTGGGTGTGTCCACTTAAAACGTGGAAATTTGTGGCATATCTGTACATGGTGAAATTTTTTATTCATCACTACTTAATATTAATGTAATTTCACCCCACTAACTCAAGGCAGAAGGAGCCCAAACTTCCTACATTGCTGGGGGCAACTTTTTAAGGGCATTTTGATATACTGACCCTTAAAAGAGTCCATCTTGCTTATGTTACCTTTTAAAATGGCTATGTCTGCACTCCGCAGATCTCTATTTTCAACAGGGGCAGCTCCAGGCCCTAATAATAATGTATTTGATCTTTGGTAATACTTTTATATTAATTATACAAAAAAACCAGTGGAACAGTAGGTGGCCTTTTAAAGTCTGCAACATGCATTGAATATGTTAAGCTGGCCCAGGCCAGTACAGCCAGTACAGATTTTCATTTTACTGTATCAATATCAAGGCAACCTATTGTTGTTTGTATGAGACTTTTGCCACCCCCATTGATATCTAATTGGGGCTCATGTGGGCAAACCAGGGAAAAAAACATTTATTAAATTCAGCTTAGTGTCTGTGGATTTATCATGTGACCAAGTAACATCAAGATAACTACAGTGAAAACTGCCCCCTTAAATTCAGTTCACTTTTTTATAGCAATGGACCATTCTGTATATCCAGTGTCAGAGCTACCAAAGGAGTGACTGCACCAGGGCCTTTCCCACCATGGGGCTCACAGCAATACCGGGTAAAGTGCATGGAGTATATGAGTGGATTCGGCCACTAGGAGGAGATCTTGCTTCATGCATGTGCCATTACAAACCTAAATAGATCAGTATTGTGAGATTAGCTCTATTGGTTCTTTCACTGGGTTCAAACCTCACTCCTGCCAAATGAGGAAGAGGACAGCCCAGCTGTAGAAAGTCCAGAGAAAGTCCAGAGAACCCTGGTTCTGTCCTTGGGTAAATACTACAGTGGATTCACTTGCCCTCACAAAAGTTTCAAATGTGGATAAAGATAATGAGCCAAAGTCAAGTATTACCCCTTAAATGTAGTACATAGGAGCTGACAATGAGTGAATCTGTCCATTTTTAGTTTGCAAAACCCATTGAGGTCAATTGGCATTTTTTCATGAAAATTTTTCAGTGCATAATACATTGGAGGCTACCAAGAATAGAAATTCCCACCCCAAAACTGTTGCACTTGCTCATGCTACAAACGAGGCCCCTACAAGAGAAGCATAATCAGATGATGACAAACCATTCATGGTTGCAGCGGATACCCACCAGCCAGTGTGCTCTTCGCGGTACTGTATAAAATAAAATATGCGCGATGCAAGCATTTTGTTTTTATTCTCACTAAAGTGGGAACTCAAAGATTAACTGGGTATTAACAATAATACTGAAAAATAAAGTATCCATTCACTGCTGGACTGCAATTCACCATCACTAGACTGCTTCCCCCCATTGCTGGACTGCTGCCAATCGCCACTGGACTGTTTCCCCCTATTGCTGGACTGCTGCTGCTTCTGTCACTGGACTGCTATCCACCATCACTGGATTGTTTCCCCCTATTGCTAGACTGCTACCCACTGTAACTGGACTGCTTTCCTCCATTGCTGGACTGCTTCCCAAAATTGTTGAATTGATTATCTACATACAGTATATATATATATATATATATATATATATATATATATATATATATACTTTTAACTGTGCATGAACTGTTGCAACAGAGGCCCTACGAGAGGCATTTAATCAGATGGTGGCAAACAGTTCATTCTTACTTTTTACATTCTCCACAAATTATATTAGGGTATGTGCAAATATAAAGTAAGATGGCTGCACTATGGCGATATGGTAATAGTAAGGCAGTAATGCTGAACCCACCCACGCAGTCTGATTGGCCCCACCATAACGACAAATGGAGCTGTCTCCTATATGCACAGGGAAATTTCCCTGCCAGTCATTATGGCTTCCACCTCGACTGAAACTGTTTCTTTCTTTCATTTCTCAGTTGAGAATAACACTCCTACACACTCTTATCAAACTAAGTGGAAATTTGCTAGAAATGAAAACACACATTGATGCCTTGAGAACTCGTTCTCAGAATCCACCCAAGAACAGAGGAAAGAGATGCTTCTTGCATAATGTCACAAATCACAACATTTTAGCTAAAATGAACTTCATGCAGAGGGACAGGGTTTATATACCCTTGCTTATTTAGATTTCCTCTTTCTGGCTATGTACTAATGAATATATCAGTTGAATGATGCTGAATCAGCTGATGTCCTTAATCAGGCTTAGCCTTCCCTTAAGGCCCCCATACACGGGCCAATAAAAGCTGCCGAGTCAGCAGCTAATTGGCCCTTGTGTGGGGCTATCTGACGGGCTTCCCCGATCGTGATCTGGCTGAAAGTTGGGCAGATCTCGATCGGGCAGGTTAAAAAATTGTGCGGGATCGCAGCCACATCTGTGCGTCTATGTGATCCGACCGCCCCTTATCGGATCAGTCCGATATCGCCAACTTCAATGTGGGCATATCGGAGAGAGATCCACTTGTTTGCGACATCGCCAAATGAGCGGATCTCTACATCCATGACCACCTAAAGCTGTTTATTTGCTATCAAAAAATCAGAGAAATTTAACTAATTTACTACTCTTTCACAGCTGGATGCAGTGCTGTAATGGGGTACGGGGTGGGGGGGAGGCAGCAGGGCCGGGGGAGAGATTATTCCTGGGCAAACTAGCAGCATGATGAAGTGCCGTTTGTACTGGGGGGGGGCATGTGGAAGGATTTAATATAATAATGCATTGCCAGCCAAAGAGGGCTGTAAGTAGAGGTACAATTTTAAAAGTTTTAAAAAGTTTTTCAATTAGTTCAGGGTATTTCCCTGTTATAAGCACAGTTTGTCAGAACAGTCCCTAAGTTTGCTCATAGCCTGTACAGAGAGATACCTTTAAACTATACCAGAATAGGTATTCCCCTGAACTAAACACAATTCAGCAAGAACGGCCCCATTGGTTGCTCAGAGTCTATACAGAAAAAGATACCATATTGTTAAACTAACAAGGGAATTCCCCTGTACTATCAACAGCTCTGTGGGAAAATTTGAGGGTGGAGTGACCCTATAGCATGTTTAAAGGAGCAGTATTATCCCGTAAATGAAAGTAGTTAAGGGGCAGTTATGGGCTTAGTTGGCTGGGGCCTGATCAAGATGACTTCTGGTACGACAATGCCTTGTGAACATACTAAAGTCTTAAACTGACGCTACCAGCAAAATGCAATTTATTTGTGCCTGAAAACAATTAAAATTGAAGTGTAAATTAGATCTGTTCAGAAACATTAAATGAAAGGACAGGATAATATAAAATTGGGTTACCAGATCACTTGCAAATCCGGGGACACATTTAAATTGCAAGCCACTGTTTACACTTGATTTGAAATTCCCTGCAACATTATTAGATTCCCCCATGACTTTTCAAATGATCTGGAAAGCTTAAAGGAGTTGTTCACCTTTGGGTTAACTTTTAGTATGATGTAGAGAGTGATATTCTGAGACAATTTGCAATTGGTTTTCATTTGTTATTATCTGTGGTTTTTAGTTATTTAGCTTTTTATTCAGCAGCTCTCCGGTTTGCAATTTCAGGCATCTGGTTGCTAGGGTCCAAAATACGGATTTGAATATGAGACTGGAATATGAATAGGAGAGGGCCTGCATAGAAAGATGAGCCTTACAGAGCATCTTAATGATGGGTGGGTCGATAAAAACTCAGTGCGCGCCAGCCCGCACCCGACTCTAACCCGACGTGCTCCACTCTTTATATACCCGCACCGCCCCACTCCACTGTAAAAAGGATTAGGGCCTGTGCGAGTATATAAAAAGGCACGTGCAGAGGCAGAAGTGGGGGAAAAGAAGGCTGTGGGCTGGGAGAATGGGGGCTAAAGTTCAGCCCAAACCCATCCGAAGACGTATTGGGGAAGTTTGGCCAAACCCGCCCGACCCCCAGGCTTTGGGCAGGCCCGCACATTACTGGAGCATTTGTTGCTTAAAATCAGCCATTCTAAAACATACTAAAAGCTAATTTTAAGTTGAACCACCCCTTTAACATAAAAAAAGCAATACAAATATTCTGGAGCAGATAGCTTTAATTTTGTAAAAAGTGCTACTTGAAGTCATCACTTTGGGTTGCTCTTTCTACTTGCCTCTGTCTCACCCACTCACCCATAAGTATGAGCAGTGCTTGCCCCTGTTTTCTCTCTGCATGGGGATATTAGAGGAGGAGAGGAATATTTTGCAAGGCTGAAACTGCAATGAAAGTTTGAGAAAAAAAATTCCCAGGTAAGAAAAGAACAATAATCAGTTTAAATATCTGTTAACCGTGGGAACTTTTTGTATAGGTGGGTGTTACTGAGCTGTAAATGGAAATGCTGAGGACCAGTGTTGCCTTTTTAATGCAACCATAACTAATTTCACATATTGTATTACGTTTATTGGAAACATATCTGTGTCTAATGGCAAGGTAAGAGTTAGAAGAAGTTAGAAGAAATTCCTTCCAATTTCTATATACACATTAATTTCTAATCCTGGTTTTGTTTTGTCTGTATTGACATCCATGGGTTCTAAAATAGAATGCTGCTACGATTTCTCATCAGCCATTGGACAGTACAGAAGAGCTTCCAGCCAATGGCAGTCAGACACCCACTGTCACATCATTTTTAAGTTAATTCTTTGCAGCACCCTGTATAACAATGCGAAGAGCTGGAAAATGTATACAGCATTACAGTGGCATTGCAGAGACTTAGGTGATATCCTTGCAGTATAAACCCCTTGCTTTCTGCCCCGCTCTTGGCTAGCGAAGCGTTAATCCAGCCTGTCAAGCTTTCTTATTTGCACAATATACCAAGTATGATAAATTGTGTTTGTTCCTGGCTTGCTCAAACTGAAACCCAGTGAGAAGAAAGTGGGTCACACGTTATATAATGAACTGCGTTCAGGTAGTTTCCCCTATTTCTGTTGTGTATAACAAAATATATGAACCTTTCTGTAGCACTGTTTTACTTGCTAGGGATTCTCTTGCACATATGGGACTAACTGGGGACAATTCAGAGGGTGGAATAAGAGTTCTCACCAATGGCAAGCTCAGGAACAAAATACTGTCCAGTCCATTGGCTGCTAAAATTGGTGTGCTCACCCTGCTGGGATTATGTATTCTTTAAAATGACCATGGGAAATGATTACCTGTCGACTCAACCACTACTGTCCAAATTAGTAGTTTATTGGCTTATGTATGAGGCCAAAATGTTGTCCTTCGCAAACCAAGACTTTATTGTACCCATATCAGTCAGGCTTGCCAGAAAATCCTACATGTCGCCTAATTGATCTGATTGTTGGCCCAGTGGATCAGCCAATCTGACTTCACCCCAGCATTTTTCACCCTACTTCATTTATAGCTCCATACTGCATGCACCCACTTATTGCTAGACATATAGCATTAGGGAATAAGGCATTATTAAATAAGGCTCCGTGTGAGCTTTGAACACTACAGAGCATTAGTACTTGAAGCAAAGCTGAATTCATATATGGGTGTGTGCAGTCTTGAGATTGGTTAAGCTTGCATGTGTGCTTAATGATTCACTATATCCTTATATTTTGTATACTCTGTAAATGCTTCCTACAGATTAATACCAACATATCTACACTGGTTATGGGAAACTCTATGTAGTTACCATTTTGTCTGATGTGCTTCTCACCCATTGCAAAGTGCAAAAAAGTGCAAAGGGTGCATGACATAAAAAAGGTCCAAACTTCCAAAAGTCCAAACTTCCAGGTCCCCCTGCCAAAATGCGGAAGAAAATCGAGAATTTTCAGGCTCACCTTCTCAGAATATTGGCGGAGCCCCTTATACGCAACCCCTCCCTGGCCAAAAGGCACCAACAGAAGAAGTCCCAACTTAAAGGGATCCTGTCATCGGAAAACATGTTTTTTTCAAAACACATCAGTTAATAGTGCTACTCCAGCAGAATTCTGCACTGAAATCCATTTCTCAAAAGAGCAAACAGATTTTTTTTATATTCAATTTTGAAATCTGACATGGGGCTGGACATTTTGTCAATTTCACAGCTGCCCCTGGTCATGTGACTTGTGCCTGCACTTTAGAAGAGAAATGCTTTCTGGCAGGCTGCTGTTTTTCCTTCTCAATGTAACTGAAGGTGTCTCAGTGAGTCATGGGTTTTTACTATTGAGTGTTGTTCTTAGATCTACCAGGCAGCTGTTATCTTGTGTTAGGGAGCTGCTATCTGGTTACCTTCCCATTGTTCTTTTGTTTGGCTGCTGGGGGGGAAAAGGGAGGTGGGTGATATCACTCCAACTTGCAGTGCAGCAGTAAAGAGTGATTGAAGTTTATCAGAGCACAAGTCACATGACTTGGGGCAGCTGGGAAATTGACAATATGTCTAGCCCCATGTCAGATTTCAAAATTGAATATAAAAAAATCGGTTTGCTCTTTTGAGAAATGGATTTCAGTGCAGAATTCTGCTGGAGCAGCACTATTAACTGATTCATTTGGAAAAAAAAAAGTTTTTTCCCATGACAGTATCCCTTTAAGGGTGCACCTTTGCAGTGCCAGGGGAGGGAGGAGCCTAAAAGCCACACATCCCCCCAGGTTTGTGCGATTGACCAGGAGGATAATGCACCAGATCCAAAAAAGAGCGTAAGTGTTAAAAATAAGTGCTAAAAGAATAAATAGCAGTAAAAAAAAGGCCCAAAGACATGCCCCCCATTAGCTACAGGGCTCCCCCTCCACTTATAAGAACAGATACTACACTTGATCCTAGCCAAAAGGCAGAATTTTCCAATACTCCTCTATAATTGGATCACAATAGTGACCTAGAACTATATAACTGCGAAATGCAGTCACTGCCCAAACCATCTTAATAGTTGGACATGTCATCGGTAGGGGCTCATACACTAATGTACAAAAGGCTTGCCGAGCACAGTGTGGCAAAAAAATGTTGGCCATGCAATTTTATGGCTGCACCCCCTAATTACCATGTCCACTTTACAAAATTTGGCAAGTTATGAAAGATTGAACACATTTCTGTGATGTGTTATTACAGTTTTGCTAACGAAGGTGAAATTTCCATATAAACTGTAAGTCTCAGTTCTCCCAAGAGACCTGCTTATCTTACATAGTTCCAATTGTATCTTTGCTTATCTTAAATTGTAACAAATGTATCTGAGTGTAGCGCACCCGCCACTATTCTGGCCTCTAAACCAGTGCTTTAACCTTTAGCAACTCATCCCTTATATATTTAACCTTATTTTTTTATTAATAAAGCAGTACATGTACAGCCAGCATTATTTTTATTGATAGGGTGGGAAAATACCAGCCAGATGGCAACCCTACCAATGCATTCTTCTTTATAAGAAGTCATTTTACAAAAAGTTGTCAACTCGGAGGAAGTGCTGAGTGTATTGGCACGAAAGGTGTTAGTTTACACACCCACTGCTATATCACTTTTAGTATGCGTGCTTTAATAAAGCCAATTCAATATTAAAGTGAGTCCTCCGCTTTGATCAGCACTCACAAGCAAGTGAGAGATTGTGTAGCTGAAGACGGAGGGAAGTAGCCGGGTTCTCGGAAGAGCAACGATCAGGAGGAGACTTGTTGCTGTGTGAGCTTCACACTACTGTTTATCAGATTGATACTGAATGGGGTATATAATAAGAGGGCTATAAGGGTTGACAGGGGCTATAAGGGGTTATAAGCTTGTGGCCAGTTAGCATGATATAGTAGCATTTGCAGCTACAGGGGTCTGCTGTATGGTGTCCCCCACACAAGGGGATTGATGATCAGGGTACTGGAATTGGGGGCTCCAGTGTGTAATCACACAACTAAGCCATGTGCCACTTAAGATTTTTTTGTGGGGGTCCTGGTAGCTCTTACCATTTTCAGACTAAAACATTCGACCTTAGCCAGGTACATAGGACCTGCTGGAAGGGGTAGAGAGCAGTAGAAAGCTCTCAGAAAAGCTTGTGTGGGTTTTAAGGCTACAATCTCTAATTGGGGATTAAATCATATTGTTTGTGATCCTGGTATAGGAGAACCAATTCAAAATCCCCTGAATCCTATAGACCTTGGTGTGCTAATCAAGTTTGTCCCTGAAATGATAGAGAAACCTTAAATACATATTAAAGGAGAAGGAAAGGCTTTGTACACTTGGGGTGCCAAATGTTAGGTACCCCCAAGTAATTGTATTGACTTACCTTACCTGAAGCCTGGGGTTATACCAGTGAGCACCACAGAGTGATCCTCTTCTGGCTTCTTCTTTCTTCAAAATCCCCAGGGCAAACGCATACACAGTTCAACGAAATAGCCGACTTTTTATTTAAAGTTCGGCTTTTCGCTCTACTATGCCTGCACAGCCGCGCAAAGAAAATGGAAGACTGAAGAAGATCTCTCCGTGGTGCTCACTGGTATAGCCCCGGGCTGGTGCAGTTTTCTGCTGATAGGAGCACCAGCCTGGGGTTTTAGGTAAGTCAATACAATCACTTTGGGGTGCCTAACATTTGGCACCCCTAAGTGTAGAAAGCCTTTCCTTCTCCTTTAAGACCACTGGTTTAAAAGGGCCCAGGCAGCCCCTAAGAAACATAAAGGAGGGTCGCAACTTCCCAACCTGCCCAGGTCCCTCCATGGTCTCACAATGTCAGATACCTCCAGATTTACCTTTTAAACCTTTATGAACTATTCATGAATGCTGGAGTCTTGTTTTTTATGAGCCTTTCAATTTATGGGATATTCATGAAGGTTCTAATTAACTGAATGTTCAAGTTGAGGGATTCATAAACATTTATGACTTATTCATTAAATGTCATGACTACAGTATTTCAGGATCACTGAGAGAGGCATTTTTCTAAATGTACTTTGATCATTAACACAATGTTCCACGGTTCCTACACAACCCTACAACACTGAAAAGATTTTCTGCGGCACCCAAACATCAGAGCTTGAACAACAAGGGCACTGGATATTCAAAGTTCATTGGGTGATTTGTATCTGTTTTATGAAACACATTCATTAAAATTTCAATATGATGGCAGATAACAATAGGCCCACGCTTGATTTTAATCTTTTTTTGTCTTTTAATGCTCTTAAAAACAAGGTTCCATTTAATTTATAAATTCACAAGACATTATTCGCCAGAAATTCAAATATTCATTCCCCCCATTTCATTTTTTGCCATTTATTTTATATTTATGTTTTGTTTGATTCACACATGATGTGAAATCTAAATTCTCTTTATGTTCTGAAGTTAAAGGAGACATATAGGATAAATGAAAAAAAACCTAATTTTGTAGTATATGGTATTGCTTTTACATGGTGCTAAAAATTAATATTATCTTTAAAAATAGCCCCTTTATTGGAGCTCCATATAGAGTTAGAGGGGGACAGCCAATCACAGCCCGGCAGTCACACAAGCACAGACAGGCTTCTGTTCCCTATCAGGTCCTGCTAGCTGCTGATTGGTTCCTGTCCTTCAGTGCTGAGTGCTGCTGGCTCTCCTGCATAGTCTGGGAATTCAGGGAACAGGAAGTGGAAGAGAAGGGAGGGATTATCAGGGTTTTTGCAGAAATATTCAATAAATCAGCCTGAAACACTACTTTTTTAAGCACAATTTTTCTATTTATAAATGAGTATAATGCACTGGTACATTCTTATTAGTGATGGGCGAATTTATTCGCCAGGCGCGAATTCGCGGCGAATTTGCCCGTTTCGCCGCCAGCGAATAAATTCGCAAAACGCCCGTGAAAATTCGCGTCAAAAATTCGCCAGAGTCAAAAAAAAATTTTCTGAAAAAACGGGCACCGGCGTCGAAAAAACGGGCGCCAGAGTCAAAAAAGAGACGCCGGCGCCGTTTCGCGAATTTTTCGTCGTTTCGCGAAATTCGCGAATTTTTCGGCGAAGCGAAATGGCGCAAATTCGCCCATCACTAATTCTTATTTTTTACTCAAAATGTCTCCTTTAAAGGTGCTGTTTAATCTGTGAATTCGACAGCTTGGGACAAAAACTTGTGGTTATGGAGGGTGTATCAATTTCAACAGCAGTCATTTTCCTTTTAGAAGTTTATGTTAATGGTTTATATGTTGCTCTGCCTAATCTAAACGTCTTTGTTGTCTTGGCACAGATAGCATGTCCCTTATAGACAGGAACAAAACTAAAAAATAAAAACAATTAAAAGTTAATTTCTTATTTCCTTTCTGCAGTTTATATAATATAAATAAAATATATGTTGTATAAAAAATATATAGTAGATAATGTACCCCTGTAATGTAATATATAAGGATATTATAATTCACTAAAGGCCAACTGCTTTTTTTTTTTTTATGGGTCATGGTCCTTATATATATTACTACATGGGGTAATCATTTCATGAAAACATACACGTTTCATTGAATCATGTAACAGAAATGACATCATTAAGAACAATTATATTTGATGACATCACTCATGGTGATTTATATAACGGGTATGGGATCTGTTATCCAGAAAGCTCCGAATTGACGCAAAGGCTGCCTCCCATAGACTCCATTGTAATGAAATAATCCAAATTTTTAAAAATGATTTCCTTTTTTTCTTTAATAATAAAACCGTACCTTGTACTTGATCCCAACTAATGTATATATATAGATATAGATATAATTAATCCTTATTGGAAGCAAAACCAGCCTATTGGGTTTATTTAATGTTTACATGATTTTCTAGTAGACTTAAGGTATGAAGATCCAAAAGATCCGTTATCCGGAAAACCCAAGGTCCCAAGCATTCTGGATAACAGGTCCTGTACCTGTATTAAAAGTGCAATATTTTAGTAGGAAATATAGTAACTAATCATCCCAGTAATTTTTACTTTTTATCTAAAATCTCTTTGTTGTCTTTTTATATAAGATGGTATTTGATTTATTAATTTCTCCAGCCAGGGACAAAATTAAAATGTTAACAAAAGGGACACCACATATGCCAACCTCATTATACGATTTCCCATTCTATCATTTATATTTATTTTAATGTATAATACACAAGATTTTTTAGAATAATATTCAAAAATTCAGCTTAGTAAGAAAATATACCTATACTTCACAGGGCTTCTTATCACAATAGTTTTTAAAGTTTTTAAATATTAAATTGGCAAAAGGGGAGAAAAAGTATTTTGTGGCTCTCTTAGGGCCATTATATAAACCCATTTGTTTATATGACACATAACTTACTGCGTTTTGCTGATAACATGACTCAAATATGTAAACCAGATAGATTGGGCCTATGTTTAGTTTCACTGTGTGTCATTTTATGGCTTTTATTGAACATGTTCTGTTTTCTCTTTCCTATCATCTGAGACATAAAATGCATACCTCCAAAATTGTTTGAACGTTTATGAATTTCTTGTCATTCCAGATTGTAATATACCAATGCTACTATACCTGCTATCCCACAGCCACAGTCTCAGAGACTAATATTCCACTACTTATAGGCAACATCTCTCCCTACTATACCTGTTATCCCACAGCCACAATCCCTTTGACTATTATCCCCAGTGCTAATATAGGCACCATATCTCCCTACTATACCTGCTATCCAACAGCCATAGTCCCTTCCCAGAGACTATTATCCCACTGTTACTATAGGCACCATCTCTCCCTACTATACCTGCTATCCCACAGTCACAGTCCCTTCCCAGAGACTATTATCCCACTGTTACTATAGGCACCATCTCTCCCTACTATACCTGCTATCCCACAGTCACAGTCCCTTCCCAGAGACTATTATCCCACTGTTACTATAGGCAACATCTCTCCCTACTATACCTGCTATCCCACAGTCACACTCCCTTCCCAGAGACTATTATCCCACTGTTACTATAGGCACCATCTCTCCTACTATACCTGCTATCCTACAGTCACAGTCCCTTCCCAGAGACTATTATCCCACTGTTACTATAGGCAACATCTCTCCCTACTATACCTGCTATCCCACAGTCACACTCCCATCCCAGAGACTATTATCCCACTGTTACTATAGACACCATCTCTCCCTACTATACCTGCTATCCCACAGCCACAATCCCTTCCCTTATACTACGAGTGTTGCTACTATACATTCTGCTATACTACTTACATTATCATGAGTTATTATTTTATTAAAGTTTTATTAATAACATTAATTATAACATTGATTATTATAATAATAAATGCTTGTCTATAGGGTCCAAATTTATGCAGGGCTCAGGGTGGAAGCACTTTCCTTATATAATGTGCTGTCACAGTCGGCACCCTAAATTCAGAACCTATGCTAAGCACCCTATTCTCGGCTCTTGCTCCCACCTTTATAACAGCTGTCTTTCACTTCGGGAGGAGCCCTCGGCTAATCGGATGCCACCAGGTCTTATTAAGAGAGGAGCCAAGCGAAGAGTTCTGAACGAGCAAAGGGGCACGACGGTAAAGCAGTCTTTGGGCCAGTACAAGGCGTAGACAAAAAGCGTAGTCAATCAGGCTAGGTCGAGGCAGGCAGAGTACAAGCGGAGTCAGACAGGCAAGGGTCAAACCAGGAGATCAATCAGAAGGGATAGGGATACAGAAGAGTCAGTTACCAGACAAGGTCAGGATTCAAGAAGTCAGGATAGACTTAAAACAGGCAGGGGTCACAACAGGTAATCAGATATCAGGAAACAGAAGTTTAATAGCACAGAAACACCAGGAACTCACTAGGAGAAAACCATTACTAAGTAAGTGATGACATCACTAAGCACCCTTTATAAGGATATAATTTACAGGATATTCATGGCTCTTGTGCAACAGATATACACTGCAGTAAATGCTGATGAGCCATTTAGATAAAGGGTTATTGATCCTACTTTGTCTTGTGTGCCAGTGTCTTTGATTTGAGTATAGGTAGAATCCATACCATAAAGCAGGACTGCTGTTCAATAACATAACTATAAGGAGAACAGACCTCCAAGGGTACAAGAGGAGAAATGTCAGAGAATTGCCCTCTGGCCAGGGGTAATTCTAACATGAGGAAAATTGAAAAATTTGCCTAATGGTGGCATTGCCCTGCAGGTTACCAGGAGTGACAAAATGCCACTCCTGGTAACTTATTTTTTAAACCTAAATTCAGCTCTTGTAGTGCAGAAAGCACAGCCCCCCCCCACCGATAATTGTGGGGATGAGGGGCAGAATCGGGAAGGTGTGAGGGGCAGAACTCATGCCTCTAACTCATTCCACCAGATGTTTACATGCATGGAGATTGCAGGGTGTGCATGGTAGAAGGAATCCCACCATTGAGGCCAAATAAGATAGAAATTTGTTTTTTCAGTAACCGCTCCACACAGGGCCAGAACTATTGGAAAGGTAGCAACCCTATCCAGGCAGCAGAGGCACTAGGAGGTACCATGGAGCCCCGCTAGGCACATACCACTTCTGCCTGGTTAACCCAAGGTCTGGGATGGTGGGTCTGGTGGTGCATGGGCGAGTGAGGGCCAGGAGCATTCTCTATGCACCAATGTCATTTGGCCTGGAACTGCCTCCACATGAGTGAACCTTGCCACCTTAACAGACAACCTGATCCTGTTTTCAAAAGCAATCACTTTTAACTTTACAATTGTAAAGTTAACACATACCTTTTGGGAATGCATATTAAAAAGTTGCTTAGAATGACATTTTTCATTATGCAAAAAGTAAATATAAACAAATCATATGAAAATAATGAGTGTTACTCTATTATCAAAAATAAGTAAAATAATTAAAAAATGCAAAAATAAATGATAATAGAGAGTCATTTTACTAAGGGGCACATTTTCCATTGGTAAAAAAAAACCTTACCTAGTAAGTTGTCATGAAAGGAAAGCTATACCCCAAAAATGATAGTTTATATCATATTAAAGGAGAAGTAAAGTCGTCTTGCACTTGGGGGTGCCAAATGTTAGGCACCCCCAAGTGATTGTATTTACTTACCTGAAACCCCAGCCATTGCTCCTATCAGCAGAAAACTGCACCGACCCGGGGTTATACCAGTGAGCATCACGGAGCGATCCTCTTCCGTCTTCCTCTGTCTTAGTACGGCTGCGCATGCGCAGTAGAGCGAAAATCCGAACTTTAACTAAAAAGTTGGCTATTTTGTTCTACTACGCATGTGTCTGTCCTGGGAAGTTTGAAGAAAGATGAAGCCGACAGAGGATTGCTCCATGGTGCTCACTGGTATAACCCCGGGCAGGTGCAGTTTTCTGCTGATAGAAGCACCGGCCCGGGGTTTCAGGTAAGTAAAAACAATCACTTGGGGGTGCCTAACATTTGGCACCCCAAAGTGAAAAAATACTTTCCTTCTCCTTTATAGAATCTTACCAAACAAGAAAATGTATTTGAACAAATATTGCACTTTTCCATCTTTTCCCTTGAGTCCCCATTTTTTGATGGTCTGTGTGCTGCCTCAGAGTTGAACTGACCAGAATTACCCAATGGCACATGACAAGGGGACTCCTCAATTTGACCCTACACCATGAGCCATCCCACTGAACCCCAATATTATATACCATAATGAAACTAGGAGACAGAGATGGGTATAAAATGGCCACAGCATTTATTCACATTTTATCAAATAAATAGGACCTTGCCAGCCTAACCAAAGGCCTAAAGCCAGAATTTAACAAGAGATCGCTACTATGCTCTGCCACCAACATGAGAGAAGTCCTGCTGCCGATCCTGCATCTGCAGTGTCTTGATGATAGGAGAGCAGGCCGTCATCTAACACAAGCAGTAGTAGCGTCTGTATCAATCAAAACACAGTGCAGTTGCAGGAGAGAACCTCCTTTCTCCATGTTCTAAATTTACCAGTGCAGTACTCTGGCAAGCGCCTACTGCTGCTGTGACAAATAAAACTTAAAATATATCATATATCCACTGTTTTGATCCAGAGGAAGGCAAAAAAAAAACAAAAACCCCAGCTTGAAGCCAGTGCCAATTATGCTTCAAGAGGGTAAACATTCCTTCCTGACCCCAATGGTGATCGGAAACATTCCCTGGATCAAGCATTTGACATTCATTCAACAAATGAATAAAATTGCGACTCTCACGTTTATACTGTATAAAGATACAGAAACCACAATGCAACAGCGCATTCAGGAAAACATCCTTATTCAGTTATTAATATTTAACATGAAAACATGAATAACAAGAAAAAAACTACTGACATTTTGCAAAATATGCAAAATGGGGAGGGTGGGATGTTTCTACCTACTCAGATGATAAGGAAGTGAACAGCTTCTTCCCCTGACATCACATCCCTCTCTTTCTCCACCCCTGGGCCCAATAATCTCCTTAACTCATTCCTTCTCACCTAAACACAGCTATATGTGGTGATTCTGCCCATCTATAACCTAGACCAATGTAATCTGGCTGCTGGTCATTTGGATCCAGTCAGGCAACCCCAACATACATGATGTAAATGGTTCGATATGCGATAACTCCGCTCACCCAGGAGAGAGCCTGTTCAGTGATTATAACCTTGTGATTTCGAGAGTGATGCAAGAGGGTGCAAATGCTCCAATGCATTTTAGCAGCGTTGTGGAACATTGATGACATTTCTGGGGGTCAGAAAAGCATCATATCACCACTTAGATTATTTCCTAAATCCATTTGTCTTATAAGAGTTCTACAGAGGCTGGGCTACTGCTTCTGGGTAATCAGTGTTGTTGCAGCCATGATGCAAGATGATGATAACCTTATTTCAGGAGCCATGTGGCCGAAAGCTCCTCCATGTAAAAGTTTAAGAGCCAAATTGTCTTTTTTTTAACCTAAGGTTTGGAGTTTTATAAGTCAATAGAGTGCACTCTACAATTGTGATCCTATCCCTCTCGATCTAAATGTAAGTACACGTATGAAGAAGGATGTCACCGGGGTTATGTGAAGCAGTAGCAAAACCAGAGGTAGAGTTGCCACCCATTTGGATTTGAACCGGACACTCAAACCTTTTCAGAGGCTGTCTGGTTCAAAATTCACTTTGTTAAAACTGGACAGAAATAAACCCAATTGTGTCTGAGTGATGCAATAACCAATCCCCCAACCAGTGGCAGATTTTTCAGATTTGAGGCCCCTAGGCTACATCGACTCAAGCCTTCCTTCTAGACTACTGTTGGGTCTGGATACCTGCAGATCCAGGCACTAGCTCTCTACGCATGGTTGGGTTTGGTGCATGCCAGTGATGTTACTGGGTCTGCACACATATGAGTCTTGCCTGTCATTTTCTTCAGCAGGTGCTCCCAACTGGACCCAGCAGCACAAATAATAATAAATATTAAAATAAACTAGAAAGTATAACTGAAAAAAGATAGACGGGCCCCTGGTCAAAATGGGACCCTAAGCTATAGCCTAGAGTAGCTTGTGCATTAATGTGACCCTGCCCCAAACAGCACAGCTTCATCCCATTTCTGCACCTATCCCTGACATAGGAAGTGGTTCTGAGTAATCCTGTGACCCATGGAGGGTTCTAGAAGTATGGTGAAATCTTATAGAATACAGATGTTAGAGGGAGACTGGTTAAGCCTGGTAACCATGGAGTGGTGCAGTCAATTTTGAAGTGATTCTGGGTAATCATGTGTCTTATGGAATGGTTTTGAAAGTTGCTGATATTCTATGGAATATACAGAAGGAATTATAGTAAGACCAACAAATATAGAACTCATCACACATGGATAATGTAGAGAGAATATGTATAAAAAGCACAATTATCGAGTCAGGTTGGCCCCTTGGTCCTAGTTAGTATGCACTGGATTCACTTTTTATAGTTCCACCCTTGTTCTAAGGATATTATAATATCCTATATAGTAGGAATGCTTTGGCCAGTCAACTTGAGAAAGATAGGGGAGATTGTATCTCCACAGAAAGCAGGGGAAAATCTTATCCCAAATTTAAAATCTTAAGAAGCTGATTAACAGACCAGTTAGGGCAGACACGCGCCTCTTCTTCGGGCGACAAATCTCCCGAACTGCCTTCCCGCCGGCTAGAATCTAAATCGCTGGAAGGATGGCACTGGGAGTGCTTCTTTTTCCGAAGTTGCCTCACGAGGAAACTTCAGGTGACTTCGGAAAACGATTTACATTCTAGCCGGCGGGAAGGCGAGATTAGTCGCCTCAAGAAAAGTCGATTTGTCGCCATGCGACTAATCTCCCTGAATCTCCCCGTGTGTCACTGCCCTAAAAGAAAAAAAATAGAGATTTCCATTCCTAATTTGATTCAACCTACCAGCTAGTGCCGTCATATACAAGTAAATCGTTTATTTGAAGTGTTTTCTCTTGCAGTCTGTTTGCTATCATTTAATTCATCTTGATTACTGCTCCTAAACTGCTGGAGAATGAAAAGAAGATAGGTGTGTTTTCTTTTATACTGATGTTTTTACTGATCTTTGCCAACTTATATTAGCTTGACTAATACTGTATGTCCCTGAATTTAGTAATCTGTACTCTTGAACAAGAAGGGTTCTATAAATAATTCTTGATATTATTAGGCTGTGTGGGCTGCGGTTGGAAAATACATAGTCATAGTTTTAGGACCGGTGCAGAGGTGAATAACTAACTGGTTGTACATGTTGGAGCTCAGCATGCTATGCAGCTTCTGTTTTTTGTTAACAACCTTAAGAAGTCTCCTTTCCTTACACCTTCTTAAAGAGTACTCAAATATATGCTGCAATGTACATATTGCAAAATAAATATTATTGCCCCGCCAATACCAGGAGTGCTTTTGCCATGAGGAAAGAGAAGAGCGTGGGTGAAGAATAGTCAGGGTACAGGGAAGGTTTCTGGTAGGCTGATTTTCCTTTACCTAACCTGTCACCCCTTCTATCTAGTGTTACCTTTCCTTACCCTTACCAGTGATGCCACCTCCATATCTCTTGAAGGAAACAAGGTTCTAAGTTGAATAGTGAGCTATGAGGTTCAGGTATGAATTAGGTATGAAAGTGGCCAAAGGCTGGCTGATATCCTAGTACAGTAATCGTCAACCAGTGGATCGCAAGCAACATGTTGCTTACCAACCCCTTGGATGTTGCTCCCAGTAGCCTCAAAGCAGGTGCTTATTTTTGAATTACTGGCTTAGAAGCAAGTTTTGGCTGCATAGAAACCATCTGTACTGCCAAACAAAGCCTCCTGTAGGATGCCAGGTCACATAGGCAATGCTATATAGCCAACCACAGCCCTTATTTTATACTCCCATGGAATATTTTGCATGTTTGCGTTGCTCCCCTACTTTTTTAACATTTGAATGTGGCTTACGAGGTAAAAAAGGTTGGAGAACCCAGCTGTGAAAATACCTGGTGGTCCATTGTTGCGCAGGACACTTCCTCTCTGGTCATGCACTCATTCAAATTTGACACCTGGTTAATGATTTTGTACTGCTCTGCCTGATTGGTAACAACCCAGCCTGTCCCTTGACCACGCTTCATGTTCTCTGTTCTTCCTGTACACGTTTAGCTCCCATGTCTGCCCAGAACTCTCTCCTTGGTTCTCTCACCAAATAGTGGCGGCATCCGAGTAGCGGAGGGCTCCTCCTGAAGTGATAGGCGCAGGTATAGGCAAAATCGTGAACCGAGGCAGGGACCTAGGGGTTTGTTCTGGGTTTGGGATACCTTACATTGCTGTTTTTTTTTATAAATACTTCCCTCTAGAGCAGTGATCCCCAACCAGTAGCTCGTGAGCAACATGTTGCTCTCCAACCCCTTGGATGTTGCTCTCAGTGTCCTCAAAGCAGTTGTTTATTTTTGAATTCCAGGCTTGGAGGCAAGTTTTGGTTGTATAAAAACCAGGTGCACTGCCAAACAGAGTCTCAATGTAGGCTTACAATCCTCATAGGGGCTAGTAAATGGCCAATCACAGCCCTTATTTGGCACCCCAGGAACATTTTTCATGCTAGTGTTGCTCCCCAACTGCTTTTACTTCTGAATGTTGCTCATGGGGTCAAAAGGTTGGGGATCCCTGCTCTAGAGTAAATAGTGAAGCACAGCCTATTATAATAAAGTGGCATTCGTACATTGTTCATTTATTATCATCAATATCATCATCTTTATTATATTTATCATCACTTCTGACTCAAGGTATCCTTTGTAAAGAGTTCATAGATACTTTCATATGGAGCTGTTATTGATGAAGGGGACCTACCATGTCTGTAGAAAAACAAGTCCCAGCCTGTGCCAAATCCCTGCAGACTGTAATATAAGGTATCCCAAACCCAGAACAAACCCCAGGGTCCTGGCCTCAGCTCATGCTTCTGACTATAACTGCCACCTTTTGCTTTAGGAGGAGCCCCCCCCTACTCAGGCCAGGTCTTAATGCGAGAGGACCAAGGAGAGAGTTCTGGGCAGACATGGGAACCAAACATGTGCAGGAAGAATGGAGAACAAGGAGTGTAGTCAAGGGACAGGCCAGGTTGATACCAATCAGGAAGAGCAGTACAAAATTTAGGAGACAGGAACGTAGTTGAGTTCACAGGCCGGGTTCAAAACCAACAGTAGTGCAGTATTAAATCATGACCATAAGAATGGTCAAAACAGGCAAGGGTCAAAACAGACAGCAAACTAGGGAAGGTCAGGGAGAGAGAAAATAGCTTGCATACAAATCCCGGAAGCGGAGAGAGCACGCATCAAATTAAAATCTCTCACAACCGCAGAAGTGTCCCTGCTCCACCACTAGACTACCAGGTATTCTCATACCTGCTCTGGTATCTAAACAATAATCTTGCAGGCCCTCTGCTTCCAATTCAGTTCAGTTCTTCAGAGGCCACATATTTAGACTTGAGGACCTGAACTTTGATGTGTCAAACGTGGTTCTTCACGGTGAGAGCAGTAAGATAATGAAATGCCCTGCTGGTTGATGTTGTGCATGTGTGCACTAGGGTTCATTTAAAATGGTTGAACTTGATGGACTTTTGTCTTTTCTTAACCCAACTTAACTATGTTACACAAATATTTTATCCATCTGTCCAACTTACATAATGTAGTTATATAACTATGTAGGTTGAATAGATGGATATTATATGTGTGGACATGCATGTCTGTGGTCACCTTCCTATTTCTATGGTTGTCTTCCTTTTCCCATCTACCTAGGAACCGTGGACTTACCAACATGGTGTACTGACATACATAGCTCTCAGTGGTATAAATACCTGGGGCAGGGGGTGCGACTGCACCAAAGCAGTCCTACATGGGGCCCACTGGGAGGTAATACACTGTGTTAAGAAGAATGGAAAGGATGTATGAGGGGTGACCCTGGTGCACCACAGGATACTAGTTATGTCACTGAGGGTCAGGCAGTATGGTTCAAATCAGATTATCCAAACATATGTAGGTTGTATGACCAGCTTGTAGGTTGTATGACCAGCTAAGACCTATTTAGTGAGAGCCAAGATGCCATGCATGGTTAGGCAGACACTAGATCAACTTTTACCCAGCACCACTTTTCGAAAAAGTTGAATCTCTGTCGTTGACTGGAAAATGTTCCCTTCATCACGTTGCCACCTGAAAGATCCCCCAAATCAAGGCTGTGTCGGCAGACCAGAAAGCAATGTACCCATTTACACCTGGCAGGGAAGTGCCAACCCCCAAGTAAGGACTCCCTTGTAGAACCAGAATGAAGATCTCCTCCTCAAAGAGATTTTTCTATATTTAAATATAAAATGGAACATGAAAATACCAAACAGAATGACAGATAACTAACAAAGCAAAACTAACAGTCTTCTCCCCCATAGAGAGACATCCCCCCCAACAATGGTGGCACTGGGATGCCGGGGTTATGCTGAAAAAAAATGCATGCCCAAGGTTTACAAAAAGCTGCAATATACTGATATACTGTACATACAGCAAAGTACAGCATAGGCTTATACAGATGAGAAAACTTGCTAGAATTAAACAGTATAGACATGTAATCCCAAAAGCACTACAACACGGAAGTTTCACGCATGGTTGGGCAAATTATTTGGCTGATGCTACTATATGGACCTTCTTCTTAAAAAGCAGCTTCTTACACCATTCCAACAACCAGCTGGTTTCAACAAATATCAGAAGATTTGCTTACAGGTGCTCCTTTGTAAAGAACCTTGACAACTGTCATCAAACCACAAATGTGTTAAACAGCAGGAATTGAACACACAAGCTTCTACAAGTAGATGGCCTTATGGTTAGAGAAGCTGCCTATGGAGCCCAGTGTCCCAAGTTTGATTCCCACCAGCGCCACTGCTTAAAAAAAGTTGAATCTCTGTCAACTGGAAATGATGCCCCGCGTCGCCGCCTGAAAGGAAATTGGATCTCGCCCGTCTCAAAGCTCTGTCTTCAGACCAGGAAGCAATGTACCCATCTCCATCTGGCAGGAAATCGACTCCCCCAACTAGGACTTCCTTGTCAACCAAGAAAGGGACCTCCTCCGCCAGAGAGGCCCTGTCCAAAAAGAAAGCAGCCACCCCTGGACTGGAAAGTTATCCGGGGCCCCCCAACCATTCAGGGGGTTATGCTGAAAAAAGATGGATGCCCAAGGTTGGTGCCAGGCATGAACAGTAAACACCAGTGTTAATATTTTGGCACAATCGGTCAATGCCACTCTATCAGACCATGCTAGTCCTGGCTAGTTCATAACATTTACCTACTGCCTTATTTAATTACCATTTGCTAGCACTTGTGAAATGTCAATACTTAGGAAATGTTAGTACTAGTACCATCCCCTTGACATGAGTGCCATCCCCTAAGCTAGGCCTGAATTTATATGCAGCTGGTTGGGGAATCCAGACCCTGATTGACTCATTAAGCAATTAATGAGTGATCAAAGCAAGCAGGCTTTGTAGGAAAAAAGGTCAAAGTCAAAGTAAACTTTATTGTCATCTCAGCAGTATACGAATATACAGTGAGACGAGACGACGTGGCTCCAGCTAGTACATATCACAAAAAGGCACTTAAAAATACACAATAAATATGTAAACATGAAATGTGCAATATATTAGCAGAAATTGGATATTTACATGAGTAAACCTTAAGAATTGTGCAAATAAATTAACAGTTCACAAAGTTTAAGTTCACAGTTCAGGTGTGTCTGGAATGTAGTGGGAGGGCAGGCAGTGAGTTGAGTAGTCTGATCGCTTGTGGAAAAAAAGCTTTCACGCAGCCTGGTTGTTCGGGCTTTAATACTGCGAAAGCGTCTGCCGGATGGGAGCAGCGTGAACAGTCCGTGTGAGGGGTGTGTGGAGTCCAGTGAAATGCAGGAGGCCTTTCTTACACAGCACTTGTGGAAGATGTCTTGCAGTGATGGAAGAGCCGCTCCAATGATGTTGCCAGCTGCTCTGACAGTCCACTGTAGACTTTTCCGGTCAGCAGAACTGGCACTACTGTACCAGATGGAGATGCAGCTCGTCAGGACACACTCTATAGTGCCCCTGTAGAACACTGTGAGGGTGGGAGGCGGAAGGCTGGCCTGTTTCAGTCGTCTTAGGAAGTGAAGACGCTGCTGAGCCTTTTTGGTGATGGAGGCGGTGTTGGTGGTCCAGGTGAGGTCATCAGAGATGTGGACTCCCAGGAATTTGGTGTTCTTTACTGTCTCTACCGTGGAGCCGTTGATGTTGAGTGGTGTGTGAGCAGGGAGAGTTCTCCTGAAGTCGACGATCATCTCTTTCGTTTTATCCACATTCAGTTACAGGTTGTTCTCACTACACCAAACCGCCAGCTGCTGAACCTCATCTCTGTACGCTGACTCGTCGTTGTGGCTGATGAGCCCCACCACAGTTGTGTCATCGGCGAACTTGATGAAGTGGTTTGAGCTGTGTCTAGCTATGCAATCATGTGTCAGCAATGTGTACAACAATGGGCTGAGAAAACATCCTTGAGGAGCTCCTGTGCTCAATCTGATGGTGCTGGAAATGTTGTCGCAGATACGAACAGACTGAGGCCTCTCTGACAGAAAGTGCAAGATCCAATTGCACAAAGAGGTACTTAATCCCAGCTCTCTTAGTTTCCCACTCAGCTTTTGAGGGATGATGGTATTGAATGCTGAGCTAAAGTCTATAAACAGAATTCTCAAATTACTGTCTTTCTTGTCCAGATGAGTAAGTGAGAGGTGGAGTACAGAAGATATGGCATCCTGAGTTGACCTGTTTGGCCGATATGCAAATTGTAGTGGGTCCAGTGAGCGGGGGAGGGTGCTCTTGATGTGTGCCATCACAAGTCTCTCGAAGCATTTCATGATGACCGGAGTTAGTACAACAGGGCGGTAGTCATTCAGGCAGGTTCCTGAAGATTTCTTTGGCACTGGAATGATGGTGGTGGACTTGAAGAATGTGGGGATGATCATCTGGCTTAGCGATGTGTTGAAAATGTCAGTGAAGACGTCAGCCAGCTGATCAGCACAGTCTCTGAGCACACGACCAGGACGTTGTAGACTTAAACTCCAGTTGTGGCGCCGCCCCACTAGGCCCACAGTCTCCCCCGGTAGACCCACGTCACCAGGCCAGCAGTCTCCCTGCAGCTCAGCAGTCTGCCCTGCAGTTCAGGCCTCCAGCTCAGTCCCGGGTACCTCTACAACTCGAGTCCCTGGCTTCTGTCGATGAGATAGGCCCCGTTTTGTTCTCGGCTCTGTGTGTGCTAGAGAGCCCGTTTTTCCTCCTTTAGGCAGCGGATTTCCCTTCTAGGCTGCTGGTGTGGGAGATGTTGGCAGAGGGGGACTTGTAAAACACGGATGGGTGCAGATTTTAACAGTGCCCTGGGAGCCCTTGCAGATGTGTCTTCCCTGGGGAGGGTGGGCGAAGGAGAGCTTTTTCAAAACAAAACCCACTAAAACTAATTGTTGGGGCTGTAAAAATAGCTCTTGCTCATTGAGGAATGAGATACAAATGGAAGTTAGAGATAAATATGGCAAGTACTAAATGAAAGTGGACCTACCAAATGAGTTATTGGGTGACAGATACAAGCTAAATTTCAATCTCTACAATTAAACTATTTATGAAAGGCTGCAAAATAGTGATATTTACAGCAAAGTATAGCATAGACTTATGCAGATGAGAAAAATTAGCAGAATTAAGCTGTATATACATGTAATACCAAAATGACTACAACGTGGAAGCTTCACACATGGTTGGGTAAATGTGTTGACTGATGCTTCTATATTGATGTTCTTCTTTAAAAGCAGCTTCTTTCACCACTTTAACAGCCAGCTGGTTTAAACAAATGTCAGAAAATTTGCTTTCAGGCACTCCTTTGTAAAGAACCAAAACTGGCACTCTAACCCCTACACCATCAAAGTATTTAGTTGCCTTTGGCTAATTTTGGAAAATTTGGTGTCATCCACTCCATTATAAAGAACCATGAAAAGCACCAGTTGTTGGAAGTTGCGGGAATCCAACTTGCAAACTTCTCTTTACCAAGCCGGTGCTTTAACCCCTACGGCATCACATAACTTAGCTGCCTCAGCTTAATTTGGGAATATTTGTATTTTGGGCTCCTTTATAAAGAACCAAGACAAATGGTCGGCAGCCGTCGGGAATCAAAGTCGCAACCTTCTCTTTACTAAGTTGATGCTTTAGGCCCAAAAATTGTCCATATATCAAAGGGCAAGTTTGATTTTCCCCATCAAGGTCCGCATGGGCTAATTCTCCTCCAGTCTGCACCAATTTCCATATTTGTAATCTGATCGTTTGACCTTAGGGACCAATGATTGGATTAGTCCGATGTCCTCCTGTGACATAGGATGTGATTTTTTTCTGAAACAAAAAACTGCTATGCATTTTACTCATTCAAAATGGCTTTCTCAGGCAAAGGAAATTTTTATTTTGTCTAAATCAGAAATCAATTAGACTAAAGCTAATTTGTTATTAAAGAGGTTTAAAGTTTGCTTTTAAGAGGGGTCTCAAGAAGTTTGAAACCTACATTGGGATTCAAATTTTTAAGTTTGTAAAAACAATAAAAAGAAAAATATCCTGGTAGTAAAGGAGGAGGAAATATTATTCCTTCAAAAAAAGAATTATGGGAATATAATCAACTAGAAGCACTAGAATTCATGGGGGAGATACGGTGAGAACTTTAAATATTCAATATTTAAAGTCTAAATTTAATCCATTTGACTAGAGGAGCAGCTGTTAGACTGTTTGGAAAATTACATAGCCCCTGGAATGGGATAAAATTGAAAAGAAGGATAGGCTGCAAAGAATGAATACAATTATAGACTGGAATGCCAATAAGGGAAGTGGGACTGTGATCCCTGATTGAGAAAAATGATCTTTACACTGTAGGAAGCACAACATAGGGAGCATACATTAGGGATGCCCATTTTAGCACCTTCTAATGGAGGTTCCAAAGCTATGAGACTGCCCACCTATTTAATGTGGTGCAAGAGTATTGCAGGGGGTTAATATCATTATCTCTAAAGGTGACTTAAGCAAGTGGTGGACTTGAAAAGAGCTTGAAATTGAGCATGAACCCAAAATGTCTTAAAACATCTGCAGATTTAATATATTAGGTGCTTTATGATTTTATCTGCAAAGTGATTGTTAACTGCCCTTTACTAACCAACAAGCCACGAATCCTAAAAGACATTTTAAACATTAAGAAACATTTCAGCTATGGCCCCAAGGAAGACTTTTAGTGGGCTGATGCTACAAAGAGTTAAACTTCGGAGCTGATTTTTTTTTGTTCTCCCCCTCTCTGTTAGGATTTCTCGCTGTTTGTTAAGCCAAGGACATACATTATGTAATTAGGTCCCTCTTCACCATAATTCTAAAGACAGTGATGCTGTATTATAAAGAATAATAAACCCATGAATAGCTTGGGCAGTTCGCTAAAGCTGCCAACCATTTAGCATCTTTGATTCCATTCAAATTATTTTATTTAACCAATATAAAGGCTTTATTATGCGTGGAGTGAAAAAGGGACATTTTCTGGGAGGGGAGATGGTTTCTTCTGAGAGCCAGGTGGGAAAAATAGAATAACAAGTTTTGAGGCATACACAAATGCAGAGCAGAATGTATATACAGTATGTCTTTGTATTCTGAAATAACAGAACACAATGGACACTTTTTCATAAGGAAGGAGAATGGCAATCAATTCATGACAACTATTCAGATTCCATGGTTTTCAACAATTTCCACTATATTGGCCTATATTGTGGACATGTATTTGTAATAACTGTACCTGGTGGTCTAGCGGGAGGGGGTCAGCAGGGACGACTGCAGCCCCCTCGGCGGGGACGCCCGCCACGCTGCTCCACTTCCAAGTCCTCTTAGGGTGCGCGTGGCGCCACTTCCTTTTATTGCGCACTGGCGTGATGACGTCAGCGCGCAGTGGCACGAAATTTAAAATGTATTTAAAGGGACTTCAGTGTGTAATTCATTGCCCGTTATAGGATTTGTTCCTGGTGCTGTTAGCGTTGCTATTTCTGTTCTTGATCTTGATCCTGACTACCTGTTGTGACCCCTGCCTGTTCCTGACGATTCTGACCTCTGTATCCTGATCCATTGCCTGAAATCCGTGTATCTCTTCTGCTTGATCTCCCGGTTTTGACCCTTGCCTGCCTGACCACGCTTTGAACTCTGCCTGCCCAGACCCAGCCTGATTTGTTTACGCTCACTTTCTGCCTCGACCCGGCCTGTTCCGACGACAATTCTGTCTAAACACCTTGCACCACGACATTCTGCCCAAAAACTTTGCTTACAGTTGTGCCCCTTCGCTTGTTTAGAACTTTTCACCTTGTACCTCTCGTTTTAAGACCTGGCGGCATCTGAGTAGCTGAGGGCTCCTCCCGAGGCCAAAAGCAGCTGCTACAGGCGGAAGCACGAGCCGAGACAAGGGTCCTTGGCATTGGTTCTAAATTCTGGGTGCCAACCATTACAGTTTTGCACCTCGTATCACAGACCAACCTGAAATTCTGTCAGATCACACACACACGCTCTGCCCAAACTGAAAATGTTATATGCTATACCATTGCTTTGTGTATGGATTGTTATTGACAGATGAAGAAGTGTGAGGAGCTGCAGCTTCTCACTTCTCCTTGGATCCAATTGTTTGTGGCAGACAGCATGAATGAAAAGAGCTACTGGGTCCCTACAAGATACTGGACCCAACAGCAAAAACAAGAGCCTCCTACAAAACACATTTTTCATAAACATATACTAAAACTGCTTATCAGTGCCCCACTGGGTCCTGTAGCGAGTGCCGTAAGTTTGAGCAATAGTCACATGGTCTGCTGCCTCAAATCAAATCTGCTGTCAAATCATGGTCCACATCTAATTCTTTAGGCTCAGAGATCCAAATACCAAATTTTTAAATGGTATTTGCCTGTCCAGAAATTGCAGAGATGCTTTTAGGTAATTGCTATTCAAAGCAAATGGGGGCACTTTCAAATGTTTTGTCCCCAATGCTACAAAATGCCAAAAATACTTTAAATCGCCCTTTATGCCAATGGTCTTATCTTGGGGCTGACTATCTAATGCACTTTGCATTCTTGTAGTAAGAACAGCTCCTTTTCCCAATATATACCTTCCACCACCTCCCACCCCTATTACAGACTCATGAAGAATTGTACCATGTATCATATATCATGTTCCACATCTGTATTCTACAGTTGGCTTTTGATTTGTGGCTAGTTTATACCCACAGCCTGCTCTACAGTGCGGAGACCATTAATTCCAGAATACAATTCTTTGGGGCATTTATGATATTGTCTAGTAGTGTTTCAGTAATGTAACTAGAGGGGGGCGGGCCCTGGCGCGGGACGTGCAGCCGGGCCCCCGCCCCCTCCGTGCGTCATTTTCTGCCGCCGGAGTCAGTGGCACGCGAGATGTTGGGGGGCCCTGAGGGGGTGCGGGCCCTGGCACCATCGCACCCCCTGCTCCCCCGGTAGTTACGCCACTGTAGTGTTTGTTCCATATGTTGTGGATTGGAATGAGAAGGGCATCTAATAATGTTTTAGAGTCTTTTCATCTGCTCTTTCATGAATTGTTTGGTTTTCTTATGTTTATTATTACCTTTATACATGGTGTTAAAAATGGCATCACTAGAAGATATTATATTGCACTGGGGTGCTTAACAAATTGGTGATACCTTTCCCTCTCCTATAAGCCAGTGCTACTCTATATCAATCTGTACTGTACACAGTGCTTGCAGCTGTTATGTCCTAACTTTGGTATTAATGAGATGCTGTAAGATAACACAGTGTGGTTAGGAAAATGGCTACACAGACACAGGGTGGACACAGCATGGCCACACTTTCAGGCAACACTACTGACACTTCTCACTAATGCTAATGCCCAAGGTTTTTCATTATTAACACTAATCATTTGACTGCGAGCGGGCAAAGCAATGCATTTAAATGTGATGATTTGCCAGTATAAGGAGCAGAGATGAATAACTTTGTTGGCACGCTTAATAGCCCTTTTAACAGAACGCTGAGCAATGTCAGTCCGGCAGCAAGTGTTAAATGCTAACAGTGTGGGGAAGTCATTGGGGAAGCATCTCTGCTCGCTGCCTATCATTGGCAAGCTGGAATAAATAAAAAACACACATCATTTATAGAGCCGAAGAGAAGAAAATTGGACAAAGGAGAAAAAAAAAGAACCAGCAATGAAAACACCTTCTGGTGCACTCTCTGCTTTCAATTTCCTCCTTTAATTTTGCATTTGTACTGACAGAGAGAGTTACATCAAGAGTAGGAGCCGCTGAAAACAAAAACTATATTTTTTAATTTTTAATGCAACCAACATCTATTTGAAGGATTCTTAACCTATAGAACAAGGACCCAAAATATGGGTCTCCATCTTATTTATAGTGTGACCCCATGATTGTTTATATGATGTGAAATAAGTGTGTATGACTGGTTCTAAACACATTTTTGGGTTGTATAGCTCATTCGCTACATTGGGTCCCCTAAGAAATAGGTTAAAAATCAATAATCAGTTTGAACATGGAAGGTTCTTGTTATCAGAATTTGCACACCCCATCAAGACAAAAAGGTTTATGCTCCCCACCTTCATGAAAGATAACCAGGTACACCATGAACATTACTGTGAAGCTACTGGTAATTGATGTGTTAAGAGGGTGAATCCATGAACAGAGAGTGTTTAATCATCCATATTAGTTGTTGCCATAGTGGAACCTACAATCGAATTCCCCTAACAAGTGCACAAGATCAATTTCATTAAAAAATAATTAACCTGCTTGCATGTTTCCACCATCCAAAAACAAACTAGATAACCCCCCAAAAAAATCAATCAAAACCCAAGAAAGGAAACTGTTAGTGATGACATATGATCAAGGGCATAAAGTAGGGGTGAGGATTAGACTTTCTCTGGTGGCCCCAAAAAGGGAAACTGGACCTCCCAAAATCAGTATTGACCCATATCTACTGATGATTTATTGTCTTCTATTTTATTTTCCTCTCCCCATTGACAGCTTTAAGTTACCACTGTTTTAGGTCATATATGACTAATGTTAAATCGTGTATCAAAAGGTAAACATTTAGTAAATTGGAGACAAAAAGGAACACCAAGAGCACCAATAGTGTAATATGTTTTTACAGGGAGTAATGGTAGAGTAAACAAGTTAATACTCACAAACCAGGGTTACCGATGGGCAACCACTGTATAGGCAGGTGGGGAGATTATCCTGACCCCACTCAGGAATAAAACGTCGCTCTCTGTAGAAGAAGAAAAAGGGGATGATACCCCTCCACTCGGGGTGGACTCGATATAGTAGTAAGACAAAACAGAGACGCCAAAAGGATAAAAAATAGCTAAAAGCACTTAAAAACCCAATGGGTAATTCAGAGGAGGTAGTAATAAACTTACCTCCTCCAAGCAGACACCAACGAAAGTGGTAATTTTCAATAATAGTTTATTCACAAAACAGTATTGTTTTGTGAATAAACTATTATTGAAAATTACCACAATAGTGTCTTACTACTATTTAGTAAATTGTTTACAAAAATAGAATTTCTTATATCTTGCTTTTAGTTTGAGATATTTCATGGTTTGTTATTGAGTTTGCTCAGTGGCAAAATAACTGATGTCAGTCCCAAACTGATAGCAGGAACAATAGGTTGTGTAATAAAAATTTATTTTAATAAGAGAACATATGGCCTGTTTACTACAGGCAGTTGCTAGAGCATTGATGGATGCAGACGGCTGCCATATGCATTGCATTTCCTACTCAAGAGTAGCATAAATGGCTGCTCGCTGCAAAAGGCATTTTCATGGTTTTGTTTCTACTTGAAAAGAAGCGTGTGGCCCATCAACTTAAGTGGAACTTTGTCTGGGCGATGCTGCTACTAACCACAAGGACACCTTTGAGGGGGTTCATAGCCCCTTTTGCAAATATATAAGTTGCAGGGGCAGAATTATTCTCATAACGCCTTAGACAACCTATTGCTATTTGGACATATTTCCGGTACATGACCCAAAGTCCACCCATTAACATGTCACTGAATTAAGGTCATTTTTTAACTCAACCTGATAAGCAGAACCTTAATAAACTGCTCTGTTGTGCATCTTGATTGAAATATTAGAAGTGATGTTTTGTTTCCATCACCGGGGTCACCCAGCTCTTACATAGAATCTTTCCACACTGAACTGCCATTGGGTCCCATTGCTCCTACCTGGAACTAGAGCCTATACCCATTAGGCCTTCCTGTCACTTAGCTCAGAAGCCATGTTTTTTTTTGTGCTATTTATTGGCATTTATGTCAGGGTTATTGCAAGTTCAGCCTGCAATATGTTCCTTAATAGCTCGCCATCTTTTTTTTATTAGCCACATTTACAAGTGTACAAGTTTACTCTGTTGTGCCATATCTTTCCACTGCCTGCACCGTTCCATTTGACTTTATATTTACAGGAGAAAAAAAAAATCGCTTCCCACCAGCTCTTTCCCTCCGAGATGTTAGTCTAGCAGTGGGTGCCTTATTAACAGTGACTGGTAGTCTGGTGTAGTTATATGGGTTCCTTCTAGAGTTTAATGTTCTTTATAAGACACATAAAAAATGAAAATAAATACATTAGGTTTATGAAACAGGAAATCAGATGCATTCCATTTCCAATGTTTCTGAACGCTTTTGCATATATTAGGTTTATAGGTACTGTAAATTGCATAATATTTATATGGTTTCTGTGCACATTTGCATGCAGGCTTGAGGTCTCAGGATATTATATTTTACTGGTATATAAATGTATGTGCAAATATTTTTAAATATATCTGGTTGTATACTGTAATTGGGATCTAGGCTTTCCAACTATTGGGTCAGCATCTCAGCCTGCAGCTGCCAGGAATACTGGGACTTGTAGTTCAATACAGATGGCAAGTTACAAGTTTGGCTTCCCAGTGGAGTATTAATTAGGAGCTCACGTGGCTTGGAAACAATATATCCCAAAATGTAGGATAGGATTTTCTTGAGCCCTTGGTTTTTGGCCGAGTGGGAATGCTTGGAGCAATTGTTGGACAGAGCCTTCTAGAGCACACTAGAGAAAATTATATCCAGGGGCATATTAATTATATATATTATTTTATATCTAAAAACCATTGGGATAATACACCAAACATTGCCAGGCTTCACTGTAAAATGTTTAAGTTGTTTTTCCTGGAATGACTTCTGCCGGAGGCGGAATATAAAACAACCGCGTCAAATCCAGAGTTCATATGGCGGCGTAAAATTACACACACCTTGATAAACTCATCATTTATTTTACACATATTTTAACATAATTAGCATAATAAATATGCCCCCATCGTCCACACTCACAACAATTAGAAATGTTTTTTCTTTTTATATAGGCCCATGGTGGAAAATAAAAATGCCTGAATTTGTCTAGGGATGGGGTTGCCACTTGACCAGTATTTTACTGGCCTGGTCTGTAAAAATGATGGTTGATCCCAATGGTATTAATAGGAAAAAAAGATAAATATATAGGAAGGCCAGTATTTTTTTCCAGAAAAGGTGGCAACCCTATCTAGGGACCACTACTGCCTGGGCCCACCAGAAGATACTCTTGTTCTCTGGAAGGTAAGTCCAACCCTGATGAAATTCAGCATCTGTTCTATATCTACAGATAGGGGCAGATTTACTAAAGGGTGAAGTGGCAAACGCTAGCGACTTTTCACCAGAAATCACATCCGCAGCAACATTGTCAATTCACTAACAGATGCAGGCAACAATTCGCTAGCAAAAGAGACCGTCTATAGCGTACGTTCACACTCTATTGTCAGGCGACTTCTCGTTGCTCTGCAAATTCACTAAAGTGAGGATTTTACTGAACGTTACCTCTTTCGCCAGAGTTGACTTTGCCACCTCAGACCAGGCGAACTGCTAAAATGAAGCTACATCTTCCTCAATCTTCTGTCACTTACATCATATCCTGCAAAAATGCATTAAAGTTGAAAAAATGCTGGTGACCTTTTTTAAAGCAGGATTGCCTGCAAAAGTCCTAACTTTTTTGGGTTAACATTTTTCCCCAGACATTTGAGGGCCATGGAACATTCATTTTATAGTGGGCTTATGTGTAGGGCATTATATTATCTCTTTTGTCTTTATTAAGGTTCCTTGGACATTTGTAATAAAAAGTGGCCACTTCAAGCATTTGCACCAACATATTTATAATGAATAAAGACATATATATAAACAAAATAAAAACATCCATACAACTTTAATGTACCCACCCTATTCAAATTGACCTAAGCATAAAATCACTAGCAACTTTTTGTTAGGCATAAACAAACGCTAGCGAATCATCACTATGAAATGCTCGCACTGAAGAAGTATCGCTAGCGAAAAGTTGCCAGGGTTTCGCATTTTAGTGAATTAACGTAGTGGTAACGAATTTGCGCCTGGTGAAGTGGTGCAAAGTGTGCTAATTAGTCGCTGGCGACAATTCACCTGTAAATCTGACCCCTTGGGAGCAAGTCTGGTGTGCCTATTAGTGCAACCTCTTGCAGGAACGCTGAAGCTGAAGCTACCTCCAGGTCCAGGGTGGCAGTAGCTCCAGGGTTCCCTAGTAGTTGCAGTTGCATCAGAAAATTCAGGATGGGGGCATTGGCATCATGTCGAACTTCAGGAGGGTGTTTGGTAACAAGTAATGTTGATATGTGCCCTTCAATGTGTCTATTTTGGAGCACCTGCACTTGTAGCTGCATTTGTAAACAAGCCCAAACATCTGCTCTGGTTGCTCAGGGTTACTGCACTGGCATCGTTGTTATACTGCACATGTAAAAGGTCTGTAACTACAAAATGAACTAACCAATGAGCCAAATATGCTCAAACTGCAATACATGATGGAACAATCAAGTTATTTTAGCAACTCATTTACAGTATAGTCTTCAGAGGTCTTCTTAGAAATGCCACTTGGACACTGTTGGAGAACACTCCCTTGCTTACTCACACGTGGGGTCCCTGTAGTGGTAGATCTCCCGTTTGATTAACAGTGCCTGAATCACTTTGAGCTCCTATCTTGTAATTCACAGAAAAACCAATTAACATTTTCATAATTTGAACTCAATATCAAAGAGCCACTCAAAGGGATTTGGCCCTAGAACACCTAAACCCACTGCAAGTATCTGCACAATGATGAAAGCTGTATCTGCACAATGATGAAAGCTATGGCTCTGTCATCTGCAGTGGAGATCAGTGGGATGTATAAATAAATAAATGGTAAAAAAATGGACAGGTGGCAGCTCTAATGTGATTAGAGTTTAGGGAGGGGCTGTATCTATTGTAACAATTGGAGGACATTTATCTGCCAATAAAGATACTGGGTGATAGAAAGAGGCAAGGCAGACACCAGTAGGAGTTCTAACATACAATAACTGCATAAATCCTGCCTTGTGTAGCAGTCATTCTCGGTGGTCATTGAGTTAAATAGTGATTCCTTGTTTTTTTGGGGACAGATATACATCCTTGTTCATATTATTTGTGGAGCTGAAGTATCCTCCTGATAAATTGGCCCGTTAATGAAATGCAAGCAATTAAACTAAAAGCCATATCAAATGCTCCTCGTCACTCCATGCTGACATTTAATTGAATTATTTTTTTTTTTTTGCTATTCCATCCACCCATTTCCCCTACTTCTTTTAGCTCCCGATAAACAAACTCCTTCACAACAGATCAGTTTTCACCAAAGCCACAAAACAGTCAACTCAATCAACTAATTGATGCAACAAAGCCTTAAAAAAAGTGTAATTAAACCACAAATGAAATTTAATAACATGGAGAGGTCTCTCATGTTATTACTTAATTATTAAGCTGCATGTGTCTGTCTGTCCCTGGTGAAACACTGGGTTGTAAGGAAGGATTGCACTTTTATAAAGTAGCTGCATGTAACCAACATGTTTTTCCCCATTTTGCTGTTACAGAATAAAATATGGAAATATAACTATATGAGATTTACAGATTTAAAAGGGAAAGTTTGCCTTAACAAATGGTTTCCTTAAGGCAATAGAAATACAATACTTATATACATTTATTAAAAATAATCTTTGGATTTAAAAATAATTGCTTTCCAAATATCTACATCAAATACACCAATAGAATGTGAAGACCTACACACAGATGTGGTTTCTGAATTGCTGACTCCCAATGCCTTCTGGCAGTTTGTCCCATGTTTGATTATTTGTATCCTGTTCTGTTCAGGTTTATTGTGTGCCCTGATATTATACATTGAGAAGCTCTAGAAGAGCTATTGCTGGACTTTTTCATATTAAACCCTTTTTTGGAGGTCCAACCTTTGGTCAGGAGAATCTAGGAGAATCTAGGGGGTATATTTATCAAAGAGTGAAGTTAATAGTGAAGTTCCGCCACTAGAGTGAAATTCCGCCACTCTCCATTCATTTCTATGGGATTTTTATAGGCATATTTATCAAAGGGTGAACTTTCACCCATTGATAAATACGCCTTTCAAAATCCCATAGAAATGAATTGAGAGCTGCGGAATTTCACTCAAGTGGCGGAACTTCACTCTTTGATAAATTTACCCCTATGAGAGCAAATAAGCTTTCTCCCCAGGTCTCACCATAAAGTAGCATTCAGACTGAGCTCTCTCTACCATTGTTGCCCCAACCATGGCACAATTCAGAAATCAATGCTCTAGACGTTCTTTACCTTTTCAGTTCTGACTTTACCTATATGCTCATCTTACACAATACAGGGCTCGTCTACTCTGCCACCTAACTTGTCTTGCTCAATAAAAGTCCCGCCTATTGTGTTTAATCACCCATCTTTCATAATACATGGTCAACCTACTAAGTCCATTCACCAATCTTACTCAAAACAAGGGTTGTCTATTCTATGCATTAACCTTTCTTATTCAATATTAGGCTCACCTAGTTTGCATATTAATCTACCTTACTCAATAAAAGGTTTACCTGCTTTGTTGAGTTTCCTAATTCAACACAAGGCTAAATTAAGATGGTCATACACAGACCTATAAAACCTGTCGACTCTGTCCATCCACTCCAAGTTGGCAGCTTATTGGGCCTTATGGGGCCCACTTATGGGCCCACTCTACCGATATGTGTCTTGAAAAATTACCAGATAGCAATCTGACAGGTTTGAAAATCCCATTAGATGGGACAAGTTGATGTCATCTTGGTCAATGAGCCTTTGTAGACCTCAGTGCATGATCCATTTGTTGGTCTAAAGACTAGATTTGGTCCAATTTGACCTAGTGCGCTGGTTGGCGAAATTCGGCCCAGATCCGCTTTGACCTCACCAGCTTTACTAAGCCCATTTAAAAGGCCTGTCCACTCATCTACTGTTTATATTTATCTGTCTTAGTACAAGTCTCACCTATTCTGATCATTCGGTTATTTTGCTAACTATACATCTCAGCCACTCTTCATTTTCAGCAATTTTCTCAATACAACCCATAGCAACTCCCCTTACTCAATATAGGGTTCTGCTACTCTTTCTAATCACTCATCTTACATAGTATAAAAATAATTTGCATGTAATTGTATACAATGATAAAATCACTTTATAGGTGCCTCTTCTTGCCTTACACTTGGGGCTTCACATTGTGCTCGATGCTTATTAGGAGATGGAAGAACATTTCTTCAAATCCATACATATGCTAGTAGAAAAGCTATTATAATTTATATGCATTATTTAGCATTTTGTGCTATTTTCAGATGTATGAAATATTAACACATCAAAACCAGTTTGTGGCATTTGCATTTCATATGCTCCTAAATTGTTCCGGATTAATTCATGCTGCAGATTTAAATGTGCCTAAGAACATAGGTAAACATATATTTACAATTTAATTGCATGTTTATTGAGCTGGTTTGATTAAAAATGCTTAATGAATATTGCAATTTATATATTTATTGCATCTCCTTAGATTTTTTTTGCCAGTCGGTGGTGCGATGAGAGTTGTAGTTAAATAGCATCTATGGGGTTAAAGGCTAGCCTAGTCTCATTTATATGTGTAAACATATAGTGTATATGGGCACAGTGTTGGGTGGGTCTTATAAGACCCAAAAGAAAGAATCTGACAGCCTGGGGCAACTTTCACGGCAGTTAGATTTAGGTTTTGCCCAACAATATAGGTATCTATATAGGCCTCATAGGAAATAAGGGTAGACTTATGAGAAATGTCCTAGGCTGGGGCCCACAAAGAACCCTAGCCTACTCTGACTGTTGAGACTCCTTCTACTGTCCACACCAACTAAATAGAAAAAAGTGAACAGTGCAGTCAAGTGCAGCTGGCTGCATTTTCTGAAGAAAAGGAGAATTGGCTCAATGGGTAGTAAGTAAGCAACTAGAATCAATAGGGGGTCCCCAACAACTTGGTACATCCCAGGGATTCTACCTTTTGTTCTCCTTTAAACACAATTTAAAAGTGTTGCTCTTAAGAGGAGATGTTGCATATCGCGACTGTCATAGTGATAGTTTTGTTGGTACAATTGTTTGTAAAGCAAAGATTGCAAACAAGGTGATATTTGCTCATATGGCCACCCAAATATGGCTGGGTGCAGAATGTAAAGGGCCCATGCACATCTATTGTCAGAAGGCTGTAGCCACAACCAGTGTGTTCCTCAACCAAGGTCAACTTTGCCTGCTTGGTCAACATCCAGAGGTCTTTGGCTGGTATGGGAGCTGTATTTCAACAACTACAAACTGCTGTCACTGTCTTGCTCTCTACCTACTGTTCATGGATGGACTGAGATTTAAAATATGCCCTTGCATTTCAAGTACACTAAGGCCTAGACCACTAGACCATCACCCCACAGGTCCAATGGTCTATGGTATTTGATAGCGGCCTCTACTGGCCACACTATACAGATTTACAGTCCAAGCCTTCTACTGCCCCCTATGTGCAGGGCCTAGAGCAGTTAATAGCAATGAGCAAATTGCTTTACCGGGATATGGGAAATTCGCATAACTTAAAAGATTGTTAAAGTTAAGTGAGAAGGTTCATTTTCTAATATCCTATAATGCCCATCACATATTAAATAAATATTAGTGTTTAGTCTTCCTTTATTATCCAAATTCTGCTGTAGTAAGAAAGAAGCATTTCTTTTCTGGGGTGCAGATGAAGGAGGCACAGGTTGGTTCCATGACTCACAGCAAGCTAAAAACAAACAAACAGATGTACGGAGCTCTGTTCATCTGTTCCCAAAGCTGAAATTAATTGGCTCTAATGTTTTTCTGCATAGTGGTGTGTATAGCTTTAAGGCGGATGTGCTGAGACTCCACCATCTAATTGGGTGCAGGGGTTGTTATGGAAACATCTCTCAAAAGCCAGTATTTTGCTGAGGAAAAAAAATGCATCTTCTATATGCATACAGAATAAAAAACTATAAATGGGATTCTGGGGGGGGGGGGAGAGGAACAGCAGAGAAAGTGCTAGAGCAGAATTCAGAGGGAAGAAGCAGGGGCAACAACATCCAGGGCCCAATTTTTTGTGGGGCCCTTTTGCAGCTGTATGCCCTGTATAGTGCCAGTCATTTTTTTTAAATCCTAAACAACTTTCCAATGTACGTGAAACAATTTCAATGGTCTGAAAATTATATGTAAATGTAATTGCCATTGAAAGCAGTAACTGTTTATCTCTTTCTCTCCCGTTCTCTGGTTCTGACAGTTATAGGGAGAATATACCCCAATTCTATTTTTAACATGATTGGGCTGACACAGTAAATACATAGTAAATACACGAAATAAATATAAATGTATTTTCCTTACACAGATATACCTGATTGAAAGGACACCATGATAGACTGCCTCTGACTGGTAGGGACAATTTCCCAGCCCCCAAAGCATCATAAATTACATTATTACATTATGTGATGCCTCAGCCTTGTACATCTGAAATTATAGAATTCGATGAGTCAGCTAAACAGATACAGTAAATGTTATTATATGTTACAGGGGAATTGTATAGACAGGCCATTGACTTAAGGGAGTAAGACATAATTGCAGCTGATACTACATTCTCTGTCCACTATTAATAGACACTTTGTGCTGTTACTCATCACGTGGTAGGTTGTCCCACTCTAAGTTAATAAAAGTCTATGTTTATTGACATTTCTGTCACACCTCATCACACTGCCAGCTTGACCACTCTGTTGTCTGTAGTAGCTCCGTGATGGACCACAATACAGGCCACGATGCATCAGTGTCACGCAAACGCCACTGCCCCTTTAGGGTATTTTCTTCATTCCAGCATGCTGTTAACTGTCACCCCCATCTGGCAGCTTGGGTTTTTCTTTCATATGAAAAAGAGCCTTATAAGGCAATTTTATGGTAATATGGCAATTTCCAGCTGACAAAAAGGACACTTTCCTGGCATTGCTTGATGATCTAAATCTACTGTAGCTTTTATTGCATGCAATTCTAATGACTAATTTACTTGTTTGTGACAGATACATATATGTAGAAGATATTCACTAATCACAACCATTCAGCAATTTGACCAAAACAGCTTTTGTTTTGTACAATCACGGTACATATAAAGTGGCCTACTTACCCTGACCAATATCTAAGTTCTATGAATATCAGTAGGTTAAAAATTTTCATTTTACCATGCACAATGTTTAACACTGCATGATGAATAGTTGAAGCTCCTTTTCTCTTTCTGCTGATCCAATAATTTTTGCCATTCGCACAAACAATTGGAACCATAGACTGGGCTCCATCAGACTGCCACAAGAGAACCCTATGTTGTACCCTTGTTTGTGCATTTTATACATTCATTCATTATGACTCCTTTAACTTTGGGACAAGCCCTTCGCTACTCGGATGCCGCCAGGTCTTAATGTGAGTGGCCCAAGGAGAAAGTTCTGAGCAAAGGAACCGAGCGTGGGGGTAGAAGAAAGAGAACAAGAAGCACAGTCAAAAGCCAGGCCAGGTCGGTAACAGTCAGATGATGCGGTACAAATATAGGAGACAGAGGAATAGTCTGTCTATTTAATCATTTCTGGGTGCATTCCTTGAGTGTTCCTGATCTGTTGTTGAACCTGCCTGTCCTTGACTTTGTCCAGTTTGTTGCCTGTCCTGATCCTTGCCTTGTTTTGACTACTCTCTTGGATCCTGTTCTGTACTGCGCTTGTGTTTTGACCTGGCCTGTCGCCCCTACTATTCCTCTGTACCGCATTATCTGACTGTTACCGACCTGGCCTAGCTTTCGACTACGTTTCTTGTTCCCGTTCTACTACCCCACACTCGGTTCCCTTGCTCGCTCAGAACTCTTTCCTTAGGCCTCTCACATTAAAGGGGATGTAAAGGCAAAAAAATAAAATCCCATTTTTACTTTCTTTAATGAAAAAAAATATATCTCCAATATACTTTGATTAAAAAATGTCTACTGTTTTTATAAGAAACCAGACCATATGCAGTGAAATTCCCCCTTCGTTTTACTTGCTCTGTCAGCTGCAGATAGGAAACTTCAGACGGTTCCTAGCTGCTCTGCAGGGAAACGATCATACTTTCAAACAGCAGGGGGAAGCCCCCCACCTTACTTCCCAGAACTGGAGCAGCTTTGTTTGTTTCCCTGTAGAGCAGCCGGCAATCGTGTAGAGATTTGTATCCACAGACCCAGAGCAGTCTGCATATTCTGATTATTTATCAGTCTTGCTGTATCTGCTTCTATGGCAGATATTATTTGACTTGTGCTGTTTTAATAATTTATGACAATCCCTAATCTTAAACTCCCAATTGAAGCCCAGACCACACTGAGCATGTGCGTAGTCTTGGTCTTGCAAAGATGTTTAACAAAGTTACAAGATTACAGCCCCCTGCGGCCAACTTTGAAAACATAAATATTTTGTGAAATTAAGTTTCTGGTGCAGTAAGTTCATGTTTATGTTTAGTATACAAAATACAGCATTTCTAGTATTACTCAATTTTAGAATTTAGTTCCCCTTCATGACCTGTGGCATCCGAGTAGCGGAGGGCTTATCCCAAAGCTAAAGGCGGCTGTTATAGGTGGAAGGCTGAGCCGTGACCAGGTCTCTGGAGTCTGTTCTAAGTTTGGGATACCCTGTGTTACACCTTTGTATAGGTAGGAGTCATCTGATGAATGTTTCCGCAAATCTGTACTTTTATTCATAATCCACTTGATCAAAGTCATTAGCTTGATCCAGAGATAGAAAGTAGCACTAAATGTTTTGGACTTTGCAGTGTTCTAAGGTGGTGGTCCTTAGCCAGGTATTCAAAAATAAGCACTTGCTGTGAGGCCACTGGGAGCAACATCCAAAGGGCTGGTGAGAAACATGTTGCTGGATGCCTGGGACACACCAGCAGGCCCCTGACGCTCTAAACGATGGTAGTTACGCCAATGTCTCCTATTTTCCTTACGGAATTGTGCTGCAAATAGATATTCCAGGCACTCTTTAGTGACTTCAGCCAGTCATTTCGGGTGTTCCTTTTTTTTTCAAACACTCCATTGGTTTCTGGGGCAAATACCTACTTATCATTTCATCCTAAAATCTCTATACTATTTTGCTTTGGCTTAGTGGCAGTTGTCGGGGGCCCTCACTGCCATGCTGATTGGAGTATGTATGTGTTAGTGGTGCTCTGCTCAGAGTCAGAATGCTTTTTATCTCGCTCACATGAAAGCCTTCCCACCATCGCTCTCCCATCTCCTAGAAATGAAGTGGCTTTAAATGTTAAACAAAAGTGGGCCCTTGCATTTAACTGATTACACAGAATCCATTTCTTGCAGGCTATTCCCTATTCCCTTTCAGCTTCGTTTTTATGCTGCCGAGATAGAAAAATGCTTTCTACTAAGTAACCCTCATATTTTATTGAGCGTTCTTCAGAACAAACACTTCTTTATAATATAAAAGCCTGGGATGCTATCTGCTCCAGTAACTAGGGAGTTAAAAGCAAACTACTGAAAAATAAAGTTCTAAAAAGAAACTTTGAGCCATGCAGCAAAAAACATTTTTTTTTTTTACAAACCCCAAAACCTAATTTTCTGCTTATAAATTCTATGTAATCAGGTGATGTGAGGGGTTTTCCTTTTGCGTGATGATAGTTTTTACTAGGGCAGCCTCAGGGGATTTTCTAAAGAGGAAATCACCATTTGGCTAAAATGTATTATGGGCCAGATTTAATTAAGACCAACATTTTCTAATGTTTAACATTATTATTAGTAATTTTAATGGTGCTCAAAGAAAATAAACTATTAATCAGCTCATCTGAATTCTGCTGGCCCAATACTAGCGTTTATTAGCTGTATTCATGATGCATTCTGGGTACCAAAGCATAAAACATTTAAAGAAATCTATTTTATTTGTACAAATTCATATTTTATTAAAGGGCACCTTTTGACAACTTTGAAGGCCTGGACTATTACTGGTACAGGACTGCTGAACCACTGGGCTGGTACATTAAAATCAGTATATACTGTAAAAATACAGCATTTCTGGCCATATTCATTTTAGTCTTTAGTTTTTCTTTAATTGGGAATACAAGATTTAGCCAAATCCCAGCAGGAATACTTATCATTCAGCCAAATTAAGTGTTACTATTAAATTGGATCTAACCCATCCAAAAATTAAATGATGTAAAGTCCAGGATAGGTAATCCTCTGAGCACTTTTGTAATCTACATTTTTAGTGGTTAGCAGACTTTCAGCAGTTTTTGAGTCAGTGACCCAAGCTGTCTATGCACTTCCTGTATGAGGTTTGCTGGTTCTCAATTGTGCCAAAAGCCTGGTATTAGCTGTCTAAAAAAAAGCAAATACTGGTATGGGATCCATTATCTGGAAACTTGTTATTACAGGATGGCAATCACCTATTTTAAGTCAATTGTAAGCAAATAATCTTAATTTTTAAACATAATTTCCTTTTCTCTGTAATAATAAAATGGTAACTTGTTCTTGATGGTAACTAAGCTGCTTTAATCCATACTGGTAGCAAAACAATCCTTTTGGAAAAGTTAATACCTAAATAATTTTTAGTAGACTTAAGTAATGGTGATCTGAATTGTCGAAAGATCCCCTATCCAGAAAACCCCAGGTACCAAGCATTCTGATTTCTTAATAATAAATCCTATACCTGTATCTCAGAAACTGTTCAACATAGAAAATGTATGTAAATTGTAGAAGTATTAAAAAAAGTACACTGAGTATGTCTATATCAATTCATTTTTGGGGTTCTATCCCCTTAAGAAAAAGATTTTTTAACTTTGTTATTTCTAGCAGATAAAAAAGGCAATTCTAACAACTTGTTTGTAGTACGCAAAAGAAGAATGATGGAATTAATCGTAATTTATATTTAACAGTTTATAATTAGTGGCACACAGAGGTTTTGCCCCAGGATATATAAAATAGCTCTTTCTAGCAGCACCCCTGTAGAATTAATCTGCCCTGCCACACAGGTAATACCTCTACACTTCCTATGAGCTCAGAGTTTAAATACGGATCACACTAAAAGGGCCTCACAGGGGTGCCCTGGCAGTGCAGCCAGATGGTGCTGTGTAAGCAACGAAAATCCAAAAAAATCCAAAAGGAATAATTAAAAGCAAATTATGGGTATACACAGGGCAGAGTGTTTAGTCCCGGGAATGCTGCTAAAAGCCTCATTTAAGCAGAATGTTTACAGAAGATTTCTAACAGTTTGGAAACTCATGACATGTGTTACCAATTGAGCGCTGAAATAATTTGTAGCGTGATCCCTGTATCGTGTCTTTGGCTAGAAGGGACACATTAAGGATTAGAAAATAAACGCTCAGATTAGGTAATAGGATGTAGTGACAAAATGGCTATTTTAAAATTCAAGCAGATGAAAAAACATCTGAATATACTGTAAGGTATGAAGATCTAAATTACAGAAAGATCCGCTATCCCCAGGTCCCAAGCATTCTGGATAATAGGTCCCATACCTGTATTTGCAATGACACATTCCAGCAGAAAGAGTACCATACAGTTTTAAAGGATAACTAAACCTTTAAAATAAGTGAATGTGAAATTGATGAGAGTGCTTTTGTAATTTACATTTATTATTTATTTATTTTTTATTCCAAGATATTAAGAGATACATGATGCTCATTAAAAATACAAGTTTTTATTTAATCAATAATAAAAGATACAAACATACTGACCCTGTATGATCCACCCTACGCGTTTCACACCCTCTGGTGCCTGATAATAAGTATTTCTCAAGAAATACCTATGATTAAGCACCAGAAGATGTGAAACGCGTAGGGTGGATCATACGGGGTCAGTATGTTTGTATCTTAAATTATTGATTGAATAAAAACTTGTATTTTTACTTTTTAATGAGCATCGGGACATTTTTTGGTGTTTTGGTATTAGGATGATGCTTTGGAAACTGGAGCAAGTCCCAGATACTCAGCTGCCTTAATTTGGACTGGCAATTTGGACACCCAAGCGCAATATTATCCATTAAGAAATACATGTACTGTTAATATGAATTATTTCTTTTACAACAGTGCCACCTGCTGGTCGGTTTCTGACCAGTCTGACCACCAAGTAGTCAAGGAAGTTGTCAGGAGAAAGAAAGAGGCTGCTCTGATGTTCTTCTGCTTAGGAAAGATTTGAGAAAGGTTTCTAATTTTTTTCCTAAGCAGAAGAACATCAGAGCAGCCTCTTTCTTTCTCCTGACAACTTCCTTGACTACTTGGTGGTCAAGCTGGTGGGAAAATGAACAGCAGGTGGCGCTGTTGTAACAAAATTAATTTATATTAACAGAACATGTATCCCTTAATATATTGGAATAAAAGATAAATAAATAATGAATGTACATTGCAAAAGTTCTTAGAATAGCACCCTCATCAATTTTACATTAACTTATTTTAAAGGTTTACTTATCCTTTAAAGCTAAGAGGCCAGGGGCAAAATGTTGGGGTACCTTAATCCTGCATGGTCTAAAATCTAACTTTTAGATTAATTCAAATAAGACATTTGGAAGCAGAAGGGAATTAGAGGAACTGTGAATTGTCTATATGGCTAGACCTTATTGGAGAGCTCTGAAAAACTGAGAGCACAACCTTCAAACAAGATTTGCTCTACTCCTCAACTCAGATGTGGAAAATCCAGTAGAATAAGTCTTAACAAATCTAATAAAGAGTTTGGAGGAAAGTGTGCATGAAAAGGAGTGCATCCTGTCCCACAATTCTTACTTTTGGCCTTTGAACTCAATCTTTTGGTCAACAGCAGTTACACAAACATATTTAAAATGTGGGATCCTTAGCTATTTGGCATTCCAATCTGGCACCTGAGTTGCTAATTGTCTGGTCATGCCCTCTGCTGTTTGATTTGCACATATGATTTCACTGAATAATACACCAAAACATGCAGTGCAAAAGCAGAGGAGATGAAGAAATGTTAGATATCAGCTACAGCTAAACCTGAGGCATGTTGGAAACATGTACATACTGTATATCTGCCATAACGAGACTTGTGCTAAAAAATGGTTAACTTGCCTCTTTCCTCCGTGCCTGATATGTTTCTGAAACTCATTATGATTTAACTCTGCAACATGTCATCTGAGATATATGGCCATACAAAGAGACTTATGATTGAAATTCAGGGCAAGTTTGCAGGGAGATGATTTATGGCTTCCAACAACCATGGTCCCTACACAAGACTCGTTCACAGACAGAACTGAAAATCAACATATCTTCATCTTCCTTCCCTGTGAAATGGATATTCTGGCACAAATAAAATTTAGGAGAAATACACTGTTATTGTACTGTTTAGAGCAATGCTACATTTTCAGCTCATGGACATTTGTGCAGACAAACAAATTTATATAGAGGGAATCACATAAAGAGTCTTTTGAGACAAATTACCTTCGGCTGAACACTCCATGAAGAGTTCCTCATGGCAAATCTCATAATATCTGTAGTGACAAATACTTTCTTGAAGCAAATCAGCAGAGGACATTTTTGTGGAAAGATAAACTGGATCTGAAACCTCATAAAAATGTACCATATGTAGTCAAAAAAAACACGTCAGAGCCTGTATGAAAGATAGTCATTCAGCTCTCATTCCGTCTTTGGGGCAAATTCCTTAAAGGGTGAATTTTCACCAGTAAACGCTTCGCCACACATAAAATCGTTAACGTTACGCTAATTCACTGAAATGCAAAGTTGCATCTCGGCAGCCGAACGCTGGTGACTTTTTCGCTAGCATTAGCTCGGGAATGCGAGCATTTCATATCGAAGTTTCGCTAGCGTTCAATTTGAATAGGGCGGGTACATAAAAGTTGTATGGACATCTTTATTAGAGATGCTTGAAGTGGCCACTTTTTATTACTAATCTCCAAGGAACCATAACAAAGGCATAAAAGATCCTCTAATGCCCTAGACATGAGCCCACCCTAATACAAATGTGCCATGCCCCTCAAATGTCTGGAAAAAAATGTTAACACCAAAATGTTTAATAGTTAGGGCTTTTGAAGGCTTTAAAAGTTGGCAAAGTTTTTTCGAACTTTTATGAATTTCCAGCATACAGGATATGATGTCACTGACATAAGATTGAGGAGGATATAGCTTCATTTTATCGCTTCACCTGGTCTAAGGTGGCGAAGTAAACTCTGGCGAAAGAGGTAACGTTCAGTAAATTTTGCACTTTAGTAAATTTGCAGAGTAACGACCGTTCTCCAGAGCGATATTGTCCTCTACGCTTGTTAGTAAATTGGCGATGTGCCTGCGGATGTGTTTTCTGGCGAGTTGTCGATAGCGGCGGCCACTTCGCCCTTTACTAAATCTGCCCCTTTGTGATTTCCATAAGTAACATTAAAATGTTTGTTTTGGGGCTGAACCTGTACTTGACAAAAATATCTTCTAGTCTCCTACTGACTCCAGTGTCAATAGAAGACATGGGGGTATATTTATCCAAGAGTGAAGTTAGAGATCACCACAGTCCACTAGCGTGAAATTCCACCACTCTCCTTTCATTTCTCTGGGATTTTTAAAAGAGTATTTATAAATGGGTTAAAGTTCATGCTTTGTTAAATTAGCCTTTCAAAATCCCAAAAAAATGAACGGAGAGTGGCGGAATTTCACTCTAGTGGACTGTGGTGATCTCTAACTTCACTCTTTGATAAATATACCTCGTGGTGTGTATTGACACAGAGTAAGCATGCTTTGCTCATTGTTGGATTGAGGTGTCAGGAGCCCACCAAGAAACCTTACACCATAGGCCCACTATCCAAACTATTTGTATTCCCATTCACTCATCTTCTTCATTCTCCTACTTTCTTCTCTTTCCATACTCTCATCTGTCCTTCCTTCTATTTCTCCTCTTTGTTCTCATACAGCAATAGGGACTAAACAGAAATAGGAGGGCATGATATTGGTATATGTCAAATGCTTTCCTGGTTGGCTCCACTGGTATATTTAATATGGCACCCTGCATTCAGAAGCAGTGGCGTAACTAGATATTACTGGGCCCCACTGCAAAATATTTTTCAGGCCCCCAAAATTTGGGTCTTATGGGGCTCTTATTCCACCTGCCCCCCCACTTCCTCTGCAGTTATGCCCCTGTATTAGTAGAATATAATTAGTATCCACTTTCTATTATAATACTCTCTATAATTGTACTCTTAATGCATAATAAGATTGTATGTATAAAAGTGAGAAGATATGAAATGATACTATCAGGAGCCAGACCTTGGTCTCTTGGCTGCTAGCTTTGAAGATTATTATACTAATATGGAACTAGAATGCATCCCTAGACCTTATTTCATAGGCCAGTGTTTTAGAGAGGACATTATGGATTTATAATCTCTTGGATCCCTGTCTGTAGATGGTCCATGCAGAGCAAACCATCTTCTCTGGCTGTGTAGTAAGAATGATAAGCTTCTCTGAAAGTAGAGCAATTGTATCCAACAATAGTCTTCCCTAGATTAATATCATTACAGTGTGTGGTTCCCAGCTACTGTACACCTGAGGAACTGTAGAACCATCAAGTGCAGGAACAAGAAGGCTAGTCTTCTTTGCCCCATTTTCTAGGACCAGTGTGTTTGAGGAGACTCACTAGATTTATAATCTCTTGGAGCCCTGTTCAAAGATGGTCTATGTAGAGCAAAACATCCTCTCTGGCTGTGTAGTAAGAATGATAAGCTACTCTGAAAGTAAAGCAATTATATTCAACAATATTCTTTCCTAGAGCTACCATGGATGTCTCTAAAACATAGACTAGGATTTGGTGGCCCCATCTGTTAAAGTGGATTTTTCCAGGAATATTGCAAATGGACTGACTGTCCTCAGTGCTTATATTTCTATAGGCCAGACAATTTTACACTTTTTGGGTTCAAGTCCCCATTGTGATATATATTAAAAAATATGGTCATAAAGACCTTCTATAATCTCAGGGATATTCTAGTGAAGTATACATTTTTGAACAAAATCCACCTTCTTTGTCTCCATGTACTAATTTTGGTCCCCATAGTGACCTGCACCTGCTGGTTCTCCATAACTTGTGGATGAAGGACATGCATGTTTGGGGATCGGTAGAGGGTAGGGAAGGAGGAGGGGTGTTTACATGTCTCCATCATCTGCTACCCTGGGCATAGCAAATGATCCCTACAGGTTCTAGTCAGATAGTGCCACAGTTAGAAATGAACCCAGGCCCCAAGTACAGCTAGGCAGCAGTTATTACTCTAGTTCAACCCCCCCCATCCCCAAGAAAAATAAATAAAATAAAAGAGCAGTTGCAACATTGCTTTAGATCACTACTGTCAAAATTGTGATTGCAACAGAAATGCATTCCTAAGAATATATATACATAGATAGAGATATGGATCTAATGAGCTAAAAATGGATAACCTGTGAACTTGTAACGTTTTTAATTTACCTCTTTTGTTTTAGAAAAACACCTGGCCCTATCATGAGAACAGATTTAAATAGAAAATCCTATGCTGGACAACAATATTTGTCTAACTGTAAACTTGTAGATTTTGGGCACAGAAAAGTGTTTTTTTTGGTGGATGAACAGGAACGCAAACTGCCTCTCCTTCACCAAAGGGCAAATATATAGTACTGTACTGGAATTAGAAGAACATTAGGGTTGCCTACTTGGAAACAGTCACTAGCAATAATTAATACTTGGACACAAACATGCTGCATTATAGTAGATTTCACAAAATAATAAATGGCATAATAATTAGTATTATTTCTTATAAACACTCGATGATAAGTAATGAATTAGAGTGAGTAGACATTTTTGATCTGTTAAAAAAATTTATCCAAGGTGCATTCCAATAAGAATTTTGGGGGTCAGGAACGACAGGAAGGATATACTGACTGCTTGAAGTTTATGTTTCCCAGCTATGAAACCACTTGTTGAAGGACAAATATCCATTAAATACTTGTGTGTCTACTAGAGTTATGCCTCATGTTCCAAAAAGGTGACTACCCCAGTGATATAGGACAGACACCCAAGGCATGGCAGTCGCTCGTGTGGGGTCTGCTGTATTCATGAGAGTCAACTAGGCATCTCCTACATCAATCTATTCTGAGCCCTATGTCACATACATATATATTATTTTTTTTTTTTTTATTTTATTTTTTTTTTTTATTTAATACAGATTTTTCATGACAAGAGTTACATACATCACATAGTCAGAAAAAAACAAAAAACGAGAGAGAAGAAAAAGAAAAAAAAAAAAAAAATTTATAAGAGATTTTTTTTTTTTTATAAAGGTATGTATCAGACAGGGAAGTAGGGACTAATTCTAATATCCTTGTTCATTTCTTATTACATATAGGGAAATCATATCTTCAGTAAAGAATATATCTTATATATAATATATAGGCAATCCCACATATACTTTTCTTGTAGTTCAGATACTGTTAGTGCTCCTAAATAAATCTTCTTTTCCGACTAAATTCTTCTCCCAATTTCTCATTCCTACATTAATTTTAACTGTTCAAAAATTCCAACCATTTTTTATATTATTTTTATACACAATGAGACAAAAGATGATATAAAACATATCATTTATTTACATAGGTATATATATATATATATATATATATATATATATATATATATATATATATATATATATATATATATATATATATATATATATATATATATATATATATATATATATATATATATATATATACGGTACAGAAAAAAATATATAAATAAAGTGATCCAAAACAGAAGCAGAAGAAGAAGAAGGTTGAGAAAATGTTCTCATCTTCATTGTAAAGCTGTGTTGGCTGCTCTGGTGAGAATGAATGGCAAGCACTCTTCCTTGAACTCTTTTTCTGGTGTTAATCAGTACAGATGTCGCCTCATCAAAACAAATGTACTGAAAAAGGAATCTCCATTGTACACAGGTTTACTGCTGAGGGTATACCCCTTCTGTTTTTTTGTGTATACAGGAAACACAACATTCTTGGCTGCTCTGGTGACCTAATGGTAAGAAAACAAAAACAATGAGTAAATGAAAGCAATAGGCACGATACAAAAATTAGAAATGTAGAAATGTTGTCCTTCTGCATCATTTAGAATTTCTTAAACTGAGAGTCAGTATTGTTTTATAATACACAAAAGCCATGAATATCATGTAAATTATATCTTTATAAATGGTGAGTTCTGATGTCATCAGTTATAAACGGTGAGTTCTGATGTCATTTCTGTCACATGACTCACTGAAATTTGCGTATTATAATAAATAAAGTACCCCCAGTTGCCTCGTGTTTTTATATGGTCATGAAACTCCTCGGTAACGTATAATATCCTTATATTTTACAAGAGGGGGTACTTTATTTACTATATATATGCAGAAAGGCTGGGGTTTGGGGTATAGCTAAAGGTGCTGCAGAGGTTGAAACCATAAGTAGGTCCTGGAATCTGATTGGCCTACCAAAATATAATCTAGATTATAAAAGAGTCACACAGTTACCCCTTTTGTAGTGACTGGTGGATATGAGTGGAAATGTTGGTGCTTCGGTATTAGGGTGATAAAACTGGGCTTAATCCAAAGTATCCACCTGCACCCATGGGCCTCTTGTTTCTAAGTTTAACATCAATGATTGTGCCTAAGAACAGAGCCATGCTGGAATAAGTTGATTCCATGAACACCATGAAAAAGCTGTAGATTGTCTCCTGGTAGTTACAAGCACAGAGAATTCTCACCTCGTCTGAAGGATTTCTTGCCATTTCAGACTTTGCTCTTCAACAGATTATGACAGGCGCATCTTGCATCGGGGCCTTAAATGTAACATATGTACTCGAAAGCTGGGCACCCCTCATATAGGGAATGTAATGGCAGCCCTATAATTTATGGCATGATGGATACTTACAGATATAAATTTGGGGGTGCTTTTTTGTTTCACATCTCATGCCAGCTCTCTATAGGAACCAATGATTTCTTTAAAGCTGAGGTGGTTGGCCTCTGGCATTTACAGTGATGATACAGCCTAGGTCTTCATTTTCTTCCCTGCAGGACCCTCAGACTCAGGGGTCTTTTGGAAATGTCTTTTTTTCCGTGCAGGTACTTCAGGCTCAGAGGTCTTTATGAAATTTCCTCCACATGTCTGCTTATGCTCTCGGAACCAGCGTTCCTTGGAGGAGGGTACCAGGTTTCTTGTCCTTTTCACTACTTTTTGGCAGGGCCCATCGCATGTCCAGCAATGCTTCTTTAATGCCTCAACTTCTTTGTCAAAACTGTGTTCAATCTAAGGAAATGACAAGAAAAGCAACATATAAGATCAGTGATAATACATAATCGAGTATATATAAAAATACATGTTAACTGTATGTCTAATTCAAACACCACATTGTACTTAATCACTTACCGATATATTTGTGCCAAACTCTCTATTGATGAATTCCATTATCGTTAGGAAGTTTTCCCCATGCGGGGCGTCTGGTTCTCTCAGGTTTGTGGCACATAGGGAGGCATGGATCATCTCATGAAGGAGAGACTGCAGGGAATAATAACACAGTTACCTAAATGCTTGATATCTTACAGCATGCAAATCTTAAAGTATCTATGAAATATAATTCTTTTAATCTAATACATATATAATAAAACACTTACTTCCACTGTGTCCATTCTTGTCCGCTGTTTAAGGATCGGTTGGCTCAGTTCTATTTTGCATCCTTTGCAATTCCCGTTCTCATCCATAGGATGAGTGCATTGTCCAGCTGACCTAGAAAAAAATTTAGATAATTAAGCGACAATCAAACACCCGATGCACATGGGCACTAAACACTAAAATTTCCTGCTTCTTTCTTGGGACATATATCTTTCTGTCCACACTGGTTGTTAAAACCATTGCGTATGTTGTTATAATGTACAATGTGTAGAATGGCAGTCCATGTAGAATATATTTCTGCACTACAGGTATGGGATTTGTTATCTGGAAACCGCTCTCTGCTTTTAATTAAATAATTCAAATTCCTTTTTCTCTGTCATAATAAAACAGTAGCTTGTACTAGATCCAAACTACATTATCATTAATGCTTATTGGAGGCAAAACAATCCTATTTGGTTTATTTAATGTTCAAATGAGTTTTTAGTAGACAAAGTATGGAGATCCAAATTATAGATAGATCCATTATCCATAAAACCCCAGGTCTCAAGCATTCTGGATAACGTGTCATACCTGTATTTAATATGTACTTCTATAAATAAGGCCTCTTGTATGAACATATATTAGACCAAGGCAGCCTATAGGTTAGGGTTTTTGCTGGCTAACTGTCTCCTGCATGAGGCCAACAGCCAAATGGCACAAGTAGTTTGCAGGAAATGTAAAACCTCTATAATGGTGGATATTTTTGCTTCCCATTTTTGTTTCCATTTACAGTACTTTTAAATGAGAGAGCATGTTTTCTTTTCAGTTTAAGAAGTGACTTAACAATAGACTTAAACTCAATAAATTGTTCAGTTGGGCTTTGTAGTTGCAAAGGAATTTGGGGGTGTTCTGGGTGTGTTTGTCACAACCCTCATGACTTACTGAGTCAGCTTCCTGCTCCACTTGACTTTAAGCTCAGGTAATATGCAGATGAAGATGGTTTCTCTGAATAAATTAAACAGATCCTGCAGGCTTGGCTTTGGGTCGATAATTTCCCAAATGGGTTGGCTTTTTGGAGGCTGGTCTGTTGGAGTGGGACTTGAGGCATGTTGGCTCTCATGATGAAATGTAGAAGATTGATCATTAGAATTTGAAGTTTGATCGTTCTCTTGACTCATGATCGCTGCTGATCGCTAGCGTCACGCGTCACGAACTGATGGTGTTTACCAGTCAGTGTGTGATGCTGGTAGATATCATTGTGATGTAGTGCACTGTGCCTTATTGTGCCTTATTGTGCAAGTGCACGTTCAGTGAGATTGTCGCCTGGAAAAAGAGGTGATTAGTCGCCAGGCAACTAAATCTCCCCGAATCTGCCGTGTGCCCCTGCCCTTAAGGACATAACATTAAATTACAGCATTTTGCCACTTGCACCACCCCTGTGGGAAAGCATGTGTTGGTAAAACGAAGCGAGAGGTTAGAGCGAGGATTGGGGAACACAAAAGGACAATTACAATTGTGATTTAGAAAAGCAAAAGTACGTTACCCCAGTAAGTAGACACTTTCGCTACAGGGCCATAACAGTAATCAATTAAGGTTGTTGGTTCTACAGGTGGTGACCATACCCACTAGAGGAGGTGACTTCAGTCGTATATTACTTCAGAAAGAGATAATGTGGATTGATAGGCTAAATACCATAGGCCCCTATGGGACAATTGAATTATTAATGCTTTTTCTGAGATAGTGATGTCTTTTTCTTTATGTAATTTGGATATAGAGAGGTAAATTTATCAAAGAGTGAAGTTCCGCCACTAGAGTGAAATTCCGCAGCTCACAATTCATTTCTATGGGATTATGAAAGGCATATTTATCAATGGTTGAAAGTGAAAGTTCACCCTTTGATAAATACGCCTTTAAAAATCCCATAGAAATGAATGGAAAGTGGCGGAATTTCACTCTAGTGGGGGAACTTCACTATTAACTTCACTCTTTGATAAATATACCCCATAGTGACTTGCATTGACCCATGAAAATTCAGTAAACATTCTTTATTTTTATTTTATGTTTATTTCACAGTTAGAAAAAAAGTCTCGCTAATGCATTGAAATATTTGGACAATTCAACTTTATTATTACTGTTTGGAGACAAATAATAAGCACTTCAAGTCACTAAACAGGTATTATAATCAGGGCCGGATTTAACGAAGCGGCGCCCCAAGGCCGCACGATCCGTACCCTTGCTGCTTCCGGTCGCGCCGCCCTGTGTCCGCAGGGTCCTAGCGCCGGCTGAGGCAGAAGTGCTGGGGAGCGTTAAGTCCCCAGTGCTTCAAAGATGCGGCTGGGCGGCGTGCCGCCCCAAAAATTTCGCCGCCCTAGGCCCGGGCCTATGTGGCCTTGCCACAAATCCGGGCCTGATTATAATGGTATATTAATACACAATGTATCACAGTCTTTTATTGTTTTGATTGTATATGCACTTTGTGATGTCACCTAATTAAAGGGGTGGGGTGTGCCTCCTCTGCACTCTTATATACCTGTGAACTAAGTTACACTGATGAGAGCACTTGAGAAAGAGGTTGTACCTCTGAAACGTTGTGTGTAGATCTCAATAAATTGCAAATATTTACTGGAGTGTGTGCCATCTGATTTTCTACTTTCCCTAGGTGACAGGGGACTATTTTGGCCACTACCCTAAATCCCAATCCAGACCTGCTAGAGATTGACCTCTTTTATTCAATATTTATTGAAATTGTATATGAATTTGGGCCTTACGGGGCCCCTATTCCACCTGGGGGCCCCCCTGCAGCCACAGGGTCTGCTTCCTCTATAGTTTTGCCCCTGTTCAGAAGGTGTGACCTTGCCTCAACGGTCATTTGCTTCAGCAATGTATTTAATCCACAAAGTCAAATTCATGTGAAAACAGTTCAAGGATGGTGATTTTTAATTTTCAAGGGTGTTGTGGGAAGACTTGGAATTGGAGAATTTGTCCAATAGCAAGAAGGAACATTTGTCCCATGTTGGTTGAATTAAACAATAACAGACAAACTGTTAGTGAGATAGATATATTTCCAGTGTAAGTGTCATCAGTGCAAAATACATATAAATTCATAATATATATATATATTGTATCTTTAGCCTTTTCCCATTACAAGAAAAGACAAATATCCATTAAGCTTTACAGCTTACAGTCATGAGATTAACACTGGGGACAATATCCAAACCTTTCCTTTGGCCTGTAACTGTTGGGGAACTAGATACTATTACAGTGTTTCATTGTGCCATCACTGGTGCAAAATAAATAAAAATACAAAAATAACCCAAGATTAGGTAGGACCATTATAATCAGAAGGGGAGTTAACAGCTCTGCAGGAAGGATCAAGAAAGTTATTGAGCAGCTAAAGCTCCAACAAGGAGATTAGTAAGGGTTAGTTCCCTGTGGCACCTCTGCTGCCATCATAGGGACCCAAACTGTTAGGATTAAGTAGATTTTGGAGTAATACACCTGTAGGGAATTAGTGCAAAACCATTGCACTTATCCATGTAAGAGATCAAGCACAGAGAACAGGAACAGGAAGTCACAGATGCTGGCAAAAGAGAAAATCCTGGCAGAGAGAACCACATGGTGGATAGAGATAGAGACGAGAGCGCTGCTATGTGAGCATCCAAAGGGGCTGGCAGTCGCACTGTATGTCTGAATTTGCTGGACTCGCCTGAAGAGAACTCTGTAAAGCATCCAAAGAGGATTTGGAGTGAGTATTCTGTTTAAAAGGACAGTACCCTAAAGAAGCGCTTGAAGAAACATGGGGGCAAATTTACTAAGAGGCGAAGTGACTAACGCTGGCGACTTTTCATTTTTCAGGGTGATAGGCTGCTTAAGATTGTACATTTTTTCTGGGGTACCCGGCTTCCCCCCTACATTTCCTAACATATGGCACATAAACTATACACTGGGCTCATGTGTAGGGCATTATAACAACTCTTATTTTATTTTATTAAGCTTCCCTGGGCTTGTGTAGTGTATATACGTCCATTCAACTTTAACTTGTGGAAGAACACTAAAGGACTTTGTCTTCTTTAGTTAGGTAGATAGTTAGTTAGTTAGTTAGATAGTTAGCCCCACTCTCACCTGGTTAGGAGTGCTATTTGTACTAGTTTGCCATTTAATTTTTATATAAACAGTTATTCAGTTTAAAAAATACTGTGTTTGTGTTTGATTACTGTGTTCCTAGTGGGGCCACCGGTAGGTGCATTCCCAGATCCCACTAGGTGGAGGCACTGTGCTAGTAAGTAACAGGTACCCAGTCTGTCCCAAAACCACTGCAGAGTGACTCAGGTTTGTCCCGTGCCATCAGGTAAGCGGCACACATGTGTAACACCGACAAAGGGGTGTCAAAAGGGTTACATACCTCTGCTGGCTTCGCCTATTGATGGAGAGTTGGTGACCAAAGAAAGTTGGTGAAGGGATAAAGGTTGAGGTGTGCGTATTCTGCATGTAACTGACCTGGCTGTTATTTGATACATCTTTTCTGCTATACCGATTCTGCAAATTAAAGTGACTGGCGTCCTAAAGAGTTTTGAAGCTGGTCAATACATTTGTTCCATTGTTTTTAAGAACCACTGAAACCACCATTTGCCCAGATCCACACAATTTTTTTTGCCACGACTGGCCGAAAAACATAATGTGCACACGGGGGGGGGGGGCAGAGATGGCCCTGAGACAGCCGCCCCTGTGGGCCCCAGGCCCCCCAGTTTGACCCTGTGTGTATACACCAGTGTGGTAATCCTTCTTCTATCCCTTTAGGGAGGGCCCACCTAAGGATACAGGGTCTAGCAGGTGCCTACCTGGAGTTGCTGACAGTTAGACCCCTCGTCAGGGCCCTTGTTGTAACAGTGTACAGTCAAAGGCAAGATTCGGGGCACCCCCAATATCACAAACACACACATATATATACAATAGATAAATACTGTATATGTAGCCTACATCCTAGCCTATCTACGGGGGGAAGCATATGCAACCCACCTCTACCCCAACAGTTTTTATTAAGAGTTCAAAGCAGCAGTGCATGTTTTGGATTTGTAATTGGACAACGGCTGGCAGGCTGAAGGCTGTCCATCCCTTATCTATACACTCATGTATCATGTACAGCAAAACTATAACGTAAATCTGATTTAATGCCAAAGACTGGGGCATTTACATGTTTTTTCCTCTCTCCATTTACTAATGCAATTAGTGCGTATACATTCAGTTTGCATTCATTATTAAGAGGGCAACAGATGGCACATGTTTAGTTTAAAATAATTTGTCCTTTAAGAACATGATGCTGATTCCTCGCCGTAATTATTTTGCTTCCTTTTTTAAAATAGGCCTTAGAATTTTTCAGCAAGTTTGCAATCGAAAATGTTATTAAACGTTATTATAAGGGAGAGTGCGTCTCTACGGATGGAGAAAAATGAGATACATTTTGTACTGGAGTACTCTGCATGCAAACAAACAATAGGTTCTTCAGATTTCATTTAGATTAAATGTTAATCCACTGATGGATTTGTATGAGACAAAGAAAATTAACCCTTTGGAAATCAAACTGTTTAACTTAAAAAAAAGCTTATATTGAACCCAAATACAGGGATGGACTAGCCTGACAGGGTACCATTAGACTTCCCATAACACCTTTACTATTTAGCACTTTCTACACCTGATTGTTATAAGAGTGGACTCTTGATGTCTGGTTGACCCTAGTAGGCCAATGCCTATATGGCACAGAGCATAGACATCACCAGGACTACAACTACCAGCATCCATCTGTCAAGTCAGGTGGTTCAATGATGCTGGGATGTAGATTCCTAGCAACACTGGGTATGCTTAAAAGTTGTCCATATATGTGCCTATATAAAGTTTGGTTCTGTATAGACTGCATACACCAGGGGTGTCCAAACTTTTTACAACGAGGGCCAGATTTGGTGAGGTGAAAATGTGTGTGGGCCAACCATACAGCCTGACATGCTGGATCCCAGGCAAAATGAAATGTGAAGCCAATACAATGTATGGTATCTCTCTGTACAGACTATGAGAAAACTTAGGGGGCTGTTCCAGCTGAATTGTGCTTAGTACAGGGGAATACCTATGCTGCCATAGTTTTATGGGATCTCTCTGTACAGACTATGAGCAAATTTAGGGGCTGTTCCTGTTGAATCCTAGGCTGCCATAGTTTTATGGGATCTCTCTGTACAGACTATGAGCAAATTTAGGGGCTGTTCCTGCTGAATCCTAGGCTGCCATAGTTTTATGGGATCTCTCTGTACAGACTATGTTTGACACAAGGAATATAATCCCCCCGCCAAGCCTTCTCAGTTCATTTGTTATCTCACTTTACCACAGACGTCACCGCAGGGGCCCGGAAGATGCGGCAGGGCAGGTGCTGTTTTTCTCCATCCTGGGCCACCCGCCCAGGCCCCGTGAGCTAGGCGTGCCCTGATTGGTGGGAGTCTGGGAGTGGAGGATGGCGCCTCACCCATCCATTGGACAGGGCCCCTAAAACCAGGCGGGCCCTAGGCAAGTGCCTAGGGCGCCTTGTGGGTAATCTGGCCCTGGCTGCGGGCCAATTAAAAATGGACCATGGGCCGCAGTTTGCCCGCGGGCCATAGTTTGGACACCCCTGGCATACACCAAAGACAGAATTTATGGTTTGGAGATCCAGTAGGCTCATAGTATCCAGTCTAATCTTCCCTTTTATGTTCCAGCAGGTAGTAGAATGAGCAAAACAAACTTATAATTGGGAACTGAACCGTGTAAGTGAATGCCAATGTATAGTGCCAGTCATTTATATAGACAGAAAAAGGGCAACCTTTAACATTCCTAATGTTGCTAAATATACAGATAGATGCTGGTAATTGTAGATGTGTGTCACCTCAAGTTACCTAATATATTACACCTGGAACAATTATTGGAGTGTACTATTTAAAAGGCACTATATCATTATAATGCTGTAGTACTGTCAGGAGCGCCTGATGGCAATCCCATCCTCTTCAGAGCCTCATCCAAGATGGCGGCGCCCATAGCTGTCACGTGGGTTGCTGGGCCAGCGTGCTGGTGCCGGAAAGTGACGTCATCATGTCACGTCTGACACGAAAAATAAAGAAGCGCCGAGGGCACGGCTTCAATGCCCGATTATAGCGCATACTCATTAGTTTTCCTGGTAGTTCCTTAATTCCTAAAATATTGATTGCTTCGACCCTGACGATCGATCCTTTGCTGCCTGTCTAATGAACTTCTGCCTGAATCCTGACTACGCTTATTCTTGATCCTTTGATTACTGCAAATTCGATTTTAACCCTTGAGCTTCATCCATGGTCCGGACTACTCCCCTACTGGAGCTGCAAGGCCCCTGACAGTATAATCGGGCCTTGAACAGTGGTGGAACTACCGGGGGAGCAGGGGTGCTATTGGGCCAGGGCCCGCACCCACTCAGGGTCCCCCGGGAGCTTGCGCAATGCCGATTTCCGGCTGCATCGGGCGATTTCGGGTAAAAATATCTGGTACGGAGGGGGACAGGGGCCCGGCGGCACATCCCGCACCAGGGCCTGCCCCCCTCCAGTTACGTTACAAGCCTTGAACCCGTGACCTCGGCACTCCCATCATGGATGAGGTTCTGAAGAGGATGGGATTGCCATCGGGCACTCCTGACAGTACTACAGCATTATATAGTGAATAAAGTACACCTCTTGTAAAATATAAGGATATTATAAGTTACCGAGGAGTTTCATGACCATATAAAAACACGAGGCCGAAGGCTGAGTGTTTTTATACAGGTCATGGAACTCCGAGGTAACTTCAAATATCCTCATATTTTGCAACTGGGGGTACTTTATTTATTATAATACACAAGTTTTAGTGAGTCATGTGACAGAAATTACATCAGAACTCACCGTTTATAACTGATGACATCAGAACTCACCATTTATAAGGATATAATTTACAAGATATTCATGGCTTTTGTGTATTATAAGTATATAGTGCCTTTGAAATGGTACACTCGAATAATTGTTCCAGGTGTAATATATTAGGTAACTCGAGGTGACACAGATCTACAATTACCAGCATCCATCTGTATATTTAGCAACATTGGCAGTCGCAGCGTGATTACATCATGCGTCTGCTTGTTGGCTATGGGTGCCTCCATCTTGGATGTAGCGCCGAAGAGGACGAGATCGCCATCAGGCACTCCTGACTAGGGATGTAGCGAACGGCGGAAAAAATGTTCGCGAACATATTCGCGAACTTGCGTCAAAAATGCGAACGGTTCGCGAACGTCGCGAACCCCATAGACTTCAATGGGAAGGCGAATTTTAAAAGCTAGAAAAGACATTTCTGGCCAGAAAAATGATTTTAAAGTTGTTTAAAGGGTGCAACGACCTGGACAGTGGCATGCAGAGGGGGATCAAGGGCAAAAATGTATCTGAAAAATACATTGTTGACACAGCGCTGCGTTTTGTGCTGTAAAGGGCAGAAATCACACTACATTTCTAAACTTGTGTAATAAACTGCTTTAAAACGTCCGGCGTCTACATGCCAATCAAGTCGTGTAAAGGTTACAGCCTGTTCACACGCAAAGACAAAACGCGGCGCTTACTGCAACGCAAAAAAACGCAAAGAGCTTTAATGAATGATACCGTCAAGTGAGCAAATAATAGTTTTTAATTACTAGTTGCTTGTCACCTCAGGATGTTCGTCCTGTTGGTGCAATATTTCTGTAGTGGTGTGTTTAGCAGTCACCGTGCTTGTGCGCACGTGCACGGTCAGGCAGAGGTAATTCAATGTACAGTGAAGTGAACCAAAAAACACTGATTCTGCAGTGTGGGCCCAGTTTTGGTCTACTTATTGATCACCTGCGGTGACCATAAAAGATGCGATTTTGCCACTGTTGCAGAACCCTGAAAAATTAGGCATTTGTACTTTCCTGAAAAATTATGTTTTTTTTGTCGCAGCCACTGAAGCACAGAGGCCAGAAAAAATATGCCATATGAATGCTAAAAATATAAAAAAAAATTGTCGCAGCCACTGAAGCACAGAGGCCAGAAAAAATATGCCATATAAATGCTGAAAATATGAATTTTTTTTGGTCGCAGCCACTGAAGCACAGAGGCCAGAAAAAATATGCCATATGAATGCTAAAAATATAAAAAAAATTTGTCGCAGCCACTGAAGCACAGAGGCCAGAAAAAATATGCCATATGAATGCTAAAAATATAAAAAAATTTTGTCGCAGCCAATGAAGCACAGAGGCCAGAAATAATATGCCATATAAATGCTGAAAATATGAATTTTTTTTGTCGCAGCCACTGAAGCACAGAGGCCAGAAAAAATATGCCATATAAATGCTGAAAATATGAATTTTTTTTTGTCGCAGCCACTGAAGCACAGAGGCCAGAAAAAATATGCCATATGAATGCTAAAAATATAAAAAAAATTTGTCGCAGCCACTGAAGCACAGAGGCCAGAAAAAATATGCCATATAAATGCTGAAAATATGAATTTTTTTTGTCGCAGCCACTGAAGCACAGAGGCCAGAAAAAATATGCCATATAAATGCTGAAAATATGATTTTTTTTGGTTGCACCACTGAAGCACAGAGGCCAGAAAAAATATGCCATATAAATGCTGAAAATATTAATTTTTTTTTGTCGCAGCCACTGAAGCACAGAGGCCAGAAAAAATATGCCATATAAATGCTGAAAAAAACGCAAAGAGCTTTAATGAATGATACCGTCAAGTGAGCAAATAATAGTTTTTAATTACTAGTTGCTTGTCACCTCCAGGATGTTCGTCCTGTTGGTGGCAATATTTCTGTAGTGGTGTGTTTAGCAGTAGGGATGTAGCGAACGGCGGAAAAAATGTTTGCGAACATATTCGCGAACTTGCGTCCAAAAATGCGAACGGTTCGCGAACGTCGCGAACCCCATAGACTTCAATGGGAAGGCGAATTTTAAAAGCTAGAAAAGACATTTCTGGCCAGAAAAATGATTTTAAAGTTGTTTAAAGGGTGCAACGACCTGGACAGTGGCATGCCAGAGGGGGATCAAGGGCAAAAATGTATCTGAAAAATACATTGTTGACACAGCTCTGTGTTTTGTGCTGTAAAGGGCAGAAATCACACTACGTCACTCAGGTGATGTTTCTGGACACGGATGTGAAAAAGCTCACACAGCTAGTGGCACTTGGTTAAAGACTGGGCAAACAATGCCTGCAAGGGCAACGTATACAGTAGTGGATACGGAATATATTATTGCTGCTGTAAAAACATCACTCAGGTGATGTTTACGGACACGGAATTATTATTGTTATTTAGACAGAATGTGAAAAAGCTCACACAGCTAGGTGGCACTTGCATACCTCCCAACTGTCCCTCTTTTGACCACTCACACCCCCTGTCCCCTCTTTGTACTGGAAAGTCCCTCTTTTCTCTGCACTGAACAGCCAGAAAAAAACCAGTTTCTAACTTAATTGGCTTTTGGCAGAGAGCTCAGAACAGCTAACAGGTGAACAAATAAGATACTTTGTAACAATTTTGACTCTGGTTGGTGCTGGTAGTGGTGAACTACTAGGAGGAGCAGCACACCAGTCCCACTCCAACACAGCTAGACTAATAGCACTGGGCTCTTTATAGTAGCAAAGTAAAAAAACAAAAAAGAAAATAAAAGGCTCTTAAAGAAGATATTGGGTTATTACAGCAGTCAGCAGATGAGATCAGAAGCAGTGCCCACAGCAGCTACATACAGAGCACTGCAGTAGAAGGTAGATTACTAGTCAGCAAGGCTAACTAACCTAAACTCACTGAGG